>NW_020954576.1:74638478-74744872 GCF_900497805.2 Vombatus ursinus | reverse complement strand
ATCTATCTATCTATCTATCTATCTATCTATCTATCTATCTATCTATCATCTCCCATTTACAGGCAGTGATTTCCAGAATAATAGGATCAAGCTCAGTCATTTGTTTCTTGTGCCACAAGGTAGCTTTCATTTTTCTATCTCTAAGGACCCTTGTAGCTCTAAAGTGGATGTACAGAAGCAACTTCTAAAGTCAAAAGGAAGCCAAGAAGCGGAGTTTAGCAATGACAGGGTCTAGAGGAGGCACTTGCGTCCCTGTGTCTCTCTCTTAGGTGTTTAGAAATACACAGATCATCAACAAGCGTTTTCTAAATGACCCAGAACAAGTGAGGAGAGTTTTCACTGCCCTTTAGCATGCTGGGTAGGTGAGATTAATGGTGTCCAAATGTGAATACTCAGTGAGATGATTTGATTTGGTCAAAAGCCTGTATACCTACCTCTTCCTTAAAGGCTTCCTCATTCTGGTCCTCTGAGTGCTGGGATAGAACTAGCTAGCTAGCTGTACAGGGAAATTCTGCGTTCCCCTGTAAGTTGGGGCAGGATTTCCTGCAATGGGTCAAGAAAACATACTTTCCCATTGTCCTTGTTTCAATGGTAGAGAGTCCTTAGGCTCCACAGAGGACCCTTTTAGTCACTGCCATGGTAACTAATAAAAATAGGCAAGTTCATGTTTGGCATGGTGTGTGGAATCACTGTCCCCTTCACAACAGACACCAACCAAAAGAGATGGCATTCCTGAAGCAGGAGCCGGGACCTCAGCGCAGGTCAGACCTCCTCCCCTCCCATTCACTTGGTTGGCAGCATGGAAAAGTCCTAGTTCCAGTTCATCTTTAATGATTTCAAATAAATAGGAGGGGAGGAGGTGGAGTTCAGAGGTCAATAGGCCCAAAGTATGTTTTGCCTTATTATTGGCTTTGTCTCATAAAGATTTTATTAGAAACGTGGAAGTGACAGGGGAGTAAATATTGATGATAATAGTAATAAGTGACACTGAGTTTTACCAAGTACTCTGACATTTCATTTGATCCTCCAACATCCCACTTCAATAGGCAGTGTCAGTATTATTAGCCTCATTTTACAAGAGAAGAAACAGATTCAGATATAGATGTGGAAATAGATGGAAGGAAAGGGAATCAGCATTGATACAGCACCTACACGTGCTAGGCACTACGCTAAGTGGTTTTTACAAATGTCATCTTATTTGATCCTCACAACAACCCCAGGAGGTAGATGCTATTATTATCATTTCTATTTTACAGTGAAGAAAACTGAAGCAAACAGAGGTTAAGTGACTTGCCCAGGGTCACACAGCTAGTGAGTATCTATCTGAGATCTGAACTCAGGTCTTCCTGACTCCACACCCAGCCCATTCTATCCACTGTGCCCCCTAGCTGCTCTATATAAAATCTTTCTCTGTGCCTCCATATGTATATATTTAGCTAATACACGTATGTACATATATATACACACACATACACACATGTGTATATATATGTATACATGTGTGTATATATGTACATGTATATATAGCAGCTAGGTGGCACAGTAGATAGAGCACTGGCCCTGGAGTTAGAAGGACCTGAGTTCAAATCTGATGTCAGATACTTGATAGCTGTGTGACCCTGGGCAAATCACTTAACCCTGTTTGCCTCAGTTTGCTCGTCTATAAAATGAGCTGGAGAAGGAAACAGCAAATCACTCCAGTATCTCTGGCAGGAAAATCCCTAATTGGGGCACAATCAGACATGACTGAAATGACCCAACAACAACAACAAGAAGAAATATATATGTGTATATATACATATATGTGTATATACATAGACCTATAGTTATGTCTATGTTTAGGCTCAAAGATATTGTGGGTTTGGCTTGAGACCACCATAATAAAGCAACTATCCCAATAAAGCAAGTCACACAATTTTTTTTTTGTTTTCCAGTGCATATAGAAATTATGTTTATATTAAACTATAGTCTATTAACTGTGCAATAGTATTACGTCTAAAAAATGTATATACCTTAGTTTAAAAATACTCTATTGCCAAAAAATGTTAGCTATCATCTGAGTTTTCAGCAAGTTGTAATCTTTTTGCCAGTGGATGGTCTTGCCCCAATGTTGATGGCTGCTTACTGAACAGGGCAGTGGTTACTGAATGTTGGGCTGGCTGTGGCAATTTCTGAAAATAACACAACATTGATGTTTGCCACATCAATTGACTCTTCCCTTCGCCTGAACGCTTAGAGGCCACTGTAAGAGCTATTATTTGGCCTAATTTCAATATTGTGACTCGAGGAATAGGGAGACTCAAGGAGAGGGAGAGGGGAGTGATAGTAGGTTGGTGGAGCAGTCAGAACACACACAACATTTATTGATTTAAGTTCTCTGTTTTATATGGGCGTGGGTCATGGTGCCCCAAAGCAATTACAATAGTAACATCAAAGATCACTGATCACAAATCACCATAAAAGATATAATAATAACGAGCAAGTTTTGAATGTTGGGAAAATCACCAAAACGTGATGCAGAGACACAACATGAGTGCACGCTGTTGGAAAAATGGTGCAACAGACTTGCTCAACATAGGGCTGCCGCAAACCTTCATTTTGTTAAAAAAAAAAAAAGTGATATCTGTAAAATGTGATCAAGGGAAGCACAATAAAACAAGGTATGCCTGCATATGTGTGTATGTACACATACAGGTGAAGGTATGTCCCTTTCCAACTTCACCAAATTAGCAGGTTGCCAGGGGCTAGTGACCAAGATAATGGGATGTAAAGGGTGCATCCTGAACAAACCGCATTTGTACCCAGTACACCAGGAGCCCCTTTCAGATGGAAGTGTATTATTCTATACCTAGTAAAGGAAGTGAAGCTTTCAGTAGCTCATTTGCAAATGAAAAGGCCAACAGAGACAAACAGCTTGCCCCTAGGGTATAGGTTGTCTCTCAACCTTTTCCCCAGTCACAGACCAACAGAAGAACATTTGAGTGAAAAATAACTCTGAACAACCTGGGGAATTCTGACCCACCTGGCTGTTTGGTAATTATTGGGGAAATGACCATTATTAGGTAAATGATCATGGCTTGTTTATGGGTTAGCCTGCAGAGTTAAAGATTTGGGAAATGTACTAGATTGTCACCATAAGTTAGGGTGAAGTCTCTCACCAAGTGGAGCAAGCTCTGAAGCAGAAAGAATCGTCAAAAAGAGAGGCTAGGCTTCTGCTCTTCCTTCCACTACCTGACACTAGGCAAATCTCAGAGCTGAGGCCCCGAATGAGCAGAAGGAAAGCGAGAACGGTAGTACCCCAGCCAAGGAGTGCGGCTGAGCCTGAGCCTGAGGCTGAAAGTGATGGAGACTACAGCTAATCATGGAGGAGCAA
Source organism: Vombatus ursinus (assembly GCF_900497805.2). Lineage (NCBI taxonomy): Eukaryota > Metazoa > Chordata > Mammalia > Diprotodontia > Vombatidae > Vombatus > Vombatus ursinus. Next base: position 74,741,499 of record NW_020954576.1, on the reverse strand, counting down.
ACTCAGGGAGCAACGGGAATACTGTGCCCTGTGAAGAGCCAGCCAAGAAACTTGCCTGTCTGTGAGCTTCCTGAGGACTCTATTAGAAGAGAAAAGACATCAAGTCTATACAGTTGCACAGCTCTGAGTTTTCTGGGCCCTGTGTTCCTTAGATGGTTGCTTTACTAGCATTGTCACATAAGACCGTGCTCACTCTCCCCACGCCATGGTGTGTATTTGTGGAACAGCCCATCATAATTTTGTGTTGGGGAGAGAGGCTTTGTAACCATTATTTTTGCTATGCCATTTGAGTAAATGCCTTTTCTAAGAGCTAATTGACCTTGCTAACCAATTGTAAATGGGCAGCACACCAGTGTTAGGGTGTAGTTCCATAGAATTAATCCTAGAACTTGAGGTAACAGTCATTCAGTGGACCCAACCTACCAATGAAAGTTGGGGAAGTAGTTCAACAACACTGTATATTGGGGGAATAACCCAGTGGTGCTGTGTATAAATCTTCATATAGATTAGGGACTATGGTGTTGGGTATTTCAGGACAAAGAAACTCTTTATACCAACAGAGATGGGCATCTGCTCTAGGTGCACTAAGACTATAAGTCAGGCCTGCACAACATAACGGCCTGCAGGCTGATTATGGCCTGCCAAAGGATTTTTGGACAGCCCTGGAAAAATGTAAGGTTGCCACTGTGCACCTTCTTCTGTTTGTCACATGACCCCCAGCAACCAACCATCATCAATCTGCCTCTAGTCTAACCTATCTGTGGCCAGAAGAGGTTTACAAGTTGGGCAGGTCTGCTATAAGTGAAGCCAGTAAACATCAAAAACACGAATCCAAGGCCAATTCTCTACCCAGTATGGCACATGGTGTCTCATGTTTATGTGTGTGATATGTCAACACTTCAAAGACTTGGGATTTTATCAATATGGAAAATTGCTTATTCTGTTACAGAGAGGTTAAAGGACTTGTCCACAGTCACATAACTAGTAAGTATGAGAGGTGGAATTTGAATCCAGGTTTTCCTGATGACAATTCTAGCACGATATTGACTGTATCTGTGTTGTACCCCACCTCCATGAGTTTTTTTAATAAATGTCTAAGCTATGAAATGCTCCATGTGCCACAATATTAACTATACTTTGGGCCTATAAAGAACACATAATTCACATGAGCTCCCCCTCTCTCATACCTGTGCCAACCCATACATACACCCTTATTCAAATTAGTTACCTTCAGTGATAGAACGTATCACATAAATTCCTCCTTTCCTTTGTAGGTTTGCTAAGGAATAATAGGTCAAATCCAACATCTCAATGTAGTTCCCCTTCCCCCCTCCAAAAAAAAAGGCCCAACACAGAAGAATCAGTGACCTACTGCCTTTTCCACATCTCCCTCTAGAACCCCTGCTTTATTGAGAATGAACTCCTCTTTGTCCTTGATTTCTTCTCCCCACCTCCCCGTGGCCACATTCTTTCCATTTTTTTGCCCTTATGGAAGCCTGACACTCTAGAAAATGCTACATCCCTGGCCATTTTGTCAAGTGCCTGCTATTCCTTTTCTCATGTTCCCCACTTGCAGACTCTCCCTCTTTTACCATCACTAAGCAGCTGTTCCTTTCCCTTTAAGACTCACCATATCTATCCACATCATTCTTCCCCATGTTCTTAGTCACCCACCAGCTCCCTAATCATTCTTCTTCCTTCCTCAAGAAGTTCAGGATGCTGACTAATAACCTTCCTTTCCATCTCAACCTCTGCCTTTGCACTGAGGGAACTCAATATACATCAGCATCCTAAATTCCCATGACCCACACCTTCATTCAATCTCATCTACACATAGGTATGGTTAGCCTCAGTAATCCCTAAGACATATTTCAGCCCTACTGTGACCCAGTCACCTCAACCCTCCATATTCTGCCAGCCCATCGCTCCTTCAAAAGTTTTTTTCTTACCTTTATAACCCTGACCCTAGATTTAACTAATTAATCTACACACTGTCCTCTACCACTGAATACCTTGCTCCTTGTCCTATCAATGCCCAAGCATTCCCAAGCCCCAACCCTGTTATCCCCACCATTTTCTTTCTCTACTCCTATTTCAGTACTGATGAATACCAACAGAGGAAGTCAAGCACTCCTGACAGCTTGGCTCAAAACCAATTTATGTTACTTAATCTCAATTAGGTCATAATTGCTACAAGGCAAAATACTTCTATTCCTCCCAAATTGACTCCATAACCCTTCACACCACAGCCTCTCCATAGCTGTTCCAAACTATCTTTTGTCTCCTCAGACTCCTTTCACTGCTACCTCCTCATCCCTATCAGCAGTGAATTTTCTCTTCTACTTATTGGGAAAATTGAGGTCTACCATTAATAGCTCCCTCATTTTTCTTGCCCCTTACCTCAAAACCTATCTATATTTGTATCCATTTTATCCTCTTTACTTCTTCCTCTAAGGAAAAGATGATCCCTCTTTCTGCCATGACAAACCCCTGTCCTTCAATTCATTTCAATAAGAAGCATTTATTAAATACTCGTTATGTGCCAGGCACTGTAGTAAGCACTAAGGATGAGATAAAATGGGACAGGACCTGTGATAATGAAAACAATAATAGTAATAATAGCTAGAATTTATGTAGCACTTTAATGTTTGTGAAGAGCTTTTAAATATATTAACTCATTTGATTTCATTGGGATTTGATTTTCACTATGATTTTTTTGGTATAGGGAACTGTCAGTGTAGAAATTTCTCTAAAAATCCACATCAGCACATCCTCTGCAACTTATAGTCTTGGAGAGTTGGCTGGGGCACTGAGTAATTAAGCTTCTTTTTCAGGTCACAAATATTGGTATTTGTCCAAGGTGGGACTTAAGCCCAGGTCTTCTTGACTTTAAGAGTTGCGCTCTATCCACTACACCATGCTACATCAACACTGAGGCTGCAAAGATAAAAAAAAAACAGCCCCTGACCTCAAGAGGTTTGCAATCTATTGGGAAGACAATAGGTACACAGATAAACAAATATAAAATGAATACTAAGTTATCTGGAGGGATGGAAAGGTCTCACATAGGACGTGGTTCTTAAATAAAATGAAGCCTTGAAGACATCTCAAACTCAATTATGTTCAGACCAGAACTTGTGTTCTTTTCTCCAAATCGACATATCTTTCAAACTTCCTTATTTTTGTTGAAGCCACCACTATTCTTGTAGCATCTCAGGTTCAAAATCTTGGCATTGTCCTCAAATCCTCCACCTTTTTCATCTCACATATTTAATGAATTGCAAATTCTTGCCATTTCTACCTCTATAATGTCTTTCATATCTAGTCCTTTCTCTTCTCTCATATGGCCACCATTTTAGTTCAGGTCCCCATCACCTTTTGCCTACTTTATTACAACAGCCACCCAATTGGTCTCCCTGCCTCAAGTATCACCATACTCCCTTTGGTTCTCCATACCACTGCCAAAGCTATTTTCCTTAAGGACAGATCTGATTATGTCACTCCCTTAATCATTGGCACCATCCATCCACTGGTTCCCCAATGCCTTTAGGATAAAACACTTTGCCAACCTAGCCCCAGTTTAAATTTTCAGCCTCAATTTGCATTATTGCTCCTCCCATGTGCTACAACCCAAGCAAACTATCCTTCTCTCTGTTCCTCAAACAAGGCACTCCCTCTTCTATCCCCATGCCTTTGTACTTGCTATCCCTCTTTTTTTTCCTTTTTTTTCTTTTTAGGCAATTGGGGTTAAGTGACTTGCTCAGGGTCACACAGCTAGTAAGTGTCAAGTGTTTGATCTGAGGCCGGATTTGAACTCAAGTCCTCCTGACTTCAGGGCCAGTGCTCTATCCACTGCACCACTTAGCTGCCCCCACCAGCTATCCCCTTGCCTAGAATGCATGCCTTCCTCATCTCTACCACATGGTATCTCTTTTTCCTTTCAAGGGGTAGCTCAAGCTCCTACTTCTATATGTAGACTTTTTGACACCCCTCCTGCAACTGATAGTGCTTTTCCTTCCTATAGACTTTGTATTTAGCCATCTGTATTTATTCTGTTTATACTTATATATGCTCTTCTTGTCTCTCCTTCGAATTCAATTTCCTCGAGAGTAGGAATAGTATCTTTCTTTGTATTTGTTTCCCCAATGCCTAGCACAGTGCTTGGCGAACAGTAAATACCTAATCAATCCTCATTGGTTGTTTGATTGATTGAAGGAAACTAGGTATTCCAAGAGGTAGAAGTAAAGATGGGGAATATTCCAGGCATGAGAAGATGGTCTGCAAAGGCAAGAAGGTAGGATATTGAATGGTAACATACAGGGAATAGAAAGTAAACTGGTTTGACTAGAACATCACGGGGAACAGTTGTGTGAAATCAAACTAGGAAGATAGGTAGGAACCTATCCCTGGAACTGTTGTGAGGATGAAATGAGACCATATTCATAAGTGGCTTAGAACAGTGCCTGGTGAATGGTAGGTACTTGATAAATGCTTGTCCCCTTCACTCCCACTATGAGACATTGAGGTGGATGAAGCTCTCCAGCTGGCAGTTGGTGATTTGGGACTGGAACTGGGTGGGGGAGGGGAGGGAGATGAGAACTGGATTTGTAGATTTGGGAATTCTGCATAGAAATCAAAATTGAACAGATGGGAGTTGAGATCACCAAGAGAGAGCAAAGCCAGATGAGAAGTTCCAAGATAGAGCCTTGGGGTGTATACTCCTCAATTCTATCTTCAACTTTTCCTCCTGGAACTTGTATTTTCTCTCTCTCTCTCTTCTCTTCTCTCTCTCTCTCTCTCCTTCTCTCTCCCCTCTCTCTCTTTCTCTCTCTTTCCTATGTTTGCCTTTTACTGTACATATTTCTGCACCAATTTTATTCCCACCCCCCCCAAGACTTCAAGCTTCTTGAAGACAGGGACTGCTTAATTTTTTACTTTCTATCTCCATCATGTGCCTTGCACATACTTGGTAGTTTTAAAAAGTTTGTTGAATTGAATCAATATAAAAGGTTTCTAACTGAGCTACCTCAAGGAAAATCATGGAAATCTGAAGAGGAAATTGAGGGGGGAGGGAAGGGAGTGTAGGGGGAAAAGTAGTTTTAGTGGCCTGCTGCCCTTAGCAACTCTACTTACGACATTGATATCCTAAGCACGAATCCTTTCAGCTCTGCGAAGGTTACCCAAACGTAATTGTCCCTTCGTTGTGGGGGACGTATATTTGAATAAATTCGTTGGCCTTCAGAGTCTTGGGCTTAATGGATTGTCCAAGTCTATTCTTTGGGTCATGTCCAAAGCATGCCAAGGCATAGGGAAAATAAGTTTCCCATCTTTCTCTCTGATATGAAAGCTATTGAAATATTTGCATGCTTTCACATTTCACTTCTCTTTATTAATTAGCAGGGACATCTGCATTACCACAGGATCATTAATTTATGATCTGGTGGATCTTTTCCACATCTAACTTCCCTGATGAAAGAGAATGAGACAAAAAGGAATCGTTTGATCAAGACTTCTCCCACAGATTTAAAAGAGGGCCTCTGAATATCATTAAAGATATTGATTTTCTGTTATCTATTTAGTTTTTCAGAAGACAAACATGTCAACAACAAAAAAGTAGAGGATATTCTTATTATCATTTGCTGTGTCATTGACATGGAAGTTGGTTGGAAATTCTCTTTAAAATCTAAATAAAATCAAATCAATTTTGGTAACACTAAGACTCACCAAAATATTTCTTGAAAAACTAAAATCTTAATCTCATTTGCTGGTTTGTCAGAAAATACAATGAAAAGTTAACCGATTTCCTAAGATTCATTCACTGAGGACACATTTTCACAATACATTTCTGTTCCTTTGGGGCTTGTATCCTTCATGGTTTCATTTCTACAAAACATTCACAGGGTCATTGATTTAGAGCTGGAGGAAGACTTATACATAGTCTAGTAAAATTCCTTCATTTTATAGATAAGGAATTTGTGACCCAGAGAGGGTAGGCAACTTTTCCAAGATCACAGAGTTTGAAAGTAGCAGAGAAAGATTTGAATGGAGATCTTCTTTCTCCAAATCCAACTCTTTTCCCAATGTCAAGCTTAGATATTTAGGGCAATGAATCCCAAAGAGTCTTTATGCCCCAAGTGCTAAGTAATAAACAACAAGGGAGCTATAATGGCAAGTCTCCAGTATATACCAGCATTCTTCCTCAAGATGAGATGCATTTGCTCTTAGAAAAAAATGCATTTGTTCAGTCATTTGAAGCAACTAATACTCTGGAGTCTCAATCAGTTTGATGGAAAATTATGTTTGGAACAGGTATGAAAATCACTTAGTACAGAGGTTTGGCCTGAGTCTGGATAGGACTCTGAGCATTTGGAACAATCTTCCAGTCAGGACAAATAAAAGAATTGCCCAGATATCTAGAGTGGACAGTCACTCCAGACTTCTCAGGACTGGAGTCCCTTCTTTTTCCTCAATAGAAAGGATTTGTGTGGAAGTAATCTGGAATAGAGTCTATTCAAGATCTTGGAGTAAGCAGAGAGCTTTGAATCATATATTCTAGGCCATTTTCTGCTAATATCAGAACATGTTTATGTTTGCATGCTACTACTTCTTCTCTGTACCATACATATATCAATGGCATTTTATGAAATTAAAGTGATTATACACTCAAATATAGAAACTATTATTTATCTGGACTACTGCCTCAAATTCCAAATTCAATATGCATGAAGTGAACATACCCCCAAAGTCTGCTCCTCTTTACTAAATGGATCATAGGGCCATGCATTTAGGACTGGAAGAGACCTTGGAGACCATTTAGTTCAACCTTTTCATTTTGCAGATGAGGAAACTGAGACCCAAAGAGCTTAAATGATTTGCACAAGGTCACAGAGATAGTAACAGAGATGGGATTTTAAAGCAGGTCCTCTGATTCCTAACTCAGTACTCATTCCGTTGCATCACTCTCGATTTTATGACCTGACCTGACAAAGAAAAGGGCAGCACAGCACACATATAATATATGGGATTTATTATTTTTTTTTGTACTAGCTAAACCTTGTCACTTCAGGCAGTATTTTTTTAAGCAGTAATCAAACCTTAGTTTCCTCATTCATAAAATGAGGTCTTTTGGACTAGATGTACTCTGATGTACTTCTGAGCTTTAAATCTATGATCTATGAAGTTAAAGTCTATCACAAATTTTTTAAAAAATAATCTCATTCCAAGAAGGAAGAAATGTATACCTTTGGGTTTGTAATGAAAACAGAAAAGTTGATTGCAGTCAAGATTGTTTCCCCATTTGTAAGCACTGTACTTCCCTTGCCCTATATAGTGAGTTCAATGATAGGACAACGTGTTGAACATTTATTGCCTGGTATTCATTATCTGTGGAAATCCTAGGGCATCTAGGTGGCATAATGGACAGAATGCTGAACCTGGAGTCAAGAAGTCAAGAGTTCATAATCCTGTCTTATTAGTTCTATGACCCTGGACAAATCCTTTAAGTGCTATCTGCCTCAGTTTCCTTGTCTATAAAATTGGGATAATAGCACTTTTCTCTCAGAGTGGTTGTGAGGATAATGTGAAATGATATTTGTACAGTGTTTTGTACATTTAAAAGTGCTGTGTAAATGATAGTATTTTTATTATGGAAGCTCATAGGTTAGTGCTGAGGGTTAATCCAAGATCCTAGATTAAGCAGAGAGCTTTGAATCATATACTCTAGCCCATTTTCTGCTAATACCAGGAACATTTACATTTGTATATTACTATTTTTCTGTACCATATAGAAATGATATTTTTAAATTTTTAAAAATTTTAAACATGACATTTTATGAAATTTAAGTGATTATATACTCAAGCATATAAACTATTATCTTTTTGTCTTCTTTTTTGATGGAGTGTAAATGGAAAGTCCTGAGACAAGTTACTTTCTTGTTATTATGTTTTTATATAATATTCTATAGCCTATTTCACAGTTAGATAAAATAACTGGTTTTTGAAGTTGAATAAAAGTGTGATGCAAGGTCATCTCCATCAGTTGATGTATCTCTGGTACTCCAGTAGCAGACAGGACACCAAGATTAGCCTATTCCTACATGATTTTGACATCTTCTTCCAGGTCTATACATTTTGAGGGTTTTTCATTCCAGGTAACTTGGAGATTGTGAGTATTTTATATACGACATCTATTAAAAATGTTGTTCTGAAGTTTTGGCAGTCAATGTTACATCAATTTTGTTATTACTATTATTATTATTGCTAATTTGGTTAAATAACATTTTTAGAAAACACTCTATGCTTACAAAGTCTCATCTGACATTTAAAACAACCCTTGAGGTAGGCAGGGTCAATATTGTTATTTCAAGACTCCAAAACCAGGTCTCTTTCCCCAGTGTCAGACCACTCATGCAAGTCATGAATTTTAGTTCAGAGTAAGTGAAAAAAAAATGAAAATGAAATAATTGCAAGGCTATAGGGCACATATGAAATCAGCAAGATGTGTCTGTCCAAGACAGATGCCACATGTGAACTTAATATGCTTGAAAATACTACCTGGAATTCCAAACATGAAATAAGATGAAACACTGTCCATTATAGCTTCTTATGTAGGAGCCAGTGAACATGTGAATAAAGAAAGATTTATTTCTATGGTAGATGGATGGCAGAGATTTCCTTTTGATGTTCTACTCTTTCCAATGTAGTTATAAAGAGCTCCGGTGTTGCAAACTCCACCCTTGATTATAAACACACTTAAAAGTTACAATAAGGATAGATGTTGGACATATGCAGCCCACATTTTTATTTCTATTAATGGATTTTGGACAAATAAGAAGAAATGATATTATATTTTTTATGGCACAGGTGGTTTCAGTTACTCAATATGCTTGTCTAATTGTTCAAATGTTACCTACACAATATTTATAGCAAATATTCCTTTTTGAAGGTTTCCTAATCTTCTGGATGCTACCCACACTACACTTAGCATAATCTTCTCTTTTTTTGCATGCAAAAGCTGAAATATGCTCCTATCTTCTCCTTTGCCATCCAGTCTTAAGAAGCTTGGATCTGACATGTATAACATTAAAAAAAAAAACCCCACTCCCGTTCAAAAAGGGGGAACTGCCACCAGCTGTTGCTAATAAAAACAACTATAGAACCTTCCTCAGTAGCTTCCTCCTTTTACTTCATATCTATACACTGTTGGCAGTAATTGGAAGTTGGGTTAAGGGGGCATTTCTTTCTTAAGTGAGACAGCAAGAAAGAAAGAAGATGGGTGGAGGAAATAAATGGACATGCTACTCTCCCAGAATATTAATATTCATGCAATATCTGCTTTTTCAGATGAGAACGAATAAGATGAAAAATGATTTAAAGGAGGTTTGATCAATCATCCAGTTTCTTGGCAAGAAAATAATCCCTTTGCATTTTAGAAAGAACATCTGGGTAGAATCACAGTGGTTGAAAGAGTTGGGTGGTTGGCAACCAAATCTTTACCCTCCTTGTTAATGTTGAGATTTTTCCTGAGATTCCAGGCCTTATGGGGGACAGTTTTATTGAAAGTTCTTAAGATCATAAATTCAGAATTGGTAGTGACCAGAAGGGCTATCTCTTTCAACCCCCTTATTTTACAGAAGAGGAAAAGGGAGCAAGAGAGGTCAGGTGACTTCCCAAGAGGGTCATACAGGTAGTAAGTGGCTTAAGCGGGATTTAAGCCTGCCTGGACCTTTAGCTCCAAACCTAAGGTTCTTCCCATTGTGCTATGCTGCCTCTTGCCTAGGAAATTGCAGTCTTTTTGTGACTGCTTTCCTGTTTGAGGATAAGGGTGTAGGAAATACAGAAAGCTGTCTGGTGATCTGACCAATCTTCTCTGACTTCTAAATAAAGCATGGCTTCAGTGAAAATCCTCCTGTCATCACAACCCCTTTCTAGCCTCTTAAGTTATTTCCTTTCTTATTCTTATCTGGAAAGTTCCTACAACCATAAGCAGCATCGTTAACAGGGAGACATTTTCTCAAAATCCATCTAAAGTCTAGGGGAGTCAGGAGGCTTCGGCTTCTGTCCTGGAAAAGGGCTCCAGGGAGGCTTCTGCACAAAAGGACCTCGCACATGTCAATATACAAGGGTTTCTTAGGGAATTAAGTATTTCATCGTTTTCTGCTACTGAGAGCACAAGTGAAGCCTTGTATAGGAGACAAAGATGCGTGGCCCCAGGGGGGCAAGGGGTAGAGAGGGAGGGTCGGGTGGGGGCTGATCCATTTACGGCTCTTTCTCTGAGTAATGAAGGACACAGCATGAAGACTTTTGTGACCTGCCTGTCCCTTGCCAGATGCTAAAAGGCCATTAGTAAGCCAGGCTATCGACCTTTTCACAGATATTCCCACCCACTAGCCAGAGAATAGCTGCTAAGGAAGGGCCGAGGAGCTGGAGAATTCACGGGAGGGTGGGGCATTAGGACCTCCCCAGAAAGCCAAATTTGAGAGACGAAGAATCTCCCCCCCCACCCTCCAGTAATTCACCAGACATTAGGCGTTCACAGGATTCTGAAAGTTTTGTGAAAGTTCCGGTCTGAGTGCTGTGCAGCCATGATGACTTTCTCCATGGCACGCTCTTTTCATGCTTAGAATAGGGTGTCAGTGGTCTCTAAGAAAGAATTATTTCTGCTTCTCCTTTCATCAGATGAGATTGGATTTCCCAGCTGCTTCTTCCATAGTAAATATTAATGGTAATAATAAGAATTATCATCATCATCATCATTACATAGTGCTTTAAGATTAGCAAAGTGTTATAGATGTTATTTTGTTTGATCCTAACAACTCTGTGAAATAGGTACTATTATTATGCCCTTTTTACAGGTGAAGAAATTGAGGCTGAGAAGGGTTAAATGATTTGCCCAGGGTCACACAGGGTTAGGGGCAAATACTACATATACTATCTACAATTCCCAAGGCAAATCACATGAAATCTACTCACCGTAGTTGGGGGGGGGGGCAGAGACAGGAGGGTAGGAGGAGTGAGAGGACACCTCCCAAGCAGGATGAGGAGGGAGAAAGAGACCCTGGGAAAACAGCTGTTGTGACTGGCAAAGATGATGGAGTAGGAGGAGGCGGTACAGCCCAGCTCTCTCTCACAATTCTCATTGTAATTGTTCTTTCTAATTAGGTGCTAACGACTACAAGTATTGCCAGTGCCCTCTGAATTCAAGGTCCTGGGGTGATGCCCCAGTTACCTTGCCCTAATTACAGTTCCACCTTCTGTCCAGGCTGTCTCAAAAGGTACAATACAAAGAACACTCATTTGAGAGTCAAATCCTTGTTCTGATATACACTACTTTTTGTGACCCAGAGCAAGATATAAACTACCCTGGGACTCAATTTTCTGATCGATAAAATAAGATAATCAGTCTAGGCAGACTCTGAGATCCCTTCTTGTTCAAAATCTCTGATAATAAAATCTAAGATTTTTCCACTTACCTTTTAATATGGATCATTCTCTGATATGCCATCCTTAAAGTGTTTGGAACCATAGCCCACATCAAGGGGCATTTATTATGTGCCAATCTGCACCTAGTATAGCTCGAGGTACTTCCCTGTGTGCATGGACCCATTTTGCACCCACAGAACTTGTGACCTAAATCAGCAGAGCAACACGTAACTAAACAGTCAAGCTCATGGAATTCCATTGTGCTGGAGACAGATCTTTTATGATCCATCAACCAGATCATTGATTGGTCTTCTTTGGCCCATCACTGCTCCAGTTCTATAACATAAGAAGGTGAGCTGCTTCAATGCCCTCAACGTGAGGTGCACGTTTATACACGTGGCTTCTAAAGAAACACTATTCCACTCTTTAGTACATTATGTTATTGCTATGGAAACAGCTATATTTTAAAGAAAAACACTGGAACTTTCCTAGTTTCCAAGTACAGTTTTTATTCTTCTTGTGCTAACAAAATAATGTGTTTCGCCTAAGAACTTGTTAGGTGGCCTGCGGCTAAATATAAAGAGCCAGATTCTCATCCTGTGTAACTCTATGGGAGAATCTGAACCATTGGTTTGTTCAAGATATCATATTTAAAAATAGAATTGGTTACAAAACTCTTACCATAAATGTGGTCTCTTCCATGCAACACCAAGGATATTGGGATTTGTTTTTCATCTAGTAAGGTATATTCATCAGAATTCCAGGAATATCACATGGTATACAAATTCAGGAAATCATCCATATTTATTTGCTCTGGCTAAACCAAATTATCTACTGTGCCCCATATGAGACCTGAACTTCCTACCTTCCTACCTGCTTTTGCTCATGCTGTTCCTGAACCTGTAATGCTCTCTCCTGCACCTTCCTCCTATTGAATTTCTATCCACCCTTTAAAGCACAATCAAAATGCTAATTCTCCCTTGAAACTTTTCCTGATTCCCTCAGAACTTAACCACTTTTATCCTTTTAAACCTTACATAGTCCCTTGAAATGCATGGTTTCTATCCACATATCACATACAATTTTATAGTTTGTTATCTGTATAGGTGTTCTCCCTCCCTACTGGACAATAAGCTCTATGAGGCAAGGAATCACAACTTATCTGAACTTTGTATCTCTGCAGCATCTAGCACAGTGCAAGATGAACAGTTATTAAATGTTTACTATTGACTTGTCCAAATATTCCAACTTAGCTGTTGTTACTCTTTTATTTTCAGTGAATCAGCTTCTCACCGTCCCTGTTGTTTTATCTTCACTAGGTATCTAATCAGGGGTATGAGGACAGATTGTTAAGTTTTCAGTGAGCATTTATTTACACCCCAGAAATAGCCAGATTCTACAAATCAGGGTCTGATTCATTGTTTTGCCAATTGTCTACAATTAAGAAAGTAGTGAACAAAATGTTAATAATGCAGATTAAAATTTAAAGTGTGTTGTCCTTTTGGAGAGCCAGTTGTTAAACATTTACCAGCATGCCACTGTCTAACTTTCCTTGCTCGTGAGCTGTGGACTCTAGGAAAGAAAGGGATATTGCAAGGGGTCTAGGAATAATATGCACGATGGGAACTGTCATTCTGACCTTTTTAGGCTCCAATAAAATACAAACTTATTCTTTTTTTTATATTATGGTAATTTTTATTTATTTTTTTTTGTTTTCAACATTTACTTCCACCAGATTTTGAGTTCCAAATTTTCACCCCATCTCACCCCTCCCCCCACCCCAAGATGGAATGCATTCTGAATACCCCTTCCCCTAGTCTGCCTTCCCTTCTATCTCTCCCCCCTTCTCTTATCCCCTTCCCCTTCAATTTTCCTGTAGGGCCGGATGGATTTCTATACCCCATTTCCTGTATTTCTTATTTCCCAGTTGCATGTGAAAACATTTTTTTTAAACATGTGTTTTTAAAACTTTGGGTTCCAAATTTTCTCCCTTCCTCCCTCCCCACCCACCCTCATTGATAAGGCAAGCAACTAAATATAGGCTATATATGTGCAGTTATGCTAAACACTTCCATAGTAGACATGTTGTGAAAAACTAACTCTATTTCCCTTAATCCTATCCCCCCCCATTTATTCTATTCTTTCTTTTGACACTGACCCTCCTCAGAAGTACTTGCTTCTGATTACCCCCTTTCCCAATCTGCCTTCCTCTCTATCATCCCCCTACTCTCTTGTCCCCTCACCCCCCCATTTTCCTGTAGGGTAAGACAGATATCCATACCCAATTGAGTGTGTGTGTTATTCCCTCCTTTAGTCAAATTCTATGAGAATAAGATTCACTCATTCCCTCTCACCTTCCCCAGTTTCCCCTCCACTGTAAGAGCCTTTTCTTTTCTGTTTTTTTTGTGTGAGATAATTTACCCCGTTTTACCTCTCCCTTTCTCCTTCTCCTAGCATAATCCTCTCAGCCCTTAATTTTATTCTCCAGATATGACCCCTTCATTTTCAACTTACCCTGTGCCCTCTATCTATCTATCTATATCTATATATACGTACATTTAATTTTTTCCCCTCCAACTACCCTAATACTGACAAAGTTCTCATGAGTCACAAATATCATCTTTCCATGCAGGAATGTAAACAGTTCAACCATAATAAGTCTCTTATGATTTTCTCTTTCCCATTTACTTCTTCATGTTCCACTTGAGTCTTGTATTTGAAAATCATATTTTCTGTTCAGTTCTGGTCTTTTCATCAAGAATGCTTGAAAGTCCTCTATTTCACTGAATGACCATTTTTTCCCCTGAAGGATTATACTCAGTTTTTCTGGGTAGGTGATTCTTGGTTGTAATCCTATCTCCTTTGCCCTCCAGAATATTATATTCCACGTCCTGCGGTCCCTTAAGGTAGAAGCAGCTAAATCTTGTTTTGTCATGATTGTGTTTCCACAATACTTGAATTGTTTCTTTCTGGCTGCTTGTAATATTTTCTCCTTGACCTGGGAACTCTGGAATTTGGCTACAATATTCCTAGGAGTTTTCCTTTGGGGATCTCTTTCAGGAGCAGATGGGTGGATTCTTTCAATTTCTATTTTGCCCTCTGGTTCTAAAATATCAGGGCAATTTTCCTGGATAATTTCTCGAAAGATGATGTCTAGGCTCTTTTTTTGATCATGGCTTTCAGATAGTCCAATAATTTTTAAATTCTCTCTCCTGATCTATTTTCCAGGTCAGTTGTTTTTCCAATGAGATATTTCACAAGCCCTCTTTTCTGTCTTGGAACCGTGAGGAGGATTTCCTCTCCACCACCACAACAAGCTCCACAACGCCAGCACTCCTCCTTGCCCCAGGACTGCCCCTCAGAACTGTGACCCAGATCCAAGCACCGGTAAAGCAAGAGATTCCTGCCTCAGCACTGGCAAAGAGATCCCTGCAATCCCTCTCTGATCAGCCACTTGATTCCCCCTCAGTCTGTGGGCCAGAAGTTCAGGAAACGGCCGCTGCCCCCAGGACACCCTGGGGACTTGTGGCTGAGACCTAGCTCCTCTCTCACCACAGTCACAGACTTCCCACTGACCTTCTAAGTTGTCTTTGATGGTCCTGGGTTGAGAAGTCTGGAAATTGCCACAGCTACCTGTGATTCAGTCCTCTGAGGCCTGCTCCAGGTTCACTGTGGCTTGCGCACCCACACTTCACTGTGCTCCTCTCCCTGCCTGGCACGATATACCTTTCTGATCAACCATCCAGGCTGTCTTTGAAATTTGAAATTTTGTTTCACTCTGTCTTTTTGTGGGTTCTGCTGCTTTAGAATTTGTTTAGAGCCTTTTTTTATAGGTATTTGGAGGGGTTTGGGGAGAGAGCTCAAGCAAGTCACTGCTTTTCCTCTGCCATCTTGGCTCCGTCCCTCCAAACTTATTCTTAAAACATTACTGAAGCCATAGCTCTTTTTATCATTATGCAATTTGTCAATTAGTGGATACTAATAATAAAACTGATATACTGTGAAGGTCTTTGCATTTTTTCTTAGCTCTTGAAAAAAGAGATTTTCATAATCAAAAAGGTTGAGAAACTGGCAAAAACTGGACATTGCTTTGGTTCATGGAATAGACTGGCCTTAAAACTCAGTGAGGGATGCTAAAGTGAATATTTAATAGTGCAATCAACAACCTAGATCCAATCTTCAGTACAATCCAACAAAACATTTATTAGGTTCCTACTACATTTGAGGCACTGTGCTGGGCACAGGGAGGACAAAGGTCAAATTGCATCAGCAAAGCATGGAGACCCAGAACTGGGCATGAGTAACCCAAAGAACACTGCAACCAAATTTCCCCTGATGTTTGTTGGGGAGCAGAGAGTGACATGCACACAGTAGGTACTAAGTAAATACCATCTGTTGGCTATGCATCCATCATTAATTCTGGATCTCTTTTCAAGCAAACCTGAATGGCATATTAAAAAAACAAACCCCAAAACCTTCCTTTTGACTCATAAAAGTGAAGTCCTACTGATCACGGCATATTTTCCCTGTATCACTGTGCTTAATGTTTTTGCCTGTACATCTTAGACAGCACGTTGACATGTTAACCTCTTTGATATATTTACTTTAAATAAGTCCTTTGTGTTGAGGAGTTGTGATATCTTCCTTAGTGCTCCAACTCAGGCATCTTGATTTAGAATGCAAAAACTAAACCAAATAATGTTGAGGAATGATTGCACTGTTATATTCAATCAAGCCTCCTCTAGAACAGAGATTCTTAACCTAGGGTCTGTGAACTTTTGTTTAAAACATTTCGGTAACTGGACTTTGATCTCTCTGGTTTCTTTTATAATCATTTGAATT
Source organism: Vombatus ursinus (assembly GCF_900497805.2). Lineage (NCBI taxonomy): Eukaryota > Metazoa > Chordata > Mammalia > Diprotodontia > Vombatidae > Vombatus > Vombatus ursinus. The sequence goes on along the minus strand of NW_020954576.1, from coordinate 74,725,236 downwards.
TTATTTCATGTATTTAGAAACATTATTCTGAGAAGGGGTCTGTAGGTTTCACCAGACTGCCAGAGGTATTCATGTCCCCCCAAAACCCCTGCTCTAGAACATATTATCCTTGACTGTGCTGAGCAGTTAGAGTATATTAGAACCCTGTTCCTATGAGCACACAGCTCACTTCAAGCACGCATTTTTCATATTGCCAATTTAGTTCACACAGAAGATAAACACTCATTTGCCAAAAAGTGTTACTTAAATCATTATCATTTGCACTTAAAGATCCTCTTCCATGATAAGATTCCAAAGAGCCTGGCCAATATTCATTAATCTTCAGATTCCCCCAAGGAGGTAGTTGAACATTCCTGTTTCGTGGATGGGCAAACTGACAAAGACAGATCAAGTGATTTGTACAAGGTCACTACATAGTAACTTAGTGACATGATGGGAATGAAGACACAAAAGTTTGGAATCCTGGCTATACTTTAATAACCAGACAACTCTCAGATAACTCTGAGAGGGGGAAGGGAATAAGCAAAGGGAACAAGCATTTATGAAGCACCTACTAGGTGTCAGGCGCTGTAAGAACTTTATAAATATTATCCCTTTTGATTCTCACAACATTCCTGGGAGGCTCTTAATATCTCCATTTTATGGTTGTGGAAACTGAGGCAAACAGAGGTTAAGTGACTTACCCAGGGTCACGCAGCTGGTAAGAGTCTGGTGCCAGATCTGAACTCAGTTCCTCCTAACTCCAGGCTCAGTGCTCTATCCACTGCAACACCAAACTGCCTCCAGGGAGCAAAACATCTTGGCAGCAAAAATCCTTTGTTTGGGGATATCAATTTTGCACTTGCTATTTCTAAATGCTGCCTGGCCTCCATTTACCAAGCCCATATTCTTCTTTCACACTTTATTTAAATGGGATCTCAGTCATATGTTTTCGTGGTCAGTAGAAAGTTACTTTGAATATCTGTTATTTACATGGGGTTTTCAAATATACATTTGAATTTTGCCTTGACATGTAATGCACGTCGGTTGAATGAAAGAATTTTGGATGATGATACTCATAAAGCTTAGAATGTCCAAAGAGAAAATAAATAAGAATATTCTGCTTTGGGTTCATATGTTTCAGAGGGAGTTGTCAGGCTTAAAGATTTAACTTTGCTTATTGCTAGTAGCAGCTTAGCAATGTTGACACTGTCAGATCCATGTAGGCTAAATATCTCTTGACTTCAAGACTCTTTCAAGAATGATAGTTGTCTCCCTTGGTCCCAGATTTGCAGTTCTTTGGTGTTTTATGTTTATTTGCTCGCTTTGCTAGAAATCTCCTATTTCAATTTTAACATTAATACAATTATTTATTTTCAAAGCCTACTCTTGCCAGTGGTCCTTCAGGCAAAGAAAAAATAAATCTAATAAGTACTGAGTGGAAAATTCAGGAGTTTGCCTTTCTTCCACCCCCAGAATTTCATACCAACAAGGTCTGGATAAGCAAGGAATGAGGGGGAGATAGATTACTGAGAATGTGGTCATGATAGCTGTATTGTCCACTTAATCTTAGGCCAGGTGGAATGTAAATTTCAAGGAGGAAAGTTGGGGAGAATGATGCTTCTGGGGTTTGGGGCAGCTTGTCACCGGTACTATTATTTACCACAATTGATATTCACTGGATATAAGTTTTATTATATTTTACAATAAAAGGATTATGAAAATTCCCATGGCACCACAGGAATCTTTGAGAGATCAAAGTACCATTGCTGGATAACAAGCAGTTTGCAAGTGCTGAGGAATGCCTGCTTTTGTTATTGGTCTGTGCATTTTGTGCTCCTGAATGAGACAGGTGGTAACATTCACTATAACCTAATAGATTTGATTATCAAGAGAGGATAGGAGCTGCTCCTTGGAAATTATGGGGGGAGGGGTGAGAGAGAGACAGAGAGAGAAAGAAAGAGAGAACATGAACATGAACAAGCAGCAGAATTTGCAGGTAATGGTCTTGCTGTCCATTACATTGAGGGACACAGCTAGTGTTAGTGAGAAGACTGCAGGAGAATCAGCTAAATGCAAACTTAGGGACCTAAAGAATGGTTTGCATCACCATGCAGGTAAGACAGCTGAAGGAAGCATTTGTTTTCAAGCATTTGCTGAATCACAAGATCCACACCTCATTCTTGTGAGTCGGGAGCCATGATTTTGGGTCTAGTAATGAAAAATGCCTTCCATCTTAATTCCTTTAGCCAAAGGCATCATGCATGGTATAAGGAGACCCTGGGCTATTATTTGGGATAGGAGAGGAATCTATGTAGAAATGAAGTTTGGTTTGCGACTCCTTTTCCTACCTATTGTCCATGACTTGTCTACACAAGATGGATTATATTTTGATTTCTGATTTATTAAAAGATGAAATGTTGGAATGTTGGAGAGACTCAGTTCATCTGTCGGATCACGAAGTCCTCATAACATTTCTCAGCCTTAATAACACATCTGCTCTTAGAATGTGGTCTCTTGATAATAGCTGTCTGAAAGTGTCTGAATTTAGGGATTATTTGAGACAACAGATTTCCTTCTATTTGGAATTGAATGAGGCATCTGCTCCCTTACCGTTAGCTTTGTGGGATATTCTCAAGGCATTCATAAAAGGGCAGATCATTTTGAACATTATGGAAAGGGAAAAAGACCTCTGTTGTCAATACGAGATTTGGAAGGAGGAATTAAGGACCTATAAGGACAGTATTTCATCTCGGGACACTGTACTTCTCACAGTTTCTTCTCCAATTTGGGAAGGAAATGACAGAACAGAGGGAAGAAGACCAACAATTTAGAGAAGACAATGTTAGAACACTGCACAGGAACTCACAAAGTGATGTCAGATCGTTATACCTTTTGGAACTTAATGAAGATGGGCAACCATGAACTATCATGTCCTTATGCATGGTCCAAATACTATCTCCTTCATGAAATCTTCCTTGATGTTTTAGCCAGAGGAAAACCTCTGAATTTTCAGAGCACTTTATTTCCCATAATCCTAGACCCAGAGCCAGAAGGGACCTCAGATGACACATAGTCTAACCTCTTCCTCTTACAGATCAGGAAAGTCACAGGAAGGTTAAATGACTAAAGTTATGCAGGTAATAAGTGTGAGACAGGATTAGAACCCAGATCCTCTGGATCTAAAGCCTGTGCTCTTTACCCTATAACGTGCTGGCTCCCACAATGCTGCACCTCTATTGGGCAGTTATTTTCAGCTGATCAATATGTTTATTTGTGTGCACACTTGTTTCCACAATAAGATTATAAATTCCTTAAAGATAGGACCCTGTTCCATTAATCTTTTTTCTTCCTTCAGTACATAGCATAGGACCTTACACATAGTCAGTACTTAATAAATATTTGTTGAATTGAACCTACTGCCATTCACCAAGTGGAAAGAATGTCATGTTTAGGGCCTAGAGACCCAGAATCAAATCCTGCCCTTAATATTAGGTGGTTTACCATAGCAAATCACTTAATCATCTTGACCCTCAGTTTCTATAGCCATAAAATGATGATAATAGTACCTGTGATGACTATTTTTAGGGTTATTGTGGGGAAATTGTTTTTTAAGCCTGAAAGTGTTATATGAATGTGAACTATATTATAAATCCACAAGCATGTATTAAGCACTTACTGAGTGCCAGGCACTGTATTAAGTAAGGACTGAGGACACCAAGAGGGCTTACATCCTAGTGGGGGAGATAACACATGAATACATATATGATGAGTCTATACAGAACAAACAGGATATGAAAATAGGATAGTTTGAGGAGGGAGTGAACTAGCGGCTGGGGGACCAGAGAAGGTTTCTTGTAGAAAGCGCTGCTGAAGCTGAGTTTTAAAGGAAACCAGAGATTCCCAGAGGTTTAGGTGAGGAGGCACATTCCAGGCACAAGGGACGGACAGAACAAAGGCATGATGGATCATCCTGTGTACAGAACAGAGAGCAGCCAGTGTGGATGGACCACAGAATGAGAGAAAGGAAATAACATGTAAGAAGACTGGGAGAGAAATGGGTCAAGAAGAGGTCTAAATGTCAGACGAGTTTATATTGGATCCTAAAGGGGATAGAGAGCCACTGAAGTTTGTCGAGGGTTGGGAGGTGGGGTGGAAGGGAGTATGAAAACTGCTCTTTAAGAAAACCAAGTTAGCAGCTATACATAATAGCTAGCATTTATGTAGCACTTTAAGGTTTGCAAAACTCTTTACATATATTATTTCATTTTATCCTGACAACAACTCTTCGAGGTAAGTGCTATTATTATACCCCTTTTACAGATGAGGAAACCGAGGCTGCGAAAAGCGACTTGCCCAGGGTCATACAGCCAAGTGTCTGAGACTAGATTTGAACTCAGATCCTCCTGACTTGAAGTCCAGCATTCTGTGAACTGTGCTACCACATGAATATGCAACTAATGGAAAATTGCATTATTATTTGTTTATGAAGTCAGAATCCCCATATGTTTATCAGGTGTATTGTTTATGACAAAAATATAGCTAAATTACTATAACAATAAGTTAACTGTTTGATTCTAACTGGAGAATTATAGGTATCTAATTATTTACCCATGTGACAATATCTAACTTATTCTGGAAAAAACAAATGTTAGAATAGGTATATAATGTTGAAATTGTTTGTGCTTCTTTGGTTCAGACCTGTGGTTTCACCAATACGAGGAACTCCTATCGTGGACACTACCCAGCTAAATGCAGATTGGTATCTCATTTATAACTGATCATCTCAAGCTTGACCTGGGGCAATGAGAATCTAAAACACTTATACCTCACCTTCCAGGCAAGGAATGTCAGAGGTAGGTCTTTCTGACGGCCAGGCTGGTTCACTCTCTGCTGTGCTGTGCTGCCCCTCTAGTAACAGTTTACCAGTGATGGGTTTCCTTTTGCATCTCTCCTTTACATTTATTTGGCACTTTCAAACTTCCTTTCTTAAAACTCTATCCTTGGGTTTTTCACCTTACAGTAATCCCTTTGTTCTCTTCACCAATACAATAAGCAATTTTCAAGAACCTTCTACATGTGAAGCATTGTGTTAGGAGGTAGAGACCCAAACACAAAACAAAAAGTGGTCCCTGAGCCCAGGGAGCTTACCTTTTACTTACGTTCTACAACATACAAACAGTAAAACATATGCATGGTTATTTGACGTTGCATAGGCATTCCAGGAGTGGAAGGCAGCCTGATGCTAAAGGTGTGGAGGTGGAAACTGGAATTTCAGGTCTGGGAAATGAGTAGGCCATTTTGACTGGAACAAAGAGTGCATGAAGGAAAGTAATGTGAAGATAACCCAGAAAGGTCAGATTGTGAAGCCAGATTATTTCCGATTTATCTTTCACTGTCATTGAAGTTAGGAGTTCGAGTTAGAAGGGATCTTCTAATACAACCTACTCATTTCACACATGAGGAAACAGGAGCACAAATTGGTCCAAATGACTGCCCAAAGTCACACAGGTAGTAAATTGGATTCATATTTCCTATTTTCTAATGTAGTGCTCTTTCTACTTTTCTCTCCCTCTCTTCTTTCAGTGAGCTTTGATTACCTGGTTTAGGAGTCATAGATGACTATCCAATCCGAATTTTCAACCCTGGACTTTTGCTCTGATTCCGTTCCCCTATCTCTAGTTAGGTAGATTTACCATTTTCAAGAACCTGTGATTAATGGGATACTACTCTGCTGTAAGAAATGACAAGCTGGTTAGTTTTAGAAGAACATGGAAAGACTTGTATGAAATAATGCAGAATGAAATGAATAGAATCAAGAGAATGTTGTACATGGTAATGGCAATATTGTTCAAAGAGTAACTATAAATGATTTTTTTAAAAAGGATAGAAAAGACCCTAAGATGTATTTTCTCAAATCTTAATTCCTCATCCTGATCCTTACAGCTCCTTACCACTCTCCCTCTTTGCCGCTCTCCCCAATCTAACTCACATTCTATAAGTTTCTATGTGCTAGGCATTGTGGTGTGAGCTGGGGATGCAAAATAAAAAATGAAAAAAGTTCCTGCCCTCAAAATGCTTACATTCTCCTGGAGAGAAACAACATGTACAAGATAAGTAGCTACTATCTATAAATATATATGTAAACATACACATACATTAAATACAAGCAATTTCAGTGGAGTAATATAGTGGAACAGTGTTAACAAAGAGTGAGGGAAATTTTTAAAAAGCCATTCTTTGTCTCATTTCTTACCCAGCCTTAATCACTGAATGGGAATTGCCTCAGTTAGGCTGAGACCTGGGAAAGAACTTAACTTAAAAAGGCCAATGTCTGCCACTGCCTCCGGGGCCATCTCCAGTCGTCCTGATTTACGTTTTGCCACTGGACCCAGATGGCTCCAGAGGAGAAAGTGAGGCTGGTGACCTTGCACAGCCCTCCCTCACATAAATACAATTCACTTGCAAGTCATGGCATCACCTTTCTGATGTCATGGTCCTCTTCCAGAACAAAGGGCAAACAACAAGTGAGGGAGATAGGAAAGGTCATGAGTAGATGGAGACAATTAATTTGATCATCTTATTTCTCATCCTCCACTCCCCTCTTGGACAAACCAGATGGCACAATAGAGGTTAGGATTTGGAGTTAGGAGGATCTGAAATCAAGTCTTGCTTCAGACAGTTATTAGCTATGTGATCCTAGACAACTCATTAGCCTCACCTTTCTCATCTATAAAATGGGGTGGCACTGGTCAACTCATCTAACCTTTCTCAGGTTCTGCTTCCTTATCTGTAAAATTGAGATAATAAGAGCACCTATTTCAAAGGGCTGCTGTGAGGATCAGGTGAGATAATGTATATTAAGCACTTTGGAAACCTTAAAACACTGTATAAGTGATCATATCATCATTATCATCATTATTGTTTTGTTTTGTTGTGGTTGTGGTTGTAGTTGTTGTTACCTAGGTCCTCTTGGTTGCAACCAAGCTTATCTGTCCAGCACTGTCAACAAGCAAATTTCTTATTCCCTTTTCTCAGTGCTCTGATATTAATCTGTGACACTAATTCCAATGGGGTATCATCACTCCTTTCCTTGCACCAATCTACGTCCCATGCTTTCGAAAGTCAGCTCAAAAATCACCTCCTTTAAGGAATCTTCCCTAATTTCTCTTCTTCCCTCCTTCCCCAACCAGCTCTGATTGCTCCACATCCCTTTAGCTTCTACCTGCTTGAAAATGTTTAGCTGTTGTTTTTATAAATGTTGTCATTCTTATCTTAGGTATCTTTTGACTCTGCACCTCTAGTATGGAGACTATCTATGTCCTCTATTTTCCCTTGTTTCTGCCTCCCATAGTATTTCAATAGATTTCCACTGATACTTACATCAAAGACACAGGATTTTAAGTACTGTGGATTATTTCTCTACTGACATAGGCCACAACCCCTTCTCACCTGTGTAGTTGGTCAGCATGAATTGCTCTTAGCTGGTGTGGTCTTTGAAGAAGGAATAGCATTTAATCACAGGCCTATATGCTTGAAACTTTTTAGAGGACCCACCCAAGCTTGTGTTCTGTACCTGTTAGCACATTCTAGAACCCAAGGTGATGGTCACCTCTACGCCATGGTGAAACATCTATGGAATTGAGTAAAGTCATGCTATCCACACAGTGGATAAATACTGCTAATAGATTAAAACTTCAGATGAAAGAGCCTCATTTTAACACTAACATCTCAGTATTAATTATTGGTAATGCAGAAGAAAAAGCATGGCTCTAGATTCAGAGAACCTGGGTTCAAATCTTGCTTTTGATACAGATGACCTGTATGACCTTAGATAAGTCACAGAATCTCCTGGAGGGCCCCAGTTTCCTCATCTATAAAACTAGGGGGTTGGATTACACAGCTATCCCTTACAGCTCTAAACCTTCAATTCTGGGATACAGATCCAGAAATAGGAAATGTGATGTTTAAAAGAAACCTCAGAAAGATAAGAATTTTGTTGTTATTCAGTTACTTCAGTCACGTCTGACTCTGTGTGGCCCCGTTTGGTATTTCCTTGGCAAAGACACTGGAGTGATTTGCCCTTTCCTTCTCCAGTTCATTTTACAGATGAGGAAACTAAGGCAAACAGGATTAAGTGACTTGCCCAGAGTCACGCAGCTAGTAAGTGTCTGAGACTGGATTTGAATTTAGGAAGATGAGGCTTCCTGCCTTCAGGCCTAGCATTCTATCCCCTGCACCAGTCAGTGACAAAAAGAGACCTCAGAAAAGACAAGAATTACAATATTCCAGAACTGTTTGTTCCTTTAAAAATTCTCTGCTGCTCACTGATTTCCCTCAAATGATAAGATCTTAAACTGAGAGCCGGAAGGGATCTTGGAAATCTAGTCCAACCCCCTCATTTTACTGATGGGGAAAAATAAGGAAAGTGGGGGTGGGGGTGGAGATGGCAATCTGGATTGGCCCAATTACAGCGTTGGATGCTGTTCGGAGGCAGCTCTGAGAACTCCCTGGCCTGGGCACTTTTGCCTCCAGTTAGCTGAGCCTTCCCACAACTGTCGTCCCCAACTGTCACAGAACCTTTCAGTTCTAACATTCCATCTCTCTCTCAGCAAAAAGGAGTTTAAACAGCTCCTCCTACCTCAGCTCCGAAACACATGGCTATCAAATAACAAGGTTAAGCATTTCTGAAGCGTGTGGCAGAATAAATTAGCTTCCTCTCGAGGAGGAATATAGGCATACAGGCTTGAAGCTCAGCACACGTGCATCTGAAGGTGGCCTGTCCACAACCAACTTGGACTTGGGTGGTTTAGTCTGGGAAAGGAGGAGGATCAGCATAGTGGGATGAATTAATGTAACGCCTCTGGAAGTGAAACTCCCTTCCCCCTCCACATTTAATTGAGTTGTGATATTCAAAGAATGGGCAGCTGGGAATCTAGGTCAAACCTGTCCCTATTGAAGCTTTGTTCCCTTCTCTCTATCTCTACCCCTCTCATTACCCCTCCCCACGCCAAAGAATCCCCCCCCCCCCCCCCCCCCCCCCCCCCCCCCCCACGCCAAAGCCCCCCCCCCCCCCCCCTTACACAGACAGACATGATTAGCAACCCTAATGACACGAGAGAAAAATGAAGTAACAAAGTTAAGGATAATTATTTTGATGTATTTGACACCTTTTTTAAGTGGCCTCAATGCAAGGCACTTTATAAGCATAAAGAGATATAAATTATGCATGGGATTCCTTCAGTCACTCTTGAAATGCAATCAGTTTTGCATGAGTTGATTATTTTGAAGGTTATATAGGCAGTACGGAATACCTTTTCTAGCAACCACACAATAACAAGGACAGAGGTGTAGGTAAATAGGAAACAGTTGGCTGTTACTTAGGACAAATACACCTAACTGTTCTGTAGAGTAACTATTAAAACAAATGAATACTTTTGTTTTTCATTCCATTTGAAAACCAGCATCTGTTCAAGACATTTACCTTAACATTGTATTGGTATATATGATGGTGTATACCACTGTAGAGGCTCTGTCCCATTAGAGAAAGGAGTCTGAGAGATGATAAACTCCATCATAAACTCCTAGTAACTACAAGTAAGCCCCAAGTACTCTCCCTGAGTTACCTAACTTCAGCGATCGACATCAATAAGAATATTAAAATTTTTGTACTAACCGACCAAAAGTTTTATTTGTCAAAGTTCTTGCAAAATCAATATTTGTAAAAATCAAAGGAAAGGCAAAAAAAAATGCCTGAATCTTAGCCCCAAAAAGTCCAATCCCGGAGGAGAGACATTTAAAGAAACCAGTGTGGTTCCAGAGGAAGCTCTTTGATAAGCTTTTAAAGATATGTTTTAAAGTGGAAGAAATTGCATATTACTAATGAAGAATGTGAGAATGTTGCAAGTGGCAAAAGTTGTGTCTAAAAGATAAACTATCAGAATAAGTGGAAGGTAGTAAAATATGCTAAAGATCACACAAAGGCCCAATTTATGTATGTGCAAAGCAAAATTGAAGGAGACTAGACCTAATGCTTGGGGAATATGATAACAGAGAGAAAATAGAACTTTAATTTTACATTGCTTCTGTCTTCTCCAAATAAAATGGTCTTCAAAAATTTGAAAGACTTGGGGCAGCCAGATGGCACAGTGGATAGAGCACCAGCCCTGGAGTCAGGAGTTCAAATCTGGCCTCAGACACTTGACACTCACTAGCTGTGTGACAGCTGGACAAGTCACTTAACCCCATTGCCTAGTCAAAAAAAAATTTGAAAGACTTAAGAATGACCAAGCATGACTCCAGAAGACAAGTAACAAAGCATGCTTCTTTCCTACTGACAGAGAGGTGATGGACTGGCGTTGCGGAATGATACAAACATTTCTGGACGTGGCCAATGGAAGAATTTATTTTGCTTGAGTATGCAGATTTATTGCAAGGATTTTTTTCTTTTTTCCCATGAGGAAGAGGGAAAGGGGAGAGAAAACAAATGCTTGTTAATTGAACAAAAAAAACCCCTTAATTTAACCTAAAAAAGAAAAGGCACGTAAGAAGTAGAATGCTGGGTTTAGAGTTGGGAAGACCTTGTTTTAAATCCTGTTTCAGATATTTACTAACTGTATGAACCTCGACTTAACCTTAATCTCTCTGCTCCTCAGTTTCTTCATTGGTAAAATGGAATAATGTTAACATTGTTGTAAGATCAAATCAGATAAGGTATTTGAAACACAGCATAAATAGAAGCTGATGTCATTACTAGCTATTACCAGTACTTTCTAACTAATTGACTGTGTGACCATTGACAAGTCACAATCTTTTTAGACCGGTGTTCACTTATAAAATAAATGCATTGGACCAAATCTATAAGCTGTGATCCTATGATTCCTACAATTGATTTTGCCAGGTTGAAACCAACAGGATGAAATTTAATGTGGATAAATGTAAAGTTTGGCATAAGTTTTTAAAATGAATTGCACAAATAATTGGCAACAATTCCTGTAAAAAAAAAAAAAAGAAAAAGAAAAAGAAAAGAAAAGAAACTAACACTGAGGCTTTTGGTTGACCACAAGGCTCAGTATGACAACCAACAGTATGATAAAGCTGCTAAAAAGTTAATCTTCAGCTCTGTTAAGAGGAATAGAGTGTCCTAATTACAGGAAGCAAAAGTCCCATTATATCCTACACTGGTTTGACCACCCATGGAGCATTGTTCAGTTCTGGGGGCTACATTTTAAGAGACAAACTGACAAATCAGAGCATGCCCAGAAGTGGGTTACCAGCATAGTAAGGGATCTAGACATCTTGTAATAGGAAGAACAATGGAAAGAGTTGGAAATTCTTGGAAAAGAGAAAACTAAGGGGAAGACAAGATAATCATCTTCAAAGGGAAAGTTCTGAAAGACGTAGTAGTATAACTAATTGGAAAAGAGAGCTTTCTGGGTCATACAACAAATACCCATGGGAATAAGAAGGATCTTCCCGTGGAAGAGGAGCATACTTGTTCTGTGTCACGTCGGAGAAAATAACTGGGGTCAATGTGAGAAAGTTAAAAGGAAATAAATTTGACTCAATATATGAAAGAACTTTTGTTAGTTCATTTAACCATTCGAGGTGCACAATATTGAAATGGGCAACCTTAAAAAGTAGTGATCTCCTCGTGACTAGAGATATTTTTCCTATGGAGGCAGGATGACTGTAGATCAGAGATTTTGTAGTGAGATTTTTTTCATTTGACAGCAAATTAGTTTAGACGCCTCTAAACTCTCTTCCAATTCTGTAAGCCTGTAATGATATAAAGTTCTTATTTAGTGGGATAGCTGTAAAAACTGACTGCCCCTACAGTGGGACTTAGAACCACAGAAGCATAAATTTAGAGGTGGATAGGACCTTCGAGGCCATCTAGTCCATCTCTCATTTTCATAAAAGCAAATGAGGCTCAGAGAAGTTAAGTCACTTGCTCAGGGTTGCACGACCAGCATGCATCAGAGGCAGAGGAGGAACTTGAATTCAGATGTTGCTGACTCTGATGCTGGCTCTCAATCCTTACTACCTAGCTGCCTCTTAGCTTCCAACAATTGTCCCTCTAATACTTCTTAAAAAAAAAATGTTCAGCACCACTGTAGCATTTTGAGTCTTCGATATATTGCACTTCAATTTTCTTGAATTTGGAGGCCATTGCATCAAGTTTTGTTTTGGAGAATGTATGCACCTTCAAATTGTCTGAAAGTTTCTTTCCTGAGGATGTAATGAACATTAGGTTCTTTAACAAAGTAGGGAAAATAAGCAAATTCTTTCTTCCCACCAAAAACCCTCCTGTTCTTTTGCTGGATGACTGGGAGGTGATTTGTACATAGTGAAAAGAGCCTTGAACACAGAGTCAATTCCAACCCAGATCTGCTCCTTGTTCATTGTGAGACCTTGGGTTAGGCTCTTAACCTCTACAAGTCTCAGGTTCTTCATCTGTAAACATGAGGGGGATAGTAGTTCCTCCAACTATGGACAATCCCACTACCAAGGTTGCTTGGAGGAAGCAATTTATAATCCATCATACACTGCACAAATGTGAATTATTTGTTGTTACTATTATTGCTGGTATACTCATTGTCTTTGTTGTTAACTGTCATGACAAAGATGGACAACGTGGTATGAATATATTTCCTCCCATACTCTCTTTGAAGAAAATCATTCTCCTTATTCCACTGGGCATTTGTTGAATGCCAAGACAGCATGGTGGGATGGATGGCTAAAGAGCTAGCCTTGATACCATGAAGAGTTGGATCCAAGTCTTCCACTGACATATAACTGTGTCACTTAGCTGTTCTAGGCAATGGCTGACCTCCTTTGGCAGTTCACTATAACAAGAAATCCCAGATCCACTTCCTACCCCTCTCCATTAAATAATCCAGAAAACCTTCTTCCCTAATTATTTACACCATTGTGTTATTGGGATCTTTAAAATGCAACTATGTGCTATTATAAAGAATTTCATTATTTGCATTTCCAATTCTGATCAGTTATAAGTATTCATTTCATTAAACTTGGAAAGATCACGATTTTGACTCAACTCATACCAGTTCTGCGGGCATTGCACCAGAATACAGAATTATAGAACATATGAGATTGAAACCTGACACTCAGTTTTCCCTGTTGTGATGTGTTATACAGAGAAAAAAATGTACTGCTTTATAAAAAGCTGGGTAATCAGCTTCAAACCTCAAATAATAAGCTTAAATCAGTAAAGGAAACATTTAAAACAGTACACTCTCATCAGAACCTTAGAAGAAAATCCAGGGAAAATCAAATAATAAAAACCCCAAAGGCAATTTACTTCTTACATTTGGATTTAGTAATCTAGATTTAAAAAAATATTTTGTATGAATCCCCATTTATTTTTTTTTCTAGCAAATATTTACTTTAAATAGTGAGGTAAGTTTGTTTGGAGTATTTCTGATTCTTTTTTACTCAGAAAAGACAGGTACCCTTCATGAAAAATAAGAAGTCATCTTTTTCTAGAACAGTAGCCTTGTTAAAATATACCAGCCCACAAACAATTTTTCAGCCCACTAGATTTCCTCAGACCTTACCTCCTGCAAAGTAGTATCAAAGGAATGATGCATCTGCTAAAAAAAAAACAAAAACAAAAAGAAAAACAAAAAAAACCAACACTTGTTTTCAGAGCAAAGAGAGAATACTATAGGTAATATTTTAAATTGCAGTAAAATCTTTGTGAGGCCATATATTGTAATGAATAGACATCTGACTTGAGAGGCATGTAAATTATGTATGAGAACTGAGAATGATCCTAATATAAGATTTTACTATTATCTACTTTATTTATAAATGAGGAAACTGAGGGACAAAAAAGTAAAGTGACTTGTCCAGAGTCATGCCATTAGTAACTGTCCAAGGTAGGATACAAATTCAGTTCTTCTTTCCTCTAAGTCCTATGCTCTCTCCACTAGATTGTCATGTGAAAGAGGAATTCTATTTATTCTGCTTGGCTTCAGGAGGAAAAACTTGGATGAGGGAGTTGGAATTTCCCCTAGGGCTAGGGCTGCGTCATATTTATCTTGGTGTCTTTCTCTGTGAATCACAGAATATCAGAGTGTGAAAGGATGTCAGAGGTCATCTAGTTCAAACTATACTTTGAACAACAGTTCTCTCCCTAACATTCCAGACAAGTGATCATAAAACCTTTGCTTAAAGAATTCTAAGTAGCAGTACATTTCATGTTTAGGATAGTTCTAATTAGATTAGGAATTTTTTCCTTTAATTCTAGCCAAGATCTATCTCTGTAGTTCTACCCTTGTTCTTCCCTCTGCCTAGAAGAGCAAGACTAATCTGTCTTCCATATTAAAACCTTCCAAGTGTTTGAAGACAGATATCATGCACCTCTAGCACCCCACGTATTCTCTTTGCAGATGGAATCCCCAAACTCTTTGTTTTTTATGCTCTAATAAATATAACAATTAGACTATGCTCTTCAGGTCTTTTAATTGTCCTGGTCACCATTATCTGAACACTTTCCAGTTTATCATTGACCCTCCTAAAATGTGCTACTCAGAACTTAACACTCCAGGTATGCTGTGACCAGAATATAGTATGGCACAATGATTATATCCCTTTTTATGGACATTTTGCATATTTTAATGCAGCCTAACATCACAGTACCTCTTCTGGTTGCCATGTACCTCTGTTTCCTCATATGGAGCTTGAAGGCTACTAAAAAGTTGAACTGCTATCTAACCATATATCTACCATTTTGTCCTCATGAAGTCAGTTTTTTTAACCCAAGTATAAGACTTTACATATAAGAAGTCTTGTACTATCAAGATTGGGGTGCATGAGGTGTTCATAGAGGACTAGCAGCTCTGGCGTGATGGCTTGCTGAGCCCTTTTTGTAAATGGGCCAAACAACGTTGAGGGTAACTGACAGGCCTCATACCCATCAGTGAGTTAAGGAGACGTCTACTCCAAGAAAGTGAAGACTTCCTCCAGCAGAATGGGTAGGCGGGAACAACCTGTTCCTACAGCCATGAAAGTGACTGAAGCAGGGACTGTGGGGCGCTTGGAGATTGGTCAGATATTGAAGACACCAAGGTCATCCACTACATCCCAGGCAATCCCCAGTCGTCTTGACTTTTGTCTTTCCACTTTGATGACTCTGTGTTGTTTGTTTTGTTTGTTTTTTTGGGTGAGGTGATTGGGGTTAAGTGACTTGCCCAAGGTCACACAGCTAGTGAGTGTTCTGTGTCTGAGGCCGGATTTGAACTCAGGTCCTCCTGACTCCAAGGCCAGGGCTCTATCCACTGCACCACCTAGCTGCCCCCACTTTGATGACTCTGGAAGAGAGAGTAAGGCTGACTACTTTGTACAACTATGCCTCACTTAAATCCAATTCACACACAAGTCAAGACATCACCCTATGATCATCACTGGTTCTCTTTGAAAACAAAGGACAAACATCAACTATCAAGATCTTTTTTGGAATCTACCTTTGGAATCCATTGTGACAACACTTCTAACTTTTTTTGTCACAGATGACAGCGCATCCTGTTACCTATGTAACAGGAAGATGTAAATTTGTAAATTGTAGATGTAAATTTGATAAGCTTGTCATCCAAGTCTTTATCTACATCATTAATAAAACTGTTGAACAGTACACGACCAAATACAAATCCCAGAGACACTTCACTAAAGACCTCCTCCCAAGTTGACCTCCAACGATTAATAATTTAACTTTCTTTGAATTTGATCATTCAACCAGTTCTGAAACTGTTTAAATGTAGTATCATCTCGTCCATATACCTATATCTTTTTTTAAAGACAACTGGGGTTAAATGACTTGCCCAGGATCATACAGCTATTAAATGTCAAGTGTCTGGTCTGAGGCCAGTTTTGAACTCAGGTCCTCTGGACTCTAGGGCTCTATCCACTGTGCCACCTAGCTGCCCTACCTCTATCTTTTCTACAAGAATATTATGAGAAACTTTGTTGAATGCTTTGCTAATATCTAGATATAATATATCTACAACACTTCCTTGATCTACCAATCTAGTTACCCTATTTTAAAAAAAACCCACAGCAACCATGTTAGCTTTTGATGATCACAGCTTACTTCTCTGGATGCTCATTAACCATCCCTTTAATAGAATTTTTCCAGAAATCAAAGTCAAGCTCAGTAGGCTATCATTTGCAGATGTGGATCTTTCTTTTTTTAAAAAAATCAAAACCTTATTTAACGTTCTCCAGTCCTGTAGTACCGCCTCTATTCTCTAAAATTTTTCAAAAATTGCAATTAGTGACTTACCAGTAACATTGCTCAGTTACTTCAATACCTTGGCATGTAGTTCATATGTGTCAGGTGTTTTGAACTGAAGGGCATGGTAGTATTGTCAATTTCTCTCTACATATCTTGGATTTGAACTTTCTGTTAGTCATTTTAAATTTTGTTCTTTCTAATCCAGATATTCTCTTTGGCAAAAAAAAAACAAACAAACAAAAACAAAAAACAAAAAAGCAGAAGCCAAACAAAAACTGGATAGCTTTGTCTACTCTCTCTCTCTTCTATTATCTGTCCCTAGCAATAGGACCCTCATTTATTTGATCTCCTTTTTTCCTAAATCTAGCTTTTAAAAATCCCTTTTTGTTGTCCTTGGTTTTTCTTACCAGCCTCCAATCTAGTGCTGCTGTCACTATTCTTACAGGGCTGTACCAGGCTTTTGTGGTCATACTCATTTGCCTCTTTTAAAAGAAATCTGTTAGTCAGTGCATTCCCTGCACAATCATGTCAGTCTCTTTTGACAACCTCTTTTCTTCCTCATCAAAATTGCTTATCTTTGTGTCATCAGAATTTCATTCTTGAGATCTTCTCATCTCACCTGGGCTGACCTCCCTATATAATTTTAAGCCATAAAATCCTACCTATCTTTTCTATGAACTCTTTAAAATCTGTTTGCCTAGAAACTAAGATTCACATCATGTTTCTTTTCCATTATCATATATTCTAAGGGATGGACAAGATTGCCTTTCTTCCCCTTCTAAAGGACGGGATGATCCATAATGGGAGTAGGGCTTTGCCAGCAGGGGATCTAGTTTGTGCTATACTTATTTCATATTCACCACCCCATCCCACCTTCTTTTGGCTTATTGAAACTTCAAAGCAATTTTTGTGCGCACTAGTTTGGGGTGCATGATGATAATGAAAAGGGGCATGAGTTTTTATTCTCAGCCTCAGAAAAACTCAGTGGGAACCTGTGTCTAGACAAAGACTGTGTCCAACCTGAAACACTAAGTAAGAAAGAAGTGAATGGAATTTCAGAATCATACGATCACAGCATTTGCAAGTTGGAAGGGACCTCATAGATCACCTAAACTAATCCATCCACGTGACTCTAACTCACCTAAAGTTGAGGAGGGCAACAATAAACTCTTACAGCTATCTGAGAAACCTTTCTGCAGATTAGCAGGGGTAAAGCCATGAAGCTCACAATAGACCTTGAATGTGTTGACCAGTCCCTAAGGATGTTGGCCAGGGTGGTCCCCCTCTAAAACTCAAGACACTTCCCTAAGGCAATGGCAGGAGTGGTGACAACCACAGAAAAGTCAAGCCAGTTGTTGGGAAATGTTACTATGAGAGCTCACACTGGAGAGGTTTTCTCAGCTGTGATTCAAAGCAAATGACACAGAAGCCCTTTCTCACCACAGAATGTGGGATTTCTAGGGATTTATTCTTTTCCTCATTAATACACGACTCTATGGAAAATCATATTCATTTATGTATGAGAGCTGAGAATGATCCTAATATAAGATTTTACTATTATTTACTTTGCTATTCTGTTCAAATTAAGTATTTTGTTATTAGATTTATGGTTCCTTCATGGTCTGTTGATAGAATAAGCACTGCCTAAGTCCTCAAGCTATATTTCTCTCCCACAGTGAATATAAATGATGTACGATTCCAGGGGTGAAAGGCATACATGGTACATGTTATTAAGGCAAGTCAAGAAGTTATTAGCTGCCCTGCTTTTGGCAAGGAAAGAGGTCCAATGGATTCCAGATAACTGAAGTCACTCCTAGAAGCTCTATAACCAACAATACTGCATGTAACTCCATGCCAGGCTTGTGTTTCCAGAGCTACTCTTCTATGTTCTTTTCTGTATGTGTGGTGTATAGTTTACCCTGATGTCAATATTACTTTGATCTCTATTGATCTTCATTCAAATGATCTCCACCACATTCCCCACTGGATTTCATCAAATGAGTGTATCTTCATATATAATGCTAGTCTAGGAGTGGGGAACCTGCGGCGTTGATATCCAATGGATTGATAATACAATGAATTCAATGGATTCAGTCAAAGGGCTGCCCTTGAGGACCTAGAGGACCACATGTAGCCTCGAGGCCACAGGTTCCACACCTCTGTGCTAGTCCATCACTTTTACCTATCCCATTCCTTTTGGATAAAGAATTATCTTTCAGCACCATGTTGTAGTCGTGAGACCCATTTCACTGTCTCAATGATAACTGTGAAGTAACATTTTACTGCTTAACTTAGGCATATTAATTACCCATACTTTGTTTATTTGTGCATAGACATCTGAGGCCATGGATTTTATTGTTGGTTCCCTTCTTGGACTTTATCTTCTGTGAATTTGGGGATATCTATACTGTTATTCTCCTTTCCATTTTGTAAGTACCCTCTATGGCAATAATTTCCAAAGAAAGGGACTGTAGTCTGACTCCTAAGGAGCATGTGACTAATGTGACAGGCACTATGCTAAGCACTGGGAATACACATAAGAAAAAAAAAGAGAGTCCTTGCCCTCAATGAGCTTACAATCTAATGGGGGAAAGCTGAAAAAATAGAGGGCATGAACTTTCTGACAATTAGAGCTATCTCAGAATGGAATGATTACCTCATCAGATAACACATGGCTGGATAGCACTGGACAACAAATTACCCCCATCACTGGAGGTGTTCCAAAAGAATCTGGACAACCGCTTGTTGTTTGTTATGCAAAGGATTCAACTTCAGGAGCTGGCCCAGATGATTTCAATGCCCTTTCCAGTTCTGAGATTCTCTATATCTGGTTCATCTACTTTTTCTGGATGGATGGGAATATATTTTTAAGACTTCCGTAGAAGGAAATTTTACCACTTCCCTAGGGTGACTCATTGAAATGTTTCACAACCCTCCACCATGGAGTTCTCCCTTGTAATTAACCCAAATCCCTCATTCTCCATTTAATTTTTTATTTCCTTTTGTTCTGTACACAGTTGAGATGAAGAATAGCTATTCATCATTCCCTGGGTAGAAATCCTTTATATCCTTTATTTCTCAACTTTCTTCCACTATCCACTTCCTTTATTGGATCTGCTTACTTTATAAAATTATATATTATTTTATGGCAGTCAGTCAATATGCATTTATTAAAAGTTTACTGTGCCCCAGGCATCTATTTCCCTAACCCCATACAGTATCCAAGTCAGGACTTATGGTCATTGGATCACAGATTTAGGGCTAAAAGGGAACTTAGAGGTCATAAAATTTAACCCCCTCATTTTACAGACGAGGAACTGGAGGCTTAGAGAGGTTAAATGTCTTGCCCAAAGTCGTATGTCTCATTAATGAGAGAGGTGAGATTTGAATCCAGGCCTTCCTGACACCAAGTCCAGCAGACTATCCACTATGCATCTCTCCCTCTCTTGACTTGAGTGTGATTCCTCCTTGTTTTTGTCACTCCTAGAAGCTCTATAACCAACAATACTGCAGCAATAGCCTAAAAGAATTACAGTGCTAGACATTAGTACCATGCTTGGCACATAGGTGCTTAATAAATGTTGATTGATTAACAGTAGATATACGAAATGATCAGATAGATTCTCCATCTCTGTTGGAAGTTTAACTACAGTCCTATTTCAAGGCAAAAAGTTAGACTTCCTAGGCCAATATTTCCTAAACTTTTCAGCATGACTGAAGGAGGAAAAAGGAGGGGAAATAGTGGAGTGCCTCATACCTCTAAGCAAAACTGACAAGGAAGGGAATCCAGCACATTGGTGCAAAGGGTAAGCAGCAAGGCCAATTAAAAATATATTCAAGCACACTATTGAAATAGGGGAGGAAAGAGATGGACAGATGCACACAGAACCCAGATGCAAAGGCATCTTGGCCGTCGTTAGGTAGATTAAGGTCATGTCAACTGCTTCAGGTACCTTTACCTTGAAGCTTATGCTCAAGAAGATTACCCTCATCTTGATATGGCCATGTCAAATGGAATAGATTAAGGTAGTCAAATATAAAGAAATAGAATGGAAAGGACTATAAAGTTGGAGGTTCCTTAAAGATCATCTAACCCCCCACCCCCGCCACATACACACCATCACCACCATTACACAGATGAGAAAACAGGCCTAGAAGGATAAAATGATTTTTTTTTTCAAGACTAGGGAGTAAATTAAGGGCATAGCACTAACTAAAACCGAGGCCTTCTGACTCTCCTTCTGGTGTTATTTGCAGATAAATACATGACAGACTCAGACCAAATAGACAACAACATCTCTGCATGGAGAAGGCTTGAGACCCAAAGTTGCAAGGAGAGCCCACCTTGTTCTGACACAACAGTAAAATCTTTATGATAAACTCATGTGTTTTGACATCAGACTGGACGAAGACTGACCTAAAATATGTTTGCAGCTTTAAAAAACCTAACACTAATTAAAAGTTTCTCCAGGTGACAGCTGTCTTAACATTTCAAAGTTACGACTCTTTTGTTTATTATGGAAAATTCTTTAATTTGCCACATTATTAAAATGGATATGGCATCCACTTTTAATTGGCAGTACTACTGTGGAGATAGTTGCATACATGTTTCATCTATCTTGACCAAACTTGACTTATGGGAACACAGCCACATCTTTCTTTTCTTTATCTTTTTTTTATTTTGTCCTTCCTGTCTTCCTTTCCTCCCTCCTTCCTTCCCTCCTTCTTTCTCTCCCTCTTCTCTTTCCCTCTCTCTTGTCTTTTCTTACTTTTCCTCCTTCCTCCCTCCCTCCATCCCTTCCTTCCTTCCTCTCTTCCTTCCTTCTTCCTTTCCCTTCCTTCCCTACTTCTATCCTTCCCTTCTTCTTTCCCTCCCTTCCTTCCCTCCCTCCTTCCTTCCTTTCTTCTTTCTTTCCTTCCTCCCTTCCTTTCCTTTCTTCCTTCTTTTCTTCCTTCCTTCCTTCCTTTCTTTCCTTCCTTCTCCCCTTCTTCTCTTCCATCTGCATGTTATAATGGAAAAAATATTGGCTCTGAAATCAGATAATGCGGGTTCAAATATTAGCTGTCACTCACTTTCCTATGTTACCCTGAGCAAGTCCCAATCTCCCTGGACCTCAGTTTTCTGTTCTGTAAAATGATACCAGATCACTCCTAAATTTCCTACCACTATTGGATTTATGATCCTACCAACTGATCTCTCTGTAGCCCATCAGATCTGCTATGTCATTGACCTAAATTGGCTCATTTAAAAAATATATCAAATGGATTTCATAGTACAGACACAGGGAGGGTTAAAGGACAATGAAGGAATGTGTTTATTGCAAACTTCTAAAAATCAGTAGCAGGAAGACACCTGAGGATAGGAAGTATAGCAGAGAGGATAGGATGTTGACACCGGATTTAGAAAGCCAAGGTTCATGTTTTCTCTGTCACTTACTTGTGTGACCTTGGGTGAGTCACTTCTCAAGGCCTCAGTTTCTTTATCTCTAAAATGAGGGGGTTGGTTTCATGGAGCTGAAAGGTCCTTTCTTACTCTACTCTTCTGTAAATATCTGTATCTGTTTTTCTTGAGGTATCCATGACAAAACTATCATGACAGCCCACCCTCAAATAGAATAAATGAATGAAAAAAAATCACTAAGTTCTAACTATGTGCCAAGCACTGTTCTAAGCCCTGGGAGGGGCAGCTGGGCTGGTCCTGGAGTCAAGAAGACATGAATTCAAATCCAGCCTCAGATACTTACTAGCTGTGTGACCCTGGGCAAGTCACTTAACCCAGTTTGCCTTAGTTTCCTCACCTGTAAAATGAGCTGGAGAAGGAAATGACAAACCACTCCAGTATTTTTGCCAAGAAAACCCCAAATGAGGTCCCAAAGAGTCAGACACAACTGAACAGCAGCAGCAACAACAAAACCCTGGAATACAAATACAGCGGTGACATAGCCTCTGCCCTCAAGGAGAGAACATTTTAGTAGGGGAAGGCAACATATATAGGGGACCACAGAAGGGAATTTTCATCGAGGAAATCAAATAGATGGCAGTTGATTGACACATCTTTTCTGGAAATCATACTATTGATTTGATCAGCGCTCCCAGATGAAGAGAGCGTGTTGATCAGGTAGGTGGCTAAGGGGCTTGGATGGATGGCTGGATGTGATATAAAGCGTGGTCTGATCTGGGGCTAACTATTTAGCTAAGTGAGTTTGCAGTCACTGACTTATCAGCCTCACACAGAGATCTGATCAGAGAAGTTTAACTGGTTTCATGGTAAAGAAGGTAACACTTCATGATACAATGAGAGTTGCCCTTGAAATCAGAGGGGCTGAGTTCAAATCCTGATTCTGCCACTTACTATCTCTGTGACCTTAAGCAAGACATAATTTCTATGGGCCTCAGTTTCCTCACCTTTAAAATGATGAGAGAAGACCAATGGTCTCTAAGTTTCCATCCAGGGACTTGAAGCATCGTTTCAAATAGTGCTCACCCCCAACATGTTGCATGACTGATAGGTTCCATTTCTCATCAGCTTAACATTTTGTTGTTGAAAAGGACCTTAGAAACTACCTAGTCCTGTCCATTCATTTTACAGATTAGGAAAGTGAGGCTCAAAGAGTGCCTGCTCCAAACTCACTACAGCCAGTGAATGACAGCCCAGGGCTCTGGATCCCCAGGCTGGTGCTCTTCCCACCGCACCATGTTGCCTCTCTTGATGGAAAGGGAACCTTCCTGGGGAAAAATCCTCATGAGAGAAGCCATGTGGGGGTTTTTAAGTGTGATGCATTTTTTATTCCACTTTGAGCAAAATGCTGCCAAGCTATTCTCTGGGGAGTAGAGCCTCTATAAGGAGAGGAGAGCTCCCTTACTTGGAGATCACAATGAATAATCAGCCATTTAACACCTAAACTGCATCCCAAAGGCCAATAACTACCCTGGGGGAGGTTGATCAGATGGAAAGCATGACAAGGAGGAGAAGGAGGGAAGCAGACACCAGGGAAGTTGCAGGAATGAACAAATAAGGGTTATTGAAATAGACCTGAGAAGTGAACGGGACTAAAGAAGGGAATAGCTTTGGGAAGTGGAAAAGAAACATATTCTCTGATCCACATACATACACACATACACACACATACATACATATGCACATGTGTATACACAACACACGTATGTATATATATATGCATTGTATGTAATATATGTATGCAATTCATAATATCACACAAATATTTTTCTACATATATTGTGTGTACATACACACACACACATTCATTTGTTCATTTGTTTGTTTATCTATCTATATTCTCTTAGTTTTGGTCAGGTCTTTTTTTTTTTTCTTTTTTTTTAATCTATTAAAGCCTTAGGGACTGGGGGTGAGTGTGAGAGAATAAAGGCATCTGGAAGGGGTCAGATGAAAATAAAAGCATCAGGAGATGAATAGAATTGGAGTACAATAGCAGAAAGGGGAAAGAGCAAAGAGGAGGATTACATTGTGCCTCAGCTCAGCCATGGAACACTGATCAGTTTCCATACTCTAGATGGAAATCCATGGGATTTTTTCCTGACCTTTACAACTTCCATTTATTTTCCATTAAAGTATTAGAAAGTGGCTATGGCTCAATCTGTGACTGTGGATCTGTCTACATTATAAAATGTATCTGGGGGGAAAGTTTAAAAATCCAGATATTTCTAAAAATTGCATGCTCCTCTAAGATCCCCAAGGGCAGAGATAGTCTTGGATATCACTTGTTTGGCCTAGCCCTAGTCCAATGACTTGCAAATCAAATAGTTCAGAATAAATATTTGTTGAAGTGAACTCAATGACATATCTAGTTGTTGGATGTTAAACTCAGTCAGTATATTTGTGCTTCTCTGTGATATCTATGAAATTAAAAATATATTTTAGATAGCACCTTTCATAAAGGGGAAGGGGAAGGAAAGGGGAATAAGCATTTATTAAGGACCTACTATGTGGCAGGCACTGTGCTAAGCATTTAACAAATATTATTTCATTGGCTCCTCACTAAAACCCTGGGAGGTTGAAGTTAATCCGGCCCTTTCATAGGAATGAAAGTGTAATGATCTCATAAGAGTTTATTTTTAATTTTTTATTATTATTAAGAGTTTGATTTTAATGGGTTTATTTTCTTTAGGGTTACTGAAAGATCTAGAATATGCTGCCTCAGTTAGAATCAGAGATCAAATCATCTGACACCTCTTATTTCTTTGTTATGAAATTCTCATTTAGTAAGATGCTCCCAAACACAAAATAGTGTAACCCAAGATTTTCTTCCTCCCTTCTTCCCTCCCTTCTTTCCTTTCTTCTCTTCTTCCTTTTTTCCTTCTTTGTTTGCTGCTTCCTTCCTCCCATCCTTTCTTTATTCTTTCTTCCTTTGCTTACTTGCTTCCTTCCATCCTCTCTCCTACCTTCTCTCTGTTTCTTCCTCTCTTCCACTCTCCCTCCTTCCCTTTCTTTCCTCCCTTTTCCCTCCCCCCCCCACTTTGTTTCTTCCTTCCTTCATTGCTCCTTTACTTTCTGGGGAAACAAAGGCAAAAACTGCAACAGTTCTTGCCATTAGGAAGCTTCCATTCTGCAGCTTTCCTTTTCTTTCTTCCTTTGCTTTCCCTCTTCCACTCTCTCCTTTTTGTCTTTCTTTCTTCCTTTGAAAACAGATAAAAATGCAATAGTCCCTGCCCCTAAGGAGCTTACATTATGAATCTTCTCTTTCTTTTCCTTTCTTCCTCCTTCCTTCTTTTCTTCCCTCACTTTCTCCTTCCTTTTCTTTTCTTCTTCAAGTATTTGTGAAGCATGTTCTCTATGTGATGCACCATGTTAAGGTCTGGGAATGAAAAGATGAAAAGGCAGTTGGAGATGATTTCTGAGCTCCTTTCTCCCAACTCTAGAAATTTGTAAATCCCTGATAGCCTTATATCAAACCCTAAAAGAGGCAGTTTTTGCTTGAATCTCTTTCAAAAGAGTCAAGATTCTGAAGGTTCAGAGGGTTAGAGATACCCTTTGCTGAGACCACTCACTCTGCTTTGGCTGAGCAGAGTTGATGGATGTGACATTGTCTCAAGTTGGCAAGTTCTGTCCCAAGGAAGGACCATAAATTGGATCATGAATAGAAAGGGAAGCCTGAAGGTTTTGAGCCAAATCCTCTTGATTATTGCTTTTGTTGTGTGAAAACATACACCCAAGCTAAAATATACATACACATACATACGTACACATATATAAAACCCCATATATAGATACATACACATGTCTAGAAAATCAATGTCTGTCATACATTTGTTGAAACATAAGCATAGTAGGTGGCTTGGTTGGGCTCGTGGTCTATTTCTGTCTTATTACAAGAGATCCATGGCCTGAGAAAAAAATGAATCTCCGAAGTGACCATGCCATCCATCCTACAGTGAAGAATGTAGGATTCTTCACTATTTATATACATTGTAAAAGGATGAGGAGGAACAGTGTCCCCCCATCAGAAGAAATCCCATGCCAGGCCAAAAGAAAAAGCCTCAGTCCCTTGAAGATGTATTCAAGGTGACTTTCACTGAACTGTTTGAAAATGAAAATACATATAGCCTTGTGTCTAACATCTAACACTTGGTATCTTTTCTCTTATCCAGATAACATGTGATGGAGCTCAATTTCCATATGTTTGGTTTGGGTGAGCTTAAACTTGAGCCATGCTAGAAAACACCTCTGTTTCTGGTGATCCAGCTGAATGAAAGTGCTTAGAGCTCGGTATCAACAAACAATAAATGACCTTTTTAAACACATGTAATTTGCCCAGCCCATTAGTTTTATGATAATAAATAAAACCTCTGTAATGCTTCATAATAACAATAATACCCTCCCAATCATTCAGCACTTAATGGCCAATTCAAGAGCATTAAACATTGTTAACAATCAATTTACCAGGTATTATTGTGCTTCTGTTTATAAATATCTAATTATATAGGTCATCTTGCTACCTTCCCTGGCCAGTTGTAGCACTTAACAGAGATGCACTGTGAAGAATAATTGCTAAGAATTCTATTACGATGAGTTCATTGGGGAAAAAAAAAATCAGACCATCGGTGGGTTCCTCAGCTTTTATTTTGCACTGACACTTTTCAGAACTTTTTTTTTCCCCAGGATCAGGTAATTAAAAGGGTATTGATGCAAAGGAGAGCGAAGCACCACATGGCTTGGCAAAGTGTTTCCATAAAGTTCTGTCCTGTAGCTGTGGATACAAACTCAAGCTGGTCATGTGCAGAACTCCAGCGTGTTGAGCCCACTACCCCTCGGCACAGCCAAATGTTTCAGCAGCTGCCCTTTTGTCCTGTTTCTTAAATAAACAAAGAACAGATACAAATTAATGACCTAAATTTATGGCAAAACACACTGCCTTCCCAGAGCAAATAGCCTTCAAAGAACAGATGTTAAAATAACATTTCTTCCTCACAGACACCCAAAGTAGCTACTTTGTGAGCATGTTAGTTTATATCATATAGAAATTAATAATTTGAAGAAATGTAATCGGATTGTACAATGTCACGCTTCCATTCCTACTGCCCCCTCGGGTTTCCTAAGCTCCCCAAGCCTGAGCAGAACACTGTGATGTATCTTCTTCTTTGGTTTTTGTTAGAGAGCAGAATAGGTTCATTTCATTTTGTCAATTTCCTTTTATTTTATTCTGTTTGGAGGGCAAAAAGGGATTAGGTGATCATTTTTGCTAGGTTTTTAAGTAACAGCTAACAATTTGATTATGTTAACATCAGAGCAACAACTCTGTTTCTACCGACTCCCCGATGTCAGCAAATCTCCTTATTCCATTTACTCTGAACTGCAGTATCAAATGCTGAGGAAAATAGGATTGTCCCTGATAAGCATTGCTTAGAATTTGCTTACGGATTTTTCCCCCTCTCCGGGCAAATGTCAGTGACACATACGAAAAGACAAAAGTGGCAGAAGAGACCCAAATCCTCATTTGGGGACAAGTGAACATTTTCTCTATCCAGAGACTTCATGGTATCCTCATAATTTATGGCAAATGGGAAGGCAAGCTAGGTCACCTCTATGCATGCAGTGGAAGCAAAAGGTACAGTATGTTCATTGGCCACACGTTGCGTATTCTCTTTAGACCACACTGTACAATATTTCCAATCTTATTCAATAATTTAATATACATTTTCTCGTCAAGATTTTTGGCAGCAGGCTATGCAGCTTGCAAGATGGACTGAAAATTCCACAGGTGGGCTGATTAGTGGGTGGCATTTCTGAATTCTAACAAGCTGTTAGCATTATGTCTGTTTGCTTTAGGTACAGATGTGAAATGATTTGACAGTAGATTTCAAAAGTGTGTGAGTACATTTTTGTATGTCAAACGATGGAAATATATTTTTTTATATTTCACACATCGATGGTATGCATTGTATTTATTAATTTCAGAAATTATATGCCACTGACGTGGAACAAAAAAAATCAATGCAGGCTCCATAACGTATAAAATGAACAGATTGGAGAAGCATCCCACCCCCAGCTAATCAGAAAGACTTCTCTTGCGCCTTAGAAGAAGTCAGAAGGTAGGAATATCATAGCCAGGAAATAAGACTCTTGCAAAAGTTTGTTTTAATTGGTGATAAGACATCTAACAAACACTCTGTGGAATGACTGTGTGCCACATTTTTACAGTGACACCCACCCTATTAGAAACTTGTTTTCTAAAATTATTTCTGGATTCATAAATGGGATTCTCATTGAAACAATGCATGAAGATTTAAGAGGCTTAGCAACATAGTGTCATGGAAAAAGCACAGGACTGGAAGTCAGAAAAAGATGTTCAAGTCTGGAACTAATTCTATGACTATCTCTACAAGTCTCAGTTTCCTCATCTGTAAAATGGAGAGAATGATACTTCCCGTCTCAGATACTTACTAGCTGTGTGACCTTAGGCAAGCTAAGAGACTCTTCTCTATGAGTCTCAGTTTCCTCCAGTGTCCAATGGGGATAAGACCACTGGTAGTACTTACTTCACAGAGTTGTTGTGAGGATCAAATGAATTAAGTATGGCAGGTGTCTTGTAAACTCACTATATAAATACCAGCTGTTCTTATTAGCTGCCTCTCCAGGTTATTGTGAAGGAGGCCTTTGAGAGCTATACAGAACCATAGAAATGTGCATTCCTGATCCCATATAGAAGAACTCTATAGAGTACTAATAATATGAAGAAGAAAGTCGGTCCTTTTCAACTCTAATGTAAGCTTCATTGTCTCCAAAGAGCAGTGAGACCAAACATTAACCTAAATATTAGCCTATGTGCCTTCCTAAGCAAACCCCTATAGGTAGTAATATTTCAGGTGCTTTATTTATTTTACATAGGACAGCATCAGGCATTGGGGCAACAGGCCAATAAGTGCTGGTACAGATCAGCAATTCATACATTTGATGGCATCAATGCTTCAGGCGTCCCTTCTAAGTCAGTGTACTGATTACAGGGCTCCATGTGTGGGAGCCCTTCCCAAGGTTGGGCTTAGGAGTAACTTCCCTCCCTCCCCACATGTATAGCTTACATTTACATAACATCTACTATGTGCCAGGCACTGTGCTAAGTGCTTTATAATTATTTTCTCATTTGATCCTCACAACAACCCTAGGTGCTATTATTATCTGCATTTTACAGATGAAGAAATTGAGGCAAACTGAGGTGAAGTGGCTTGCTGATGGTCATACAGTAAGTGTCTGAGGTTAGATCTGAACTCAGGTCTTCCTAAGCCCAAATCCAGCCTCAAAAACTTGCTAGCTGTGTGATCCTGCGACATGAAGCCATGTCGCAGCTGTTTACCTCAGTTTCCTCATCTGTAAAATGAGCTGGAGGAGGAAATGGCTAAACCACTCCAGGATCTTTACTAAGAAAACCCCAAATGGGGTCCCAGAGAGTCAGGCATGGCTGAAAACAACTAAACAGCACCTTCCTGACTCCGGTCCTGATGCTCTATCCACTACACCACCTACATACCCTGGTACATCCTATAGAACATCCTGTGTTGGAGCAATTATTTGTCCTTTTAGAAGATAACATCTGAGAAATCACCAGCTAATAATTCAATCCCACCAGGCAGAGAGAGGTGGAGAGCATAGCAAATATTCCAAACTCTAGTCGTTCATGTGAAAAGCTCTCCAACTAGCATGAGAAAGAAATGCCCCTAGAAAAATAGTGAGCGCAAGTCTGGACAGGGAGAGCAAAACGGCTCAGGTGGCACCTTAGAGCATTTTTATTACCAGCACACTCATAGAATTTGAGAGCCTGAAAGAGTCTTAGAAATAATCTAGGACAGAGGTTCGCAGCCTGAGTTATGCATATCTTCATGGAATATAAGAAGCTCCTCAAGAAGGTAGATGGAGTATTTGGTAAATAGCTATTTTAACCTACTGAAACATTCCAGAAAATGCAAAATGATTTCCAATCAATAAAGTTACAAAATTTTTGTTGTACCCTTAGAAAAGAAAAATGAATTCCTTTATATTATTTCTTAGATACATATGCATGGCAAATTCTAGAATTAATTTGCTTTCATGTTGAATAGGGGGTCAGAAAAAAATTTAATGAAAATCCAAAAAATATGGGTACCAAAAAAAAAAAAAGCTGGAAACCCTTGATCAAGGCAAGTAGGTAGCACAGGAGATAGAACACAAGACTTGGAGTCAAGAAGATCAGAGTTCCAGTCTTGCCTCAGGGGGTTATTAACTCAGTGACCCTGGGCAAGTCACTTAACCTCTCCCAGCCTCAGTTTCCTCCTTTATAAGATGAAGATAATAATAGCACTTACCTCATAGGGTTGTTATGAGTATCAAATAAGTTAACATGTGAAAAATGCTTCATAAACCTTAAAGGGCTATATTAATGCTAGCTGTTATTATTATTGATTTAGTCTAATGGTCTCATTTATTAGATGAGTAAACAGAAGAGAGCTGATGTGATTCCCAAAGGTTACTTAGTGCCAGAGACTAGACCAAAATCTTGACCTCTTAATTAGCAATCCTGTGCTGTTTAAAATGCATACAGCTGCCTTGGTTTGGGTCCTACCATGCAGTTGGCAAGAGGCATAATCTATAGGTCATTCTCATCCTTATCTCCTTAATATGAATGTGAGTGATCAATTTTCCTGAGCTATTCCTAGAAAACCTTTGTTTGATCCCAAACTCATGTTTAAGAATGATCCTAGAGAACATCACTGTAACTTACTGTAGTTATTTTTAACACTAGCACACACACAGCAATAAAAAAAAAAAAGACAAGGAAAAAAAGTTCACTAAAATGTGCCCATCTTCTGCATCTAAGAAAAATCAAAAGAATTTAAATTATAAAATCTTTCACAATTAAACAATTTTCTTAAAATCTAATAAATTTGATACAGTAGCCCCATGCTTATAACAACTCAACTTGTAAGTATCCTTTCTATATTAATAGACTTCTTGGATGGAGCCTCCCCTTGGGCCATAAACACTATTTGGAATTTCCATCTCCTTTCTGCTATTGTAACGATCTTCAAGCTACCTTCTCCTCTTTATGGTTATCCATCCATCATTAAGCATTATTTAGTGAAGACCTACTATGTGCCAGACACTGATCTAGGTCTTGGGGATACAAAGGCGAAAGTGAAACAGTCTGTGATCTCAAGTTGCTTATACTCTATTGGGAGAGATTCAAGATATCCAAATATGATCCATGTATGATCTATCCATATGTGATACTCATATTATGATATGTGTGTGTTGTAGTCAGTCAATAAATATTTATTAAGTAGCTACTATGTGCCAGGCACTCTGCTAAGTATTGGGCAAAATACAAGATAATTTAGGAGAAGAGAGACATTAAGAGTCTAGGGTATCAGTTAAGACTTCCTATGGAAGGTAATGTCTGAAGGAAAGAAGAGATTATAAGAAGTGGCAATGAGGAAGGAATGCATTCCCAGAAAAGGCAGAGAGAAAAATTGAATTAGAGGTTAGCATCATGTGCTTCTGTTCCTCTTACCTTCCTCTCCACCTAGAAACCATTCATTTTATCTCCACACGAAGATGAGAAAATGGTAACATCCATTCCTTTTCCCCTCTTCTACTCCACCACTGGCATCACCAAATAGTCCCTTATGTGACCCCTTCAGTTTCTGCTGCTATGGTCAATGCTAGAATTGGGAGGGTTGAGGGTCAAGGGGCAAAATCTCTGCTACTACTACCAAGGCTGCATCAGGAGAAATGTGTACCTGGAATCTAATGTAGAATTCCATTCTCCCAAAGGAAAAAAATTATAAATGATGGTTAGAATCTATAGTGCCACTAATCAACTAACATTATAGGTTAAATAATATTGTGTAGGAATCTAGTCACTGTTTCTACCACTGTTTTGACTGGGAAAATGCCATTTGAGTTCCAAACAACTGACTTTAAAATGGCCCTTTCGAACACAACCAGTTCTTAAATTGGATCTTGCCTGTGAATGTGAAATGTAGTCCAGAAAAACAGAGAGCCAGGAAGACCTGGGTTCAAGTCCTGTCTTTGACACATACCAGCTATATGAGCCAAGGCAAGTCACAACTACTCAATGCTCTGGGCCAGAGTTGTTGAACTGTGACCTCAGAGTCCTAGGCAGTCCACAGCACTCCCAAGTACAAGAACCAGATTAAAATGTAACTGGAAAATATTTAGCAAGAGAAATAAAAATACAATATAGTTAATTAGTGGTTTTCTAAGTCAATATGCAGCTTTCAGGCATCCCTTTCTCTTTGAGCTTGATACCATTGCTCTAGGCAATTATACAGTACCAGAGAAGATGTTTCCCCTGTACTGGCAGAGGAAGTTTCCTCATCTGGGAGTTCCCTAGAACAATGAAATCACAGGTCCAGGCTCTATGTATAGTCTCTTATCTACAACAGCATCGCCACCTGGGTACCGCAGTATCACAAGGCACTCTAGAACCTCCTCCAGTATGAAATGACTGTTTGTTCTGTTTTGTTTTTTTTAAATATCTGTTACTGCTGTCTGAAGACTTAACATCTCGCTTTCTGTTTGTCAAATGAGGGACTATTACAGAGCATTTTGTGTCCATGCCAACAACTGAAACATAAAAACCTATCCCCTGGATGTTCCATAAGCAAACTCTGGTTTTGGAAACAGCAGATCTAGGTTTAAGCTTTGATTCCACCACTTATAATCTGAGTGACATTGAACAACTGACTTCATGTCTCAGAGCTCTGGTGCATTCATCCATTAAATGGGGGCTTATAATGTTGGCAGCTAGTTGACTCAGTGGATAGACTGCTGGCCCTAGAGTCAGGAAGACCTGAGTTCAAATCTGGCCTCAAACACTAGCTGTGTGACCCTGGGCAAGTCACTTAATCCACTGGAGAAGAAAATGGCAAACCACTCCAGTGTTTTTACCAAGAAAATCCCATATGGAGTTACAAAGAGTCAGACACAACTGAACAAAAAATAGCAATAACACTGGCACCTCTTCCTTC
Source organism: Vombatus ursinus (assembly GCF_900497805.2). Classification (NCBI taxonomy): domain Eukaryota; kingdom Metazoa; phylum Chordata; class Mammalia; order Diprotodontia; family Vombatidae; genus Vombatus; species Vombatus ursinus. Next base: position 74,692,499 of record NW_020954576.1, on the reverse strand, counting down.
ATAGGGTAATTGGGAAAATGCTTCATAAAGTATTTATCATATTATATATTTGTACAATGTTGATCTATTTGTCTTGTATCCTCTACAAGACTGTACACTTCTTGAGGGCAGGGATTGTGTTGTGTTTCATCTTTGGATTCCTGCTGCCTAGCACAAGGCTTTGCACATGGTTCTAAGTTATACATAGCTTCATATCTCTAGAGTCAGAAGGGCCGTCAGAGTGCCAGGGGTGGGGAATCTCTTAGAGGCCACAGGTTCCATATCCCTGAATCTAGTCTAATCTAGTCGTTTTACACATAAAGATATTTAGGCCCAGGAAAGTTGAATGACTAGTCTAAGTCATAAAACTAATATGCACTTGAGGTGGGATTTGAACCCAGCTTCTTTGGTCCCAGAGGCAGTGCTATTTACGTTGAAACACACTGTCTCCATTTGTCTCCACCAATATACCAAGGACTTACGACTTCCCGGGTAGGGGAGTTCTTTCTGTAATACAGATCACAACCTGTTTATAACTTATATTGGAGAGCTGCCTGAGGCTCAGGGAGGTTACGTGATTTAGCACAACCATATAGGCAGTGGATTTTAGGGGCAGGTCTTGAACTGAGTTCTTCCTTAGAGGCACCTTGGTGGCTCAGTGGATAGAATGCTAGACCTGGAATCAGGAAGACCTGAATTCAAATCTGGCTACAGATATACTTACTAGCCTTATGATCCTGAGTAAATCACTCACCTGTCCTTCTGTCTGCCACAGTTTCCTCAACTGTAAAACAGAGACATTACTAGCACTTACCTCCCAGGGTTGTTTAAATCTGGTTGCAGACACTTACTAGCTCTGTGATCCTGAGTAAATTACTTGTCCTTCCTCTGTCTGCCTTAGTTTCCTCAACTGTAAAGCAACTGTTATGATAGCACCCACCTCTCAGCATTGTCACAAGGATCAAATGAGATGATATTTATAAAGCACTTTACACAGTGTTTGGCATGTAGGTGTTTAGTAAATACTTATTTCCCTCCTCTTCCCTTCCTGACTCCAAAGTCCAGCATCCCATGCGCCCACTTCATGCTTCTTCCCATCCCATGATACCTCTCCAACTAACTAAATATTTCCTGAGCAAAATTTACAAATGAGATTCATAGAGATCACTGTCAATAAATACTTCACATGGAGAGTTGGGTATTTGTGATGAGTCTATTGCCTTTTCAGTCTAATTAAAGTGTATCTTACCTCCCCCAACCCCACTATCATGCAACTCACTCCCAGAAATAACATAGGCAGAAGGCATGCAACTAAAACACAGTGTGCATGAGAGGGCTGTAACTATGAGGGGATCTCATTATTCTGGGTCAACACTGTGAAGTCTTTTTTTTAGGTACAGAAAGCTATCCCATGTTATTACGAGGTGGAGTGCTTTGATGTATTTTCCCATCCAAATGACTCTTAGAGAGAAGTCAGTGTTCACAAACATGAAGTGACCTTTCTTCCATTTGTCCAGCTGCTTTGGATTGTCTCAGTTCACCTGTTGGAGCCCAGCTGCTTTGTGATGCCATCACATGCCTGACATCCATTCTAGCCTAGTCCCAGATATCCAGGAAGACTTCCCAAGAGCATGGGAAAGAAACTCACACATATTACCTGAGCTCCTTGAAATATTTCTGATCTCCTGAGTCTGATCACAGCCAATCCAAACCTTCAACTTTGGCAACAAAATGCATTTATTTGAAAGCATAGGAGGAAATAAGATTCATATTTGAAAAAAACACAAATGTTGCTTTGTTGAAATGTGTGATCCTTCTACATGAAGATGCTGTCACCACTGACTTACTGACAGTGAGTTGTATCTGGAGAAGTTCATTCAGTAGAAATGATGGATTTGCATGGATCCATCCACACTCTCTTTTTCACAGGCCACCCCCCTCTTGCCCAACGTCATGCATTTGTGAGACAGCTGGCCCTGTTATGGAGGCCAGCATGTAGCTGCTGATTGAAGAAGCTACCTGCCCATACAGGGCCAAAGCCTTACTAACACTGTGCTCTAATCAAATCAAGCATTAGATTCTACTTTAAACCATTCCATAGTTCAAAAATTTATAATCAAGATGAGAATTTCCATTTGAACAGTGTCTGTCAAAAAAAAAAAGAAGAAGAAAAATACAATAGAAAACCACGTTCCATTTGGGGTCCTTTTGGTAAATGAAAATTCCCAATTCTTTTCCATGGAATAAAAATAAAAGTAATTTTAGATTCCAAAAAATGACAAATAGCAAGAAAACTCTTCTAGGAGTGCAGTGGCAAAGCACTGAAATTCAGCTTTTATGGTTTAAAGTTTCTCAAGAATCCCTTGAAAGATGAAAAAATTCACAGAATTTACAACCTGATAGGTTATTTTGTGAGCTTATCAAATATGACTGCTCAGTGGACTACATAACAGTCAGCTACTCAAAGGTCTGTGGATCCTAGTTTATGTTTTATCCTTCATTGCTGTGTGGCTATTAGTAAGTTACTCTACTTCTCTGAGCTCTAGCTGTTGGAGTTTTGTTTTGTTTTTCTGTGATAAAAAAAAAGTCAGACTGCCATGTTGATGTATTTTCTCTAAGAGGAATACCAATGAGAAGAATTAGTGAGATAGGGAAACTCCTGTTAAGTGTAAAAGGCCAACCAAAATGCATGCAAGCATGAGTTTTCTTCATCAAAGAAATGCAACTATTAATTCCAAAACCTCCACATATTGAAGGTATGTCTTTTTTACATTTAGCGTTTTAGCATGACTTTTTAACATTCTAAACAATGTCTAACAATTCTGTGTGGCAGCTGTACAGTGTATCAAAAGTAATAAGGGATTCCCTCTTTCCATTCCTTGTTTGTATTTGAAGCAACATTTGGTCCATATTATATTTTTGCCTGCAAGGGTTAGGGGGAAGCCAATATATTTTCCATTTAGGTACCACTTCTTCTTGCATATTGCTAGAGTTCTCCAAGCAGAGGAAAAGATGCACCCTTTGTGAATCAAAGCCTTGCCTCAAATTAGTCTTGTTGTCAAGCACTGACCATACTGTCTTGTGAAGGCTTATACAGCTGTATTTTACTGGCTTGCAATTCCATTTCATTCTAATGAACTTCAAAAGATAAGTCTGTGACCCTTGACATTGCATACTGGCTTGGTCAAATCAAATACCACAGTGATAAAAATAGGAGTCATTTGGTTAGTTCCCAAATGGGAAATTCTAGAAAATATATGAAAATTTCCAAAAGGGGGCTGAAAATAGCGCCATGCTGCACACAGTGTAAGCTGGAAACAGCTGTTCGGTGGAGGGGATAATGGATGGCTGGTCTGGAGAGCAGTGCTGGGGAGATGGCTAGTGATGCTGGGCATAAAGCAAGGATCCTCCTGTTAGGGAGAAGGGAGAGCGTCAGGGCAATAAATCAAGTCAGGAATTCAAATCATTGTATTTGCAATGAGGATTTACTTCTCAGTATGTTGCATTTTTCTGCTCATAATTTTCTACAGTGGGGTGGGGGGAAGATGGAAAGACAATTTATGTAACCATTTACGTTGTGGATGATTCAGGGAGCTGTTGAGCTAAAATACGGTCCTCATTTTAAAGCTCTCTTCTAATGAAGACTCATTGGAACTTCTCTTGGCTAGTCACAAAATTAGGCAGGGGAATCCTTACCACGTAAATAAAAGTGATATCCATTGGATACAAATTTACTTCTTTTGAAACAGATTTAAAAACTAGCATTACTCACCACCTGAGCCTTCGGTTGTTTTCTGAACCTGTTTCAGGTTCCCTTATCTTAACAGCGCTGCCCTCTACATGTCCATGCAATACTTATTGAACTTTAACTATTATGATTAAAAGGATGTTAGCAATCAATCTTGTTTTAAGATCTTCCGTTTAACTTTGTAACTGCCATTGACTGTATATTGGCTCTTCCAAGTATTTTCATGCTATTTATTCATCCTTCCTTAAAATATACTGTGTATCTCTTAAAACCAACAATCAGCTAATTCAAATAATAATAATGATGATTTTGAAAACAATTTTAAAATACCATCTTATATTTTCATCCTCTGTAGCTTACAAAACAATTTTCCATCTGTTTTGGGTATGCTATTGATTCTATAGTGTTTTGGGTTGTTTTTTTCTTTTTCCTTAAGTAAAAACCCATACATTTCATTCTCTTTCTTCTCCCATAAAATTGCTTTGGTTTAATTGTTTATGTGGTTTGGTTGATTGGTTTTTCTAAATCTATCCTCTCCCAGAAGTGAGTTTAAGTTATGCCAGAATTCAAAAGCTATAGTCAACAAAGGACAAACCTCAAAATTAAGCCAATTTCACCATTGGAAAGCAGGAACACCTTGTGGCTCAGGATTCATCTTATCATCTTCTTTTCCTAAGCTGGGGAGCTCACAGTTAAAGTCAAAAATGAATAGATTGAAAGCAAAACTGGCCTTTTTCCTGGGTAGACTAGAAGGTGGCACTGTGCTCCACAGGGTACCAGCATTCTCTTGATGCTGATACAGAAAGAAGGGTCACCATAGTGCCAGGACAAGAACAGCAGGGTCAGCTGCCACCTTACTGGCGTGTCCTCACTTGACACAGTGCCTAAAGATAACAAAACTGAACCATAGGAAAAACAGAAGAATTCCAGTAGATATATAGGATACATCTCACGGGAGAGGTGAGCAGCCTCCAATCTGCCAAAGTTTAGTGAGTAATGAACACAGCCCCTGAAAAAAAACATGGATTCCACAGTTTTTAACCACGCTCTATGATTTTTCTGTCCCTATCAGCAATTTTAAATGTATGCGCCTCTGTTGCCTACCCACTGCAGTGCTGAATTGGCAGCTTAGAAAGGTGTACTTTCTCTTACCTAGAGGGGCTGCTTTCCTCCTTGTGAAGAGATAAGAAGTGTTTACTATTTGATGTGATCCAAAATGAGAGATTGGGTGGCTGAGGGGGTAGAAGGATGGGGCGGGGGGAGTAATAGAGACCTTGGTCAGAAAAGTAGAGGAAATTGATAGAACGGGGAAGGGCAAGAAGGTAGGCAACATCTCGCTGATATTTGGCTCTTTCGTGGAATGTTTCCACCTGAAGAGAAGGAAAAGTAAGAGATGCAAAACATTAGAAAAAAATTTTTAAATACCTACAAAATGAAGGTGATGACTTAAGACACATTGAAGTCAGGAGAATTGAAGTATTATACCATAGGAATAGTAACCCGGACACCCAAACAGTGACAAGAACATTGAAAGCAAGTAGGTACTGTACAGTCTAACTTCCATTAATTGCAATGCTTTAAGGACTGTAGGATTCTGGGTAATTGAATTCCTGGCTGACTAACAGTTGACCTGTTTCAACCAGTATGTTTTAAGAATGAGTGGTTCTAAAGTACATCAGGCCACTTTCCTGCCTTTGTAAATGCAGTGCCATGAACACAGCTGAATCTTTCTTTGAAGACTAGAGAGCATGCCCTTCATTAGAATCATTACGATGAACAAAAATTCCTAGTGCACAGGACTGTGGATGATGGTGTGATGGTTTAACAGATTGGAATGGGTATGTACTTAGTCCCCAGGACATCCCCTGGAGGGTTTTCTTAAAATAAATCCCTAATACATACTTCTCATCTTGTCATCTGCCTTTCAACTAAAAATGGAGAGAATGAAAACAATTCCAATGAATTGAAGCTTCCTATGAGTTGGGTTACCACTCATTGAAGACTTGCTATCCTTCAGATGTAGTGAATTATGTATCTAAATTTCCTGTCATTGTCCAGTGAAAAAATTGAAATTGGCATAGCATAAATCCAGCTAGGCATCCCCTGTCCCCCATATTTTTGATTACTCTACACCAGTGATTCTGTTTTTTTGTAATACCTAAAGTGTGTAGAAAACTCCTCAAATGTTTTTGAGAACTCACATTTATCTTGTCACCACAATTTTTAAAAAATGAATGTAATGTACTTCATGTAATCCTTGCTCCTCCCTGTCCCCACCCCAGGTGGGAGGGTGTCAGGAAATCAAACAAACAGTTCACTTTCCAAAAAGGCTGGGAATCACTGCTGTTCCCCTCTCACCGCAGAGATGCCACCATCTGTGGATGGAATGAGGTGTATGTGCATTTATCAGGTCCAGAAAAACCAAATGGAATGAGAGACAGAGAGTAAATAATACATAATCTGATTGGACCTGGGGAGGAACTTTGCAAGGCCCGACGTGGGGCCAAGTTTCCAGGCTAACCAGAACACTCTGGAAAATCAGCTGTGATAGCTTCAATGACTGCAAGTGGTTAAAGTCTCCATTTCTTATTTCATCTGCAAAATAGCATTTCACAACCTTAGGGGCTTCTCACATTATGTCGGGGAATTGTCCCAATACCAGTCTTGGAAGGAGAAGTACCCCCTCCTGGGCCCTTCAAGCAAATCTTCCTATCCGACGACTGACCCTACTTAGATTTAAGGAGTTGACAAGATCACAGCCCAAGATGGTACGACAGCAGTTTTTATTAATAACTATTATCGCAGCAGATGGAAAAACTGTAGACAAAACTTTGCATATAATGTGTCTACCACAAAAAATGCTCGATGAAACAGAAGGATTGTTAGCTACCACAGAATATTTTTTTTTGCATTTTTCTTCCTTAATGGGATAAAAATGTTGAATTTATTACCCATTCTTTTGCAATAATTTTTCACAATTCTCCAATGTCTTTCATTTGAGAGTCATTATTCACATGTGAAATACACTACTTAATAATTACAGGTATAACACTTCTGAAGAAAGCGAAGTTTTAAATACATACATCCAGTATGTTTGAGTGGAGGGGGACAAGAGAGTTTACCTTGGTATTTCTTTGGGTTCAGTGGAAACAGTATTAGACTGTAGGTCAGGAGAACTTGGATTCAAATCCAGCCTCGGACCCTTGCTGAGTAACCATGGGCAAATCACTTAACCTCTCTGGTTCAATGTCCTTATCTGTAAAATGGGGCTTATATTAGCACGTCTCTCACAAAGCTCTTGTGAGGAGCAAATGAGATAATGTCTATAAAGTGCTTCACAAACCTCAAAGCACCCTATAAATGTTAGCTATTATTAGGTGTTCTCTGTCTGCTATATCCAGCTGTCCCTCTGGTACAGAGAGAAATCAAATTCCTTGTTACCAGAACATCTTTCGAGCCTTTGGGTTGTTCTCTTTCGTTTTTGTCTTTTGTTTTTTAATTTAGTTTACAGTGCAAACAGCCATGGCGGACACTAGCCATTAATTCTAGAGACTGGAGCCAGCATCTCTCGATCGCTTCTATTCTTCCACTCCATTCCCCTCCCACTGCACCATTCTATTCTCACAGCGTCCAACTCAATTCAGCGAGGATCTGACTCTCTCACTCTTACTGCCTTCAGAGGCTGAAAGCACTGTCCATCTTCTGCACATCTGCCGGAGGACAGATAGTCCATTAGGACTGCATAAAGGTGGGCACCGCTCTTAGCACTGGCACTCAGACAATGGGAGAATGACCAGTTGCAAAGCAGCAAAAAAGGAAAAACATCCTCTTGCTCCCGTTCCAAAAGAGCCTTCCAATTCTCAGCAAAGTTGCCAGTGGTTGCCTGGTTCTTCAAACACAGGCTGGCCTTGCCTTTTCCTGTACCAAAGCTTCTGAATCAGGGAACCCACTCCAGCAGCTTAGCTTAATTACCCTGATCTTCAGAGAGGCTAGAAAACCCCCTCAGCTGAATGCTTCACAAACCGAACCTCAACTGCCAGGAGATGTTTGTCATGGATGCTACTCAGACTATTAATGATGTTAGTGAGCACTGGAGTGCAAGGGCCTTCCTAAACTGCCTACCCCCACTCTTAAATGTGAGTCGAAAGTAAAAAGTGGGGGATGGGAACCCAACAACTTTAATCTATTATACAAACACAAACACCAAATTTTGTTGCTGTTCAGTCATTTCAGTCGTGTCTGACTCTTCATGACCCCATTTGGGGTTTTCTTGGCAGAGATACTGGAATGGTTTGCCATTTCCTTCCCCACCTCATTTGACAGATGAGGAACTAAGGCAAACAGGGTGAAGTGACTTCCCCAGGGTCACACAGCTAGTAAGTGTCTGAGGCCACATTTGAACTCAGGTCTTCCTGATTTCAGGCCTGGCACTCTATCCACTGCACCACCTAGCTGCAAGTACATCACTGAAAATCTAGTAGACGGAAAATATAATAATAACAATGATTAGTATTTATATAGTGCTCTGTGTTCTACAAAGGACTTTATAAACATTATCTAAATTCTATCCTCACAACAACCCTGGGAGTTAGGTGCTACAATTATCCCCATTTTACAGATGAGGAAACTAAGGCAAACAGAGGTTAAGTGACTTGCCCTGGGTGACACAGCTAATAAATGCCAGATGTCAGATATGTATGCTTGTTTCTATTCCACCAGGAACATCCTCTGTTGCAGCCTGTTCTTTCTTCAGACTTTCTGAGCTCATGGGTAAGTTGGTTGATCTGCATCATTGTGATCCAGTAGAAAGAACCATGGCTCCAGAGTCAGAGGATCCAGATTCAAATCCTGTCTCTGATGCTTACTACCTATGTAACCTTAGACAAGCAACCTAACCTAACTTTCCTGGGCCTTCATTTCCTCATCTTTAAAATGAGAGCATTGAATTAGAGAGCTTCTGATGTTCCTTTCAGCTCTTATTTAATGATTCTCTCTTTCTCTCTCCTTCTCTCTTTCTCTCTCTCTGTCTCCTCTCTCTGCCCCTCCACACTTCCAGAATTCCTCTCAGCTGTGCAGAACTGGTTTCCCTCACCGGCATTGGCCTAACAAGGGGGTGTCAGGAAGCTACTTTATATATTGTGATTTGAAGGGTGTGAGGCAGCCCTCCATCTTCCCTCAATATCTCTCTAAACATCTCTCACGGTCCTTCGAGTTTCATCACCTGGATTTGTTTCTTTTAGTTATGGAGGCCTTTTGGTCTTTTAGACTTCCCTATAAAAGACAAATACCCTTGGGAGGTGTAACTCCTGAGCCTTTATCAGCTAAGGCCTTAGGGTGAGCTATTATAGCTCTCTGAGAATAAGCCCTTGCTAACATAGGTTAAGTGGTTGGGGCCAGGCAGGGAACCTGGGAATGAGAGGTGGGGTGGAGAAGGGGGTGCTTAAGGATGCTGAAAGAGAAAGGGGAAGGCATCAAAAACAAACTTCACAATTGTGTGTAAGGTCAGACCAACCCATTTTGTTTCCCAGGACCTCAATTTCCACCTTGGTAAAAACAAAAGGAGACACAAGCCAAATCAATGCAGTGAGAAGGGAAACAGTCAACTGAGGGGAGAGGGGGAATCTTTGCAAAAAATTTCTCTACTAAAGATCTGGTATCAAAAATATATAGGGAATTGAAAGAAATACATGATAATAAAAGTCATTCCCAAATAGATAAGTGGTCAAAAGTCAGGGACTGCAGTTTAAAAAAAAAAAAAAAAGAATACAAGCTATCAACAACCATATGAAAAATATCTCCAAATCATGTATAAGAGAAAAACAAACAACTCTGTGGTTCCACCTCATGCTTATCAAATTGGCTAAGATGAAAAAAGAATTAAAAATCACAATCATTGGAGGGTCTGTGAGAGGACAGGAATTCTATTGCGCTGTAGGTGGAACTAGGGATGGATCTAGCCATTCTAGAAAGTCCTTTGGAAACATATCCCCCAAATAATTAAACTTTTCATACCCTTTGACCAAGGCATATATCCCAAAGAAGTCAAGGTGGGAAGGAACCCCTATATACGAAATTACTTGTAGAAAAACTTTTTCTTGACCAAAGAATTGAAGACAAAATGGATATCATCAAGTGGGAAAATGATTAAATAAGTTGTGGTACAGAAATTTAACAAATTTAATAAATTTAAAGATAAAAACAAGATAAAAATTTATTTAATTTAATAAAGAAATTTAATAAAATATGGAATAGAATATTACTGTACCATAAGGAATATGACCATTTCACAGAAAATTGGGAAGATATTTATGAACTGATGTGGAGAGAAAAGAACCAAAAGAACAATTTACACAACTACAATAATACTGAGGGAAATGACTTTCAAAAACCATGGATTTTAGATGTAAAAAGGGACCAATCACGACTTTAGAAGGCTGATAAAGCTTGCTTCCTAGTGCTTGGCTGACAGGTGATGGACTAATGCCATGGTTCTCAGGCTTTTTAGCCTTGGGCCCTCTTTGCAGTCATAAAAATTATTGAATTCTCCAAAAGCTTTTGCTTATGTGGTTTATATCTATTGATAATTATCATATTAGAAATTAAAGCTGGTACATTTTAAAAAAATATTTTTATTTATTTTGAAATTATACTAATATATCCATTAAATGTTAAACATAAGAAACACAATTTTTATTAAAATAACTTTTTCCAGAACAAAAAATTTAGTGAGAAAAATGACATTGTTTTACATGTTTTTGTAAATCTCTTTAATTTCTGGCTTAATAGAAGGCGGCTGAATTCTCATATCAACTTTTGCATTCAGTCTGTTATAAGATGTTGTTTTGGCTGAAATCAGTGAAGAAAATCTGTCCTCACACAGATATGTAGCTGGAAAAGAAAGGAGTATTTTAATAGACAAATAATATTTTAGTATTGTTATGAAAATAGTTTTGACTTTGAGAATCCCCTAAAAGAGTCTTGCAGATGCCTAGGGGTCTATGGACCACACTTTGGGAACTGCTGGACTATAGGAACAGAATGAGATATACATTTTTAGACATAGCAAATATGTTATATTATTTTTCTTGATTATATTTGTTACAAGGGTGGTTGTCTATTGGGGTTGGGGAATGATTTGGGAATAGTGATAGAGATTTAAAAAAGAAAAGAAAATAACAGAAGATGGTGGAGTAAAAGCAGGGACTCGCTTGAGCTCTCCCCCAAACCCCTCCAAATACTTGTAAAAATGGCTCTAAACAATTCTAGAGCAGCAGAACCCACAAAAAGACAGAGTGAAACAAATTTCCACCCTAAGACAACCTGGATGGTGGATGGGAAAAGTCTTTTGTGCTGGGCTGGGAGAGGAACGCAGTTCAGCGGGCTGTGAAGGCAAAGACCAGGCCTCAGTGAACCTGGAGCAGGCCTCAGGGGACTGAATCAAGGGGAGCTATGGCAGTTTCCAGACTTTTCAACCCCAAAATGCCGAAGACAATTTAGAAGGTCAGTGAGAAAGACCTGGGTGAGAGAAGAGCGTGGTCCAGCCCTGGCCCTAGCACAGCCCTGGGATGGTGGCCACAGCTGCAGTTGCTTTCAGCCCACAGACAGTGTGGAGATCCAGCGACTGATCAGAGGAGGATTACCTGGATCTTTGCTGGCTCTGCGGCAGGATTCTCTTGCTTTGTCTGTCCTTGGGTTTGAGTTGCAGTTCTGAGTGGCAGTCCTGGGGTGAGGAGGAGTGCTGGCATGACAGAGCTTGTGGCAGCAGTGGAGAGGGAACCCTCTTCTCATTTCCAGGGCAGAAAAGAGTGCTTGGGGTCACTTACAGACCAGAGCACAGGTCAGGAGAATAGTAAACACCTCTCTTTAAATCATACAACCTTGGAAGAACTGAAAACTTACAGGTCCCTAGAAGTATCTCTGAAAACAACTCCATAAACCCCCTGAAGCTTGGGACAGCACACCTTCCACACTGGAAGCAGAGCCTACCTTAACAAAGAGTTATAAAGGCAAGGAACTGGCTGGAAAAATGAGCAAACAGAGGGAAAAAATTCAGACTATAGAATCTTACTTTGATGACAAGGAAGATCAAAACATACAACCAGAAGACAAAAAAGTCAAAGTTCCTACATCCAGAGCCCCCAAGAAAAAATATGAATTGGTCTCAGGCCATGGAAGAGCTCAAAAAGGATTTTGAAAATCAAGTAAGAGAAGTAGAGGAAAAATTGGGAAGAAAAATGAGAGTGATGCAAGAAAATCACGAAAAACAAGTCAACACCTTGCTAAAGGAGACCCAAATAGACTAGACCAAATGGCAAAAGAGGTCCAAAAAGCCAATGAGGAGAAGAATATCTTGTAAAGCAGAATTGGCGAAATGGAAAAGGAGGTCCAAAAGCTCACCGAGGAAAATAATTCTTTAAAAATTAAAATGGAGCAAATGGAAGCTAATGACTCTATGAGAAATCAAGAAATTATAAAACAAAACCAAAAGAATGAAAAAATAGAAGTCAGTATGAAATATCTCATTGGAAAAACAACTGACCTGGAAAATAGATCCAGGAGAGATAATTTTGAAAGTATTGGACTACGTGAAAGCCATGATCAAAAAGAGCCTAGACATCATCTTTCAAGAAATTATCAAGGAAAACTGTCCTAAAATTCTCAAACCAGACAGTAAAATAGAAATGGAAAGAATCCACCAATCACCTTCCAAAAGAGATCCCAAAAGTAAAACCCCTAGGAATATTATAGCCAAATTACAGAGTTCCCAGGTCAAGGAGAAAATATTGCAAGCAACCAGAAAGAAATAATTCAAGTATTGTGGAAACACAATCAGGATAACACAAGATTTAGTAGCTTCTACATTAAGGGATCAGAGAGCTTGGAATATGATACTCCAGCGGTCAAAGGAGCTAGGATTAAAAGCAAGAATCACCTACCCAGCAAAACTGAGTGTAATCAATGAGGGGGAAAAATTGATATTTAATGATGTAGAGGAATTTAATGCATTCTTGAGAAGCCAGAGCTAAATAGAAAATTTGACTTTCAAATACAAGACTCAAAAGAAGCATGAAAAGGTAAATAGAAAAGAGAAATCATAAGGGACTTATTAAAGTTGAACTGTTTACATTCCTACATAGAAAGATGATATTTGTAACTCATGAGACCTTCCTTATTATTAGGGTAGTTGGAAGGAAAATATATAGACAGAGGGCACAGGGTGAGTTGAATATGAAGAGATGATATCTAAAAAAAGAAAATTAAGAGGTGAGAGAGGAATGTACTGGGAGAAGGAGAAAGGGAGAGGTAGAATGGGGTAAATTATCTCTTGTAAAAGAGGCAAAAAAAAGCTTTTACAGGAGGAGAAGAGGAGGGAGGTAAGAAGGATTGAGTGAACTGTAATCTCATCAGATTTGGCTTAAGGAGGGAATAACATACACACCCAATTGGGCTTACCTTACAGGAAAGTAGGGGGTAAGGAGATAAGAGAGGGAGGGGTGATGGAAGGGAGAGCAGATTGGGGGAAGGGGTAATCAGAAGTAAACACTTTTGAGGAGGGACAGGGACAAAGAAGAGAATAGAATAAATGGGGACAGGGATAGCATGGACAGAAATATAGTTAGTCTTTCACAACATGACTATTATAGAAGTGTTTTGCATAACTACACATGTATGGCCTATGTTGAATTGCTTGCCTGCTCAATGAGGGTGGGTGGGGAGTGAGGAGGGGAGAGAATTTGGAACTCAAAGTTTTAGAAATGAATGTTAGAAATTGTTTCTGCATGCAACTGGGAAATAAAGATACACAAGCAAAGGGGTATAGAAATTTATCTTACCCTACAAGAAAATAGAAAGGGAAGGGGATAAGACTGGAGGAATAGAAGGGAAAACAGGTTGGGTGAAGAGGGAATCAGAATGCAGGTCATCATGGGATGGGAGGGAGGGATAGGGAGAAAATTTGGAACTCAAAATCTTGTGGAAGTGAATGTTGAAAACTAAAAATAAATAAATAAATTGGGGGGGGGAATTACTTAAAAAAGAAAAAATTAAAAATTAAAAAAAGAAAATAACATCAATAATTTAAAATTACACAAAAAAATCAATAAGAAGTTCCAAAGGGGACACAAAGAAACAAGGCAATTTTGTTACTATTATGTTAAGTTTAATATATACTCTCATTCCTTTCCAGGCTGCACCCAGACTTCCTCTACCATGTCTCAGCTCTTCACCCTGAAGCGTCACTCCAGGCCTGGAATTCATACATTGGAAGTACCCTCCACTGCCATAGGCTCTTCCTTTGATTGGATAGTTCCTCCCAGAACTTCCATTTAAGGAGGGCACCGAGACCAGCTGCTGTGTCTCCTTCCTCTACAGGTTGTACTCCAGACTTCCTCTACCCTGCTCCTCCCCTACTTTCCCTCCACTTTTTTCAGCTTCCTTTTATGTGTTATCTTCCTCTATTAGAACGTGAGCTCCTTGAGGACTGGTTGACTCGCTTAGGTGACACGGCTGTTAAATGTTTATCTAATACTGAAGGTGCATTTGCACCTTGGAAATCCCCAAATGACATATAGCAGGTCTTGATTTATTATTTTGTTGATCATCTAGCATCAATAAAGTAATAGAGAAAATGTTAACAATGCAAATTAAATTTAAAAGTGCATCATGCCTTTGCAGAAAGACAATTGTTGAACATTTACCAGTCCACCCCTGGCAGGGACCATCTTTCTACTTGTATTCTCAGTGCCTACTTAGCACAGTGCTTGACATACAATAAATGCTTCATAAATGCTAGTGAACTGACTTAAAAAAATACCAACTATATGACAGAAGTTCAGTTTTACATACGATCCTCTTTTTTGGTCTTTATATACCGAAATTTTCATATTTGATGGTTAAGTTCATGATAAAAAAAAAATTAAACGAAGGGGATTGGGTTAGCCACTAGATGAATTTCCTCCAGTTCAAGATCTACAATCTCTGTTCCTATCCATCAATGATTCATATTCATTTGCTTGACCTCTCTTCACTTATCTCTTGTGCCTTACATTTATAGGTGACAATGCCAACATTGATGAATCCTCTCAGCCTGTGCAGTGAGTGTGCTTATAAAGATGAGCACCTGAGTACACAGAGGAGATGTCAAAACTGGGGACGGAAGGGAGCATTGAGACAGTCCAATACCATCTGGAACTTGCCTAACTGACTTGTGGCTAAATTTATGCAGGCAACATAATATTACAATTCTGGGAAACTCTTCCTTCTCCCTTATCCATCATCTCCTCCTCCGCTCCCAATATCCGATCAGTTGCCCAGTCTTGTGACTTCTACCTGGACAATCCCCTTCACACCCATTTCCTCTTTTCCTCTCCAATCACCCCCATGTTCAGCCCCCAACTGGTCTCCCTGTGTCCAGTCTCTTCCCTCCTCATTCTGTTCTTCCCATAGTTGGTAAAGCAATCCACTTAACACTTGCCTCGGTCACGTTAAGCCCTTGACCAAAGATCTTCAGTGTTCCTCCATTGATCACATGATAAAATACCAATTTCTTAGCCTAATATTGAAGGTCTAGTATAGCTGTGAACTGGCTTTATTCTGCCTTTCCAGACTTATTTCCTCCTAGTTCTTTTCATACACATCTTATTCCAGCCCAAGTATACTGCTATGCCAAATCTTATCTGGACTTTTTGCCCCCTTGCTTGGTAGTTAATTACTCACCAAATATCTCTGTCAATTGAAGTTTTTCTCTTCCCTAACTCACATGCCATTTTCTCTTTGAAACCTTCTCTGATCACCACAGCCCATAGTCATCTGTTTCTCTTCAGATTTCTCTCGGTACTGATCACATTCTGCCTTGTATCATAATTATGATTGTGTCCCTATTGAGTTTAAGTTGCTTGAGGGGAAGGACAAGGTTGTATTTCATTTCTGTACCCCTACAGTGCACAGGAGGTGCATAATAAATGTGTGTTGATTTGTTCAATGCAGCTGGGAGAATTTCTATGGGTAGGGAAGTTTGTTTTTTTTTTATATTTCCCTTCAATAGGGAATGGAGAAGTGTAGTTTCTTCTATAATACCTAAAAGAAAGAATAGGTGGGAACAAAATGACAAAGTAGGTGGCTCTGAGACATCAGGAAATAAAATAAAGGATTAAATTTCCTTGGTGCACAAGGTTTAGCTTCCTGGCCTTCTTAGTGTGTGTGTGTAGTGGGGATGGGGTAGAGGGGTGGGAGGACCAATGGGAAGAGGAGAGTAAATGACTGCTTAGAAGCTGGTCCCTTCTAAGATTATTTTAGGAGACCAGCTGCAAATTCCAGAGAGCTAGTAAGTCTTGTTATAGATCAGGCCATGGGTCAATGAGCATTTGTTAAGTACTTACTACTATGCTAGGACCTATGCTAAGTACTAAGGGATACAAAGTCAGGCAAAAACAGCCCTACCCTCAAGGAGCTCCTATCCTAATGGGGGAAACAAATGTGGAAATAATTAGGTGCATACAAGTATATACACAGAGTAGAAAGAAGATGATCTCAAATGGGAAGCTAGGGACCTAGAGACACCAGGAAAGGCCTCTTGCCGATGGGTTTGAGCAAATCCAGGAAAGCTAGGAGGCAGAGTTAAGGAAGGAGAGTGTGCTGTGCATGGGGCATGGCCAGTGGAAAGGCAAGAGATGGGAGTTGGAGTGTCCTGCACAAGGAAGAGAGGGTTGGGGTAGGCAATAATGAGTTTTGTTTTGAACACGTCCATTTTGAGATGCCTATAAAAAATCCATTTGAAGATATCCAAAAGGCAAATGGTGATATAGGACTGGAGCCCATGGGAGACCAGGGATGAATATATAGATATGGGAATCATATACATAGAGAAGATAACTGAACCCATGGGTGCTGATAAGATCACCAGGGAGATAGTGTAGGAGGAAAAGAGAAAAGGCCCCAGGATAAAGACTTGGGAGACACCTGTGGTTAGTGAGTGTGACATCAATGAAGGTCCATCAAAAGAGGTTAAGAAGGACCAGTCAGAAAGGTGGAAGGAAAATAAGAAAAGATTGCTATCACAAAAATCTAGAACGGAGAAAGTATCCAAAAGAGCATGATCAACAGTGTCAAAGATTGTAAAGAGGGAAAAGAGAGTAGGGGACTAGGAAAAGGCCATTAGATTTAGCAATTAAGAAAGTTCTGGCAACCTTAGAGAAGTTGGTTTCAGTTGTATATTCAATTCAGAAGCCAGATTGCAGATTGGAAAGAATGAGAAGAAAGGAAACAGTGGTAACTAGCACAGACAACTGTGTCAAAGAGTTTAGCTAAGAAATGTAAGCCAGGAGAAAGGAGAAAAAACATGGCACTATCTAGTAGGGATGAGTGGATCAAGTGAAGGTTTTTTTGCTTTTTTTTAAGGATGAGGGAGACATGGACATGGTTTAGGCATCAAGCAAGGATGTAGTACACACATTAGTGACAGTGGGGATGATGAGGGGGGCAATCTACTGGAATAGATGGGAGATGAGATCAAGGAAGGGTGTGCTGTAGCAAGGTTGGCTTTGGCAAGAAGATGGACCCCTCTTTCATCTGATGCAAAAGTCATTGATCTTCTTTGAAAATGAAGGATAAACAACAACAACAAAGACAGAGGCAGTGGAGAAAGATGTCCAAGTGATATGAGATTAGAAAACAGAACTCTAAGCCAATGGCCTCAATTTTTTCAGTGAAGCATGATATTCCTTAGCAAAGAAGTGATAGAGGGGGTGCAGTGAGAGATTTGAGGAGAAAAGAGGATATTGAGAACAGTGGCTGTAGAGAACAGAATCGATTACGGAGGAGTAGGATAACTGCCTTGCTTCAGTGAGGGTCTAGTTGAGATTGTATTACATGCACTTGTAATGGACCCAATCAACATGGTTTCATGATTTTCTCCAACTTCACTCAGCAGCACATAAATAGGCATGAAGGAGGCAGATGGTGGAAGTAGTCCAGGATTGAAGTTTGGCTGATGTCTTTGCTCTAAAAAAAATCATCCATCTTTGATTGCAGCAAATATAGGCAGTCCTGTTAAAGGTAAAGTTGCCAAGTGGTAGGATTTTAGGGGTGCCAGAAAGGTCCTACATGCCCAAATATCTCCCCCGCTGACATGTCAAAGTTTCAAAAATCCCTACCTTTAGAGACTCATTCTTTTGGATGAAGCCATTACATTATATACATTATACTTACATGTGTATGTCTCTCCCTTCACCATCAGAATGTAAGATCCTTTTGAGTGGGGACTGTTTTATTCTTTGTTTTTGTATGTCCAGTGCTTAACACAGTGCTTGTTGATTGTTTTATTAATAATTTAATTTCCTTAAGCCTTAATTTCTTCATCTGAAAAATGAGGAAAATAATACTTATACTACCTATTTCACAAGGAAGGAGGAAGTTGGTTTGTAAGTCTTAAATTGTTTAGTAAATATGAGTTATTTATTATTGTTTTGCTGTCCTTATCATTTCCAGGAGTCTCTTATTAAAAATCTAAGTACTAATGGGAGGGTTAACTCCTTAAGGCGTAAGGTACATGTTAGCAGGAATAGTTAATAGAAATGAACCAACCAATCAACATCTAGCAAAGTTCTCAAGGAAACGAGACACATGACAAGTAAGTTTTGAAAGAGGAGGAAAGGTGGAGGGATAGAAGAACGTAAGGGGAGATCAGTCCCAAGAGGCAGAACCTAAGAGCAATAATGTAGCAACACGAGACCATGGGATAAGCTAACAGGAAAGAAGGAGGCAGAAAGAGGGGAAGGGAGGGGCAGCTAGTTGGCGCAGTGGATAGAGCAACGGCCCTGAAGTCAGGAGGACCTGAGTTCAAATCCGGTCTCAGACCAAACACTTGACGCGTACTAGCTGTGTGACCCTGGGCAAGTCACTTAACCCCGATTGCCTCACCAAAAAAAAAAAAAAAGAGGGGAAGGGAGAGGGCACAGGGCAAACACTGCCTATTTCAGAGTTCTTAGGAGAGCAAGACATAATCCGAACTCCCATTTCAGCGCATTCTTATTCACTCCCATTACAAGTGCCCTTGTTCGGGCCTTCATTTCTTCTTGTAGTGCAGGAAACCTCTCTGGTCTTCCTGCCTTGAGGTCTTCTCATCTCCAACCCACCCTCCATGTCCTTGCTGCTATGATAATGTTACTCCTCAAGACAGCCACCTGGCTCGGCGGGTAGAGCACTGAGTCTGCAGTCAGGAAGACCTGAGTTCAAATCTGAGCTCTGAAACCCTGGGAAAACATCACTTGACCTCTGTTTACCTCAACTTCCTCAACTGTAAAATGGGGATAATAATAGCTCCTTCACAGAGTGGTTGTGAGGATCAAAAGAGATCGTATTTGTAAAGCACTTATCCTAGGGTCTGGCATGTAGGAGGTGCTCAATACATGCTTATTCCTCTCTTCCTCTCCCCCATACAAAACACGGAGGAGACTGGAATGGAAAAGCACCGGATCTAGAATCGGGGAGTTCAAAATCCTTTTCTAACATTTAACATGTAACCTTGGACAACCAGCCGACAAACAGTGTTTAAGTATTTACTACACAGTTAGGCACTGTATTCAGCAGTGAAGACATAAAGACAAAAGTCAAATAGGTCCTGCTTTCAAGGAGCTTGCATCCTCATGGGGCAGATATATCCATAAATAAGTACATATTCTGTCATTGTTGTTCAGTCACGTCCAGCTCTTCACGATCTCATTTGGGTTTTTCTTGGCAAAGATACTGGAGTGGTTTGCCACTTCCTTCTCCAGCTCATTTTACAGATGAGGAAACTGAGGCAAACAGGGTGAAGTGACTTGCCCAGGGTCACACGGTTAGTAAGTGTCTGAGGCCAGATGTGAACTCAGAAAGATAAGTCTTCCTGACTTCAGGCCTGGCATTCTATCCACTGCACTAGCTAGCTGCCCCATTAAGTGTGTGTGTGTATATATATATATACATATATATATATACACACACACATACATATATACCTGTGTGTGTGTTATGTATATATGTTTATATATATGCTTGCAAAACTAATACAAGTTAGTTTGACAAGAGAACACCACTCTGAGCCTTACTTTCCTAATCTATAAAAAGAGTCTAAAATATCTATAGTACCTATAGTGGGTTGAGGAAAGTGCTTTATAAACCTTCAAGTACTAATATGAACATAAAGTATTGATATTTCAAAATCTTCAGGGACTCTCCATCGTCTACCAAAATATTTAAATTCATTTTCCTAATACTCAGGGTCGCCTACAATTCATCTCTAACCAACCTGTCACTTAACTTATATTATTTCCTTTTATACATTTTATCTTGCAGAAAAATTGGATCACTCTCTATCTGTTGTTTTTATCTTGTCTTGTCTTGTCTTATCCACTACCATCTCTCCCATCATCCTAAATTGTGCCACCTTCAGGTTTGAAATAAACTCTCCCTAACTCCCTGAATCTCCATTTGTTGTCTACATCTCCATCTCCCATCTGTCAAGGCCCAATTGATGCCTCATCCTCCAAAAGTCATCCTTGATGCAGCCCACCCCCCCTACTATTTTCCTCTTCCAGGTAAAAGTAATCTCTCCCTCCTGAAATTTTGCAGAGAATTTTACCTGGCTTTCCTTTGCTTCCATTATATTCTGCCTTTATCACGTTTATTTGTGAATATGGTACATGCTGCCACAGTTAGATTGCAAGCTCACTGACGGTAGCTTTTCAATCCTGTATCCTCAGTGCCTCACACTGAGCCTTACCATAGTAAGTGCTTAATAAATGTTTCTTGAGGAGAACTGAACATAGTTGAATTGAACCAACTCTTCTTAATATTGGTAAAAACAATACTACCTTGCATATGTATAATGAATCACTCTGTGGTTTTTGAAATGCTTCAGCATCCATTATTTAATTAATTTTATTTTTACCTTGTGAGCTCTTCAGGGATTGTGATCCATGTTTTCATGCGAGGGAACAGAGTTCTAGACAGATTGAGTGAATTAACCACAGTCATATGTCTAGTATGTGGCAGACAGGACTAGAGCACAGGAATCCTGATATCCAATGCCCTTTGCACTATACTGCACTTTCACATCTTAAAAATACAGTAATTTTGGGGGAGGGAACCATTAGGGTAGGATATCTCCAAGT
Organism: Vombatus ursinus; assembly: GCF_900497805.2. Classification (NCBI taxonomy): domain Eukaryota; kingdom Metazoa; phylum Chordata; class Mammalia; order Diprotodontia; family Vombatidae; genus Vombatus; species Vombatus ursinus. Next base: position 74,671,625 of record NW_020954576.1, on the reverse strand, counting down.
GTCAATGCCTTCTGAGGATTATCAGCCCTGGGAAGAGAAAGAGGACTTGAGAAGCTCTTGACTTCCAGCAATCCCTGAGCGAACAAAAAAATTCAGACTCCCTGCTCACTGTTGTATTCCCATGGTTCATTGACCCTAGAGGGTAAATGAGATTTTTTTCTCTCAAGAGCAAAAAGATCTCTGTCTCTCTATATTTGTCTCTCTCTGTCTTTCTGTGTCTCTCTGTCTGTCTCTTTTTTTGTGTGTGTCTGTGGGTCTGTCTGTCTGTCTCTCTCTCCCAGTTCCGCATCCCACAATCCTACACTCCTTTTAGGATCCTAACTCTCCTTTGCCCCTATCGTATTCCCCTTCCCACACTATACAGACAAGAAACCTGGAAAAATAAAACAAAACCAAAAAAGGTCTAGTCTGGATGGTGGAATACCCTTATTCCCTGAGTTGGTCCCTTCCTTGGTACTTCTCATTCATGTTTCTCTCCCCATCATGCTTGAGGATGAACTTCCTGGCCAGACAGCACTTGGGACATCCTGCTTAGCCCCACCCCACTGTGCCCAGCCCTGAAAGCAATCAGGCATTTGCCCAGTAACTTGTAGGGTAACATTTTGTACTTTTCTAGGAGTGGGGGAGGAAGCTTATTCCCCTTGCGTTGAATTATTGCTAGTTATGCACATCTTTCTCTCTCATTATCCACCAAGTGGGTAGGGATCGTGTCCTTCATCTTTGTAACCCCCGCAGTGCCTTGTACACGGTAAGCATTCAATAAATACTTGTTGAAAGAATGAATGAACAAATGAATGAATGACTGATTAAAGAACATTTATCAGTCACCCTGGTCTTCATGGAGCTGTGCCCTCCAGTTTCTGGCCTTTCTTTAGCTATGTAGCTTACCTCCCACTGCTCACCAAAATGAACTCTCTGCTTTAATCAGGTTGGTCCTTGCTGTCCCCTGAACGTAACGTGCTTTGTTCTGCCTCTGTGCTTTTGCCTACATTTTTTTTCAACCTATGATAGCCTCCCACCCTTATGACTGCCTATCTAAAATCATAGCTATCATTCAAGACACAGCTGAAAGATCTGCTGCCCCATGAAACATTCCCAAACTATTTGAAACCAGATTGATTTCTTTGTTATCTAAACTCCTGTCATTTTAATGCCTGAATAATTCATTTCTGTATTGCATCAGGTGCTATACTGACCTTCCTCCCTAAACTTCCTGTGACACATCATTTAGCACCTTGCCATACACTTGGGGTGTAATTATATGTCTTACAGTAACTCTTTTTGTTGGTATCTTATCCTGTAAGATCAATGAATTCTGAGATGATAGCTTATCCAAACTTTGTTATCTCTTCAGGTTCCTATCACTCTACACATAGTAGGTTTTTAATAAGTGTTGTACTCTAGCTCTGTATTATTTTTATTTTATATTAGTATGCAATCCAAAATCCTGCCCTTTGGTCCAACATTTCCAAATACATGTTGAATATCTCCACTTGGAAATTCTACTATTTCCTCAAACTCATGCTGAAAATAGAGTGTGCCTCCTAGCCTGACTTCTCTATTTCTATCATTCTCCAAGTAACTCATAATTCCAAGAATTTGTAATTCATAAATATTGACCTCTTTGACCCTCCTTTGTTCCTCTACAGTCACTTACCAAGTCTCATCCTTTGATTGTTTTTTTTTTTTAAATTAGGGATAGAAACTGGACCTGTGATTTCCCTGGTTTAGAGAACTCCTGGATAAAGAAAACCCTTCTACACATGCAGATGAGCACCCTCTCCGAAATTTATAGTGTTGGAGAATAATCAAGAGCACTTAAAAGTTAAGTTACTTGCACAGGATCATACAGCCAAGAATACCATAAAGGCAAGGCTTGAACCCAACTCTTTTTGGTCCAAGGCCAGCTCTCTATTTACTATACTATGCTACCTCTACTTCTTTTATATTATGTCTCCTGTCCATTTCTTCCTTTCCTCATGATACCACTGGAGTTCATGCTCTTTCTTACCTTGGCTTTTTTTTTTTTTTTTGACTAGGTAAAATAAGCCATTCTTTGCCTCATTTCTTGCAGAAACTTAATCATTGAATGGGCATTGTCTCAGTCAAACTGAGACCTGGGAAAGACCTTAATTTAAAAAGGCTAAGGACTCTCCCCACCTCTGGGGCCATCTTCAGATGTACTGATCCATATCTGGGCACTAAACCCAGATGGTCCTGGAGGAGAAAGTGAGGCTGGTGACTTTGCACAGCCCTCCCTCACTTACATCCAATTCGCTTGCATGTCATGGCATCACCTCCCTGATGTCATGGTCCTCTTTGAGAATGAAGGACAAACAACAACAGTAACCTTAGCCTTTGACTTCAATAGCGTTCCTTTAAGTTCTTCCTCCTCCAGCGCATCTTACAGACTAATGCCATGTCAATCTTCATTGAAGATCCCTCAAATCACATCCATCTATTACTCAAAAACCTTTAATGATTCCCTAACTCTTGCCAAGTCAAGTCTAAACCACCCAGCTTGGCATTTGTAGTTTACCATAAGCAAGCCACAACCCACCAATTTATCTTCCAGTACTCCTAAGTATATACCCTGTGCAGCAGCCATCAGACACTCACTTGTTGTGTGAGCAAGTCACTTAACCTCTGCCTGCCTCATTTTCCTCAACTGTAAAATTGGGCTCATAATAGTACATACCTTACAGGGTTGTTATAAGGATCAAATGAGAAAACATTTGTAAAGTTCTTAGCACAGTGTCTGGCACATGATAGGTGCTTAATAAATGCTTGCTCCTTTCCCCATTCTCCTTCCTCTTCTTAATTATGAATATTTCATTCTTTATCAGCTCATATATTTTTCTCATGCTTCTTTGAATTCTTTATATTTCTCATACCTTACAACGTATTAATATTCCATTGCGTTCATGTTCTACAACCTATTTAACCATTTACCAATCCATGGGCATCAGTTTTGTTTCCAGTTCTTTTATCACACCCACACATACACACAAACACACACACAGACACACCACATACACACACAAATGTTTTAGTATATGTGGGACCTTACTTTCTGCCTTTGATCTCGTTGGGGCAAATGCTTAGTAGTCGAATGCACCACCAATTTTTAAAAGAATTACTTACTATCTCTAGATTTAGTAATATTGTTCTTATAGGACTTAATTGTTGCTTCTTGTGTCTATCTAGGATATAATTTCTTCCATTTATTAATTTTGTCTTAATTATACTTTTCTCATTGACAATTAAAGGTGCACTGCAAAATATCACTCAGTTGATCTCCACAATTCAAGATGGAACCTCAGAATCACATTCTATGAATCACAGAACCATAGTTTCATAGAATCTTTAAGTTGGAAGAGACCTCAGAAGCCGTCTAGTCCAATCTTCATACAAAATATAAATACTGTCAAATAGCCATCTGGCCTCTACTCAAAACATAAACACTTGAAGCTTCCTTTATGACCTTATCCCGATCCCACCATTCTCTGAATTGTATTGCACAGTACCAATGATTAAATATTGTTTTGTTCTCTCCTTGCTTCACATATGTTAATTTTGTCTCTCTATCTAGATAGTAAGCTCTTCTGAACAGGGATCATGTCTTAAACTTCTGTACTAATAGAGGTCCACAACTAATTGCACAATAAGTAGTCTTTGAATGATTGTCATTCTTCCAATATTGTCTAAACATGTTCCAACTAATCATGCACATGGGAAAAACAAAGTGGATGAAAAATGTGTATTGCCCATATTATGAGATGCAGTTGGATGGGAGCTCATTTAGTTAGTCTAAACATATATACCTCTTAGACAGATATTATAGATGGACAATGAGCTGGCACATGGAAATTATTCAATACTTTTAATGATTGGAGATTGCTCATTGCCACAAAAATCTCATTCAAAAATCATCCCTGTGATTCTGGTGTGAATTAACTATTACCTTAAGATAATTTAAAAATAGACATTGCCTCATTGGTATTATATCAGTATCTATGAATCATGTAACACTACAATCTCAAAAGAATCAAAATTGGAGATGACTCATCAGGCAATGAAATGATGCATAATTGGCATAAGTAGGCTATAGCATATTACTACTAATAATTTGCATGTGAAGAGTGGCATGACAGACATGATCAAAAACATATTCATGCCCCCAAAAGGAAGTGGTACAGTCATGTAATGAGAATGAGGGATAACTGCTGTACATTGTATACACTGGTATCCATAAAATATTAAAAGAACCAGTGAAGGCCATCATCCATATCTTCTCACCGCTACACCCTGGACTCCACCCCTCTGACAATGGGGCTCAAATAGGTGAGGATGAAGCTTATCTCGCCTTTAACCAGGCTTCCAAGTGAGGGTGTTCTGGAGCCAGTTCCAACTGGTTCTCACAAGCCAATTGTTAAATGTTCAGTGTGAGCATTTATACCTTGGAAATCAACAAACTTTACAAATGATGGCTTGATTTATCCCTTTATTGACTATCTAGACTTAAGAAATTGATGGAGAAAATGGTAATAATGCAAATTAAACTTTAAAGTGTGTTCTGTCTCCTTTTTTTTTCAGAGAGCCAGTAGTTAAACATTTACCAGCATATCCCTGCTTCCATACCATGTAATTTCCAGTTACTTCCTAGCCATCTCTAAAACATGCTGTACCCATCCCTTTACAGCTACTAAGTGTTGTCTTTCCACTTTGGAAAACAATCTCCTTGAGGGCAAGGAGTGTCTTATTGATTGTATTTGCATTCCTAGGGCCTAGTACAGTGCTTAGCATATAGTAGGCACTATGTGCTTCATTAAATGTTTTGTCAGTCTATCTGCTTGTCTGTCTGCTTACCTGTCTGTCTACATATCTATCTATCTGTCTATCTATCTATCTATCTATCTATCCATCCATCCATCCATCCATCCATCCACCCATCCTTCCATCTATGTATCTATCCATCCATCCATCCATCCATCCATCCATCCATCTATCTATCCATTCATTCATCCATCCATCTATCTGCCCATCTATCTGTTGTCTGTCTGTCCATCTACCCATCTATCTACCTATCTATCTATCTATCCATCTTCAGATGAAGAAACTGAGGCCCAGAGATGATACATAATTTTTCCAAAGTCACAGTTATGTAGAAGTAGATCCAAAATCAGCATCCTGGTCTCCTACTTCCCATTTCAGTGCTTTTCCTACCATATTATGCTTTCCTTTGCTATGTGACCATGCCATATAACTTCCCTAAGCCTCAGTTTCCTCATCTATAAAATGATGATAATAATATTTATAGTACCTACCTCATAGGTTGTTGTGAAGTTCAGATAAGATAATGATAAAAAGTCCTTTGAAAACTTTAAAGTGCTAAATTAATGTCAGCTATGGTTATTGAAGATTTCTAATGATTCCTGACTAAGTGTGAAAGTTGTCATTCTCTAATTTTCTCTTTCCAATATTTCACTTCCATGGTTACATGATTGTTATCTACCAAAATGTAACTTTTGTTCTTTTTGCCTCCTGTCTTTTTGCTAGATGAATGGTGGAGAATTTCAACCCAACCCAATCCAATCCAATAAACTTTTATTAAGATTGTACTCTTCAAGACACGAAGATAAATAGCCACTGCCCTCAAGAAGTTGGCAATCCATCATGAGTTAAAAGATGTTCACAGATAAATAAACATAATATGACTAGAGGAAGAAGAGAGAAAGCACTAATAATTGGGTGGTTCAAGAAAGGATCTGAGTCAGAGATGGCCCCTAAACTGAACCTTGAACAAAGCAAAGGATTCTAAGAGAACAGATAAGGAGAAAGTATATTTCAGGTGTGAGTGATGACAATCTGTAAAAAAGGCCCAGTTTTTTAATCCAGTAATGCAGTGTCAAATGTGAAGGACAACTAGTTAGCCAATTTGTTGAAATATAGAGTGATGAGGAACCTCCAAATTTTCTCTGAAACCGAAATCCTGTATTAGACAAATTCTGTTACCAGAATTGTACAATCCATAAGTAAAATGGGATCATACATTTAAAACAGAGGTTCTTAACTTGGGGTCCATAGATTCCCAAATAGTCTATGGATAGATTTCAGGAGATGTGTAAAGTTGAATGTGAAAAAAAATACAGCTTTATTTTCACTAACATTTAATTGAAATTTAGCCTTATGTTCAATTATGAATGTAAAAAGATCATTCTGAGAAAGGGTCTGTAGGCTTCACTTTTCCTTCCAAGTAGCCCATGACACACACACAAAAATTAAGAACTTTTATTCTATAAATAGTTCTTAGAAGAAGAATCTGAAGCTATTAACAACCATATGAAGGAATTCTCTAATTCGCTAATAAAAAGAGAAATGAAAATCAAAACAATCCTGAGTTTTCACCTAACACCTAGAAAACTGGTTAAGGTGATAGAACATGGCAAAGGTCAATGTTTGAGGAATTGTGGGAATATAGGTACACTAGTGCATTGTTGGTGGAGCTGTGACTCAGTACAACCATTTTGGAAGGCAATTTGGAATTGAATAAAACAACTAAAACACTCAATACTCTTTGACCCATAGATTTTATTACTAGACTTTTATGTCTGAGGAGTTTATTGATAAGAAGAAGGTTCCAATATACACCAAAATATTTATAGTAGCCTTTTTTGAAGGATCAAAGAATGGGAAATAAAAGAGATGTCCATTGATTGAGAAATGGCTAAACATATTGTGGTATAGGAGTGTAATAGAATATTACTGTACAATGAGAAATAAAGAATATGATGAAAACAGAAGCATGGAAAGATTTACACAATCTGATGCAGAGCGGAATAAGTAGATCTAGGAAAACAATACACACAACAACTACAGTGATGTTAATGGAAAGAACAGCCACAAAACAATCAAAAGTGAATGTTAAAAAATTACAGAGAACAAGTACGCTCCCAAAGAAGAGCTATGCAGAGGTGGAAGGTCCACTGATATGATACAGGGCATATATGTCCAGATTTTTTCAATATATTGATTGGTTTTGCTGAGAAAAATACATTCTTTCTTTTTTTCTTTAAAAATATTATTTTTACATAAAATAATTCTCTGGAAGAGGGATGGAAAGAAACTGGGAGAAATCTATTGATGTAAAAATCAAGATATCAAAAAACATTTATTGTGTTTTATAAGTATATTCTAGCGCTAGGAGAAACCATTTCACTAATTCTATAGGGAAGAGAACTGAAGTACCAGGGAGTTAGATGACCTGCTCAAGGTCATACAGATAATAAACATCAGAGGTAAGATTTTAAACTCGGATCCTATAATGCCAAAGCTAGAACTCTTTCCAGTGTTCCATGCTGCCTCCTATTTACATGTTCCAGGATCAACTAATTTCTATATTTCACCCTTCCTGAGCTCTGGGGCAGAACCTTATACCTGGAGTCAAATTTGCAGAACCTTGTGCAAAAATACAGTCCATCGGGGGGAATAAAAGAGGCTTACCGAGGTGTCTGCATGTACAAAGACAACCTAATTCCAGGCAGCATTAGTTCGTTAAAGTTTGCAAGAGAAGTGATGTTGTTGTGGGGTGGGGTTTGTTTGGTTTTGTGTTTTAATCCTTTGAAACTCTGCACCATCTCTATTCATCCCGCCTTGGCAGACAGGCATCCTGTTTCTCCTTCCCTAGGCAGCTGCTGCCCTAATCACCCTGTAAGGCCTCAAACATAGAGTGGTGTGCCGCTGGATAAGGGACGATAATCACAGAGCTGATGATGCACCAGCACAGAGAGACAAACTGTAGGCCAGTAGTACCCAAGGAGAACTTGGCTTTCTTTTTAACGGATTTGGCAAAAAGCTCAGGTATCCTCTGTAGGGGCCCACCAAAGGCAACCTTCGGGGCACAAGGTTAGTTTTTAAGATATATACAGGATAAACAAGATAATCTCTGATGAAAGGCACTAGCATTAGGGGAGACCGAGAAAGGCTTCTTGCAGAAGATGGAATTTAGCTGAGACTTGAAGGAAGCCAGGAAAGCCAAGAGGTGGAGACAGGGAGGGAGAGAATTCCAAGCATGGGAAACAGCCAGGGAAAATGTACAGAGTCAGGATACGGAACCATCTGTGCAAGAAACATCAATCAGGCCACCGATCATGCAAAGTTTTTGTTGTTGTTTAAGTTTCCGACTTTTCTTATGTTGATCAGTTGTTCTTACAAAGTAATCAGAAGATGCAGCATTTTTATCTTTCTCGTAGTAACTGCTATGGGGTATGGGTGTGATGGAGAATCTTTCAAGTATACTCAGGGACAACCACACCAAATCCCATTGCCTTTCTGCTACTGACTCCTCACTGGATTAATTTTCTCTCCAGCTTCAAAGGCAGTAAAGTGGATATGTTCTGGAAGATTCTCAGAAATTATACCAGTTGCAGAAATTCTCTAATTAGCTCAACCCCTACCTAAGTAAAACCAGGAAATCTCTTCTTCTGTGGAATAGTTTCCCCTCTTTCAATCTCAAACCACAAAATACTTATACAAAGGCTTATACAAAATCACTGTTAATGGCCATGTAATTTAATAACAATATCAAGTAACACAAATGTGCAGATAAACATTCAAACAAAGTATAAAAGTCAGCAGTGGGATTCGTAGCTAGGATCTCCTCTACTCTACTTTCAGCCAGTCTGAGAAGAGTTTTTGAAGAAAGAGATAGAGATTTAAACTCTAGATAAAAATGTCTCTAAATGTTGTGCTCTGGCACACCCAAGGAAGTGAAGGATCTGTTGATTGGACTTCTTTCTCCCCAAAAACCACAATTGATTTGGTCCAGTTTCAGCTCTAGTTCATTCCTGCCTCATGCTCATTTACTCTTTTCTTACTCTCTGGTCTACACACTTATCTACTTACATCTCATTCTAGTCTCTCCATCTTCCTATGTGGGACCACAAAACATGGATGGAAATCCTTTCCTCAAGACCACTGGAACCCTCCTCTTTCCCCCAATAATAAATAGACTTCTCCTGAATGTCCTCAAATAGTTTAGTCCAAGGATTCTCTAGAAACTCAGGAAGGTACTGTGAAATCATTTTGATTCTGAGGGGGGGTCTTCCAACTTCAATAATAAATGGGTTCAAAACCCACTGATACTCTTCATTTGGACATTTTTGGTCAGGCTCGAAAATTAAGTTTCCAAGTGTTTTTTTGGGTGGCAGGTATGAGAGTTTTTAAAGGTGACATATATATCATTGTCAGTAACAGAAACTACCTAACGATGGAAACATTTTATAACATCCATTTTCAAAATTCTTTCTCCATAGCATTAGATTATTTTGAAAAGAAGTTATTTTATCATTCACTGTTAAAATGTAACCTTTACTTTGAAAGGACAGATTAAGTATGTTTATTTCATTGAAAATATCTTCTAGGCAACCTATAACTGACAGTCACTTGTCACCTCAGAAAAGGTCAGTAAATCTGGAACATTTGTATTTTTATAAAAGAAAAATTCATAACACCTTTAAGACTAACAAGTCTTTCAAGCACATTGCCATCAAATTATGACTTTGTGATACCAAAGATTTTAATGGTCTTTCCCAATTTGAGTTTTTGTCAGATCTGATTAGATCATCTTTGTTTTTGCCTCATAATATGACTCATGAAGAGCTTATACTGGGAATAAGACAAGTGTCAGATTTGCCATTTTCTTGTTGGTGGCTCATGTTTGAATTATTATATTGTTGTTATCTTCGGTCTGTATTTTCCTTGCAAGAACCTTTTAAAGTCACTAGTTCATTTCGTGAGGGTTGGTTTAGCTAAAATTATGTAATATAATCTATAAACCTACTTGATTAACACATGTAAGTTACAATATGTCACAATACATGGAAAGCAAATGATTAGGTGAGGACACCACTGTGAATTCCTTCTTATTGTGGACCTCCCATTCTTCCCTCCAAGTATCTTGAAAGCTCTATGTGACGTGTGATCACGTACAGATGGAATGAGGGTGCTGGTTTTAATGCACATATTAAATACTAGGTTTATGGATAGAGAAGTAATTGCATTGGTATTGGAAACTCCCAGGTAAGGAAATTCCTTCTACTAACGTGGGTCAGCACCTTTTTTGTACCCTGTAGTCCTAGCCTTGGTGGTCTGGAACATTGAGAAGTTAAGTGATTTGCCGAATGTCATGAAGACAGTACATATCAGAGGTAACTCTTGAACTAAGACCTTCCTAGTTCCAAGGCTAACTTTCTGTCTACAAATCCAAACTACCTCTATTAATAAAGCTTAATTTTCTTCTTAGAATAATATTGCTGGTACTGTATACAATGTTCTCTTGGTTCTGCTCATCTCATTCATTATTTCATGCAATTCTATCCATGTTTTTCTAAGATCATCGAACTCATCAATGTTTATAGCACAGTAGTATTCCATCACAATAATATACCACAACTTGTTCAACCATTCCCCAGTTAATTGGCATCCCCACAATTTCCAGTTCTTTGCCACCAAAAAGAGAGCTGCTAAAAGTGTTTTAGTACATAAATTCTTTTCATTTTTTTCTAATCATTTTTGGAAATAGACCTAATAGTGGTATTGTTGGATCAAAGGATACAGGTAATTTAATAATTCTTTGAGCATAATTCCAGATTGCTCTCCAAAATGGTTGGATCAGTTCACAGTTCCACCAACAGAGAATTAGTGTCACATTTTTCCACATCTCCTCCAATATTTGTTGCTAAAATTAAAAGCAGGAGGTAGGTCATATTTGGTCTGTAGGTCATAGTTTGCCAACCCCTAGATTAGAGCATTAAGTTGACACTATTAAGATGAAATCCAACACAGATAAACATAAAGTCTTACTTTGGATTCAAAAAATCAACTTTACAAGTAAAATCTTTTTAGCTGAAGAAACAGAGTGTATTTAGCTTGGAGAAGACTCACAGGTGAAATGATAGTTGTGTTCAAATATTTGAAAGGCAGTCATACGAAAGAAGGGCAAACTTGTCAGAAATTCTGTTTAGCCCCAGAGAGTAAAACCAAGAGCAATGGATGAGAGTTACAAAAAAGCAAATTTAGGCTTGAAGTCAGGAAAAATCTTCTAACCATCAGAGGTAACCAGAAGTGGAATGCCTTAAAAGGCTATGGTTCTCCCTTGATGGAAGTCTTCCAGCAGAGGCTACATGAGCACTTATTAGAAATGTTAAAGTGGGGATTCCTTTTCTGATATGGAATGGATAGGGATACCTTCTAAATCTAAAATCTGGATGTTTAAATTCTTATGGTTAACCTGTCCAACTACTTCGATGTTTCTAAAGTATTTAGATCCATTGGACATGATATTATATCTATAGTGAGAAGGATGGTAGTGGGGAAGCTTCTGTTATGTTAATAAGAATATTCCATAGTTTGATGGTAACAATAGTCTGAAAGAAACATTGGGGTTACAAACTTTTTTTTTTGGCTCAGGGACCACTCCAATAGTATAAAAGTTCCCTGTGACCATCCATCCTCCTGCTCCTCCTTGATATTAGGGAAAAATACTAGAATGAATAACTAGACAGGCATTGACATCAAAGAAGTGATATGTCTTTTTAATTAATTTAGCATTTTAATGAGGCTATCATCTCATCAGTCTATGTATTTGCTTCCTCTACTAGTATAGATCACAACCCATTTTTGCCTTCTCATCCTGTGTAATTCTCCTCCATGTGTTTCATTAAATCCTTCAGGAAGGCACTCAAGACACGGGAGGGAGGCCTTTCCCTGCTTCTTTTGATAGCTTGTGGATTTCAATGCAGCCCTTGGGAAGTTCATCAGTTAACCTTCAGTCTCACTACATGACTGGTGACCAGCTTTTCCAGGCATGGGTCTTGTCACTTCCTTAAAAAATAAAGAATCATGTGCAAAGTCAAGTAATTAGAGCTAGAAAAACAATAAGCACAATGACTACTACATCAATGTAAATAGAAAGAACAACAACCACAAGACAAAGATGAGGGCTGTAAAATGAGAAAGAACAATCTTGCCCTCAAAGAAGAGATAGAACAATACTTGCCTGTACTCCTTTGCAAAGGAAGGGGGTCCAAGGGTGGGAAACATTGCACCATAACATCAGACTCTCTTAATATGTTGGTAGGTTTTGATGGACTTTTTCCTTTTTTCTTTTTAAAAAAAATCTTTATTTTAAGGGATGGCTTCATGGGAAGGAAGGAAGACAGATACATGGGGAAATATAGGCTTTGTCTAAACAAAAACTATCACTGGAAACTATCAAAAATAATCATTAGGAAATGATTAATCAAAGGTATTTTGTAAACTGTAAAATACTGAGAAAACTTGAAACATAAAAATATTTTTACTATTATGGTGCAAACATGACCTAAGATGGAAGGACTGTGAGTATGGGCCTAGGAATGCATTAAATGTCTTTTATCTGAGGGTCAGCCTAGTTATGTTTGGAGAAGTCCATAGTCAAGTCAGCAAGCCTTTATTAAACACAGAAAGTAACAGACACTATGCTAAATGCCTCACAAGGTTGAGTACTAGGCAATGAAGTTTTTGTTTACTGGTCTGAAAAACTATCTACTGAATCACAGAGGAATTACAAACTGCATCAGTTGGGGAATATCCTCAATGGCAAAATCCTAGTCAAGTTAGTGGAGTTGCATTACATTACACTGTGTGCTAGGGTTGAGATTTTCTACGTATTACTCCTAGACACATATTTGTACAGCACCCTATTTTCCACCCAAAAGGAATGCCTTGTCCTGGCATCTACTCAGCAAAGACCATATTGATTCTTTAATTCTTGCACTATTGTCAGTTTTAGAACTGAGCAGTCTTAATGGAGAATGTCAGACCTAGTTGCAAAATGTCAATTTGGGGTAGTAATGGTTCCATTTTTGTTTTGTATAGTTATTGAGGTAGAAGGGAGAAAATGAATATTTCAGACCAAGGACATAATGGTGATTGCTCTTACATTCTTCTCTGCCTTCTAGTGGGAAGATAATCTGTACACACATAAATATAATAAAAGATGCTACACTCTATGAGAGATAGAGGCATAAACACTATAAGAATTTGTAGGAGATAGAAATAATTCCATGATGGATGATCAAGGAAGAGTTATTGGACCTGGTAGAATCTGAGATGAGGAGGAATAGGTAGAATTTTCATGACGAAACTAAGTGACTTCTATTTCAGGCACTCTTGACTACACATGGACTGTTTATTGCATTAGCCTTCTAAATAAGTTCCCTGAATGCACACTTTCTCTCTCATTTCTGATGTGTCTCTTATACAGCTGCCAAAATAATTTTCCCAAGGCACAATTTTGGGCAAATTATTTTCAAAAGCTTGCAGTGACTCCTTGTTACCTTTGGGATAAAAGACAGACTCCTCAACCTAGCATTTAAGGTCCTCCATAATCTGATGCCAGCCTACCTCTCTGGCCTTGTTTTATATTACCCCCATTACATGTTCTAGGATCTAGGTTCTAGTAAAACTGTACTACTACCTGTTCCTCACACTCAATATTCTATCTCTCACCTCCAAGCATTTGCAAAAATTATCTCTCATGCCTTGAATACACTACCTTTCAGAATCCAATCTTTCTATCAACTCAGGCGTGCAGTTTCATTTGTGAAGCCTTGCTGGATCCTTCAATCTTAATAACCTGAAAAGTTAGGTGCAAATTTTTTTTCTTTTAACTACAGCATGTGTTACCACTATAACCATTCTCTCATTACCTTGTATTTACTATCTCAGTACATGTTATAGCCCTTTCCCCACCCCAACCTACCCCTAAGTTGAATATAAGATCTTAGAAGGAAGGGACTGTTTCATTTTTGTCTTTGTTATCTTCAGTATCAAGAACAGTGCTTTGCACTTGGTTGATATTTGATAAATTCTCAGTTGAATTGTACTAAAGTATGTCTGTTAACTTGACACAGATCATATCCAATTCCTGATATAATTACAGAATGTCCCAAAAGTATTAGTGCTGTTTTAAGCTTTTAGAGTTTAAAAGCTATTAGGAGTCAAGTATGTGGTGTGATGGATCTGAGTCAGGAAGACCTGGCCTCAGACACTTACTAGCTGTGCAACCCTGGGAAAGTCACTTAACTTCTGTCTGCATCCTTTTCCTTAACTCTATAATGGGTATATAACAGCATACAATTCACAGGGTTGTTGTGAGGATCAAACAAGATAATATTTGTAAAGCACCTAGCACAGTGCCTGACATGCCTTTCCTTTTTCCCTCATGGAAAATATGAACAATGACCATGTTCAAATGTGCAAGCACCTTGTTTTTAACTAGAATGCTGTTTTCATCATCAAATGCTGGGCTATAATTATTATAGTAATAATTAAAAGGGAACACTAAAATATTCATTTCTGTAGCTTCACACATGATTGACTTAGTCTGTGCAGGTCAAACACAGGGAGATAATGTGCCTTTCTGGACATGGAGAGTCAGAAGGCCTGGTAGATCTACTTCTGGGTGGCCAGTGTCCCTATGTCTCAGTCTTCTCATCTGTAAAATGTGTGAGTTGGACCGTGTGACCTCTAAAGTTCCTCTCAGTTTTTAATATTATAATTTTATTTTATTTTATTTTAGGAGTTTTTAAAATCATGTGCCCACAGCAAGGAAGTCAAATGAGAGCTAGCTATTGTGTTAAACAACAAGAACTCAGTAAGCTAGGCATTATAAAAATTGTGTTATAGACATCTGGGTTTGTGACTTGCCTCTTCTAGACTTTGAATTCCCTGAGGGCACAGATTTCCCACCCCCAGCTCCCACACCTACCACTGAGTAGCACAGTGTTCTACACACAGTAGGTGTCACATAAAGGTTTGTTCAATTTAATTATGAAAATCATTGTGTGGCTGGAAATATACTGGCTGGGCATGTGGCTTGATGCAATAAATGTGAACCTGAAAAGTTATGTGTAAATCTTTTTTTTTTTTTTAACTACAGCACATGTTAACTGTAGTGGAACTGATTATTTAAGGAACCCAAGGTGGGTATTTGTGCAAATGGAAAAAATAATTTTATAATGTGAATAATCCCTTTCTAGCCACTTTATGCATTTGGATTTTTCATTTCTCATGCTTATTTAAAGCAAGACTCACCTGAGTAAAGATGGTAATGAAATGATAATTTTGTACTCAGTTGAACTTTTCCCTACTCACAGCCCAAAGAATTTCATAATTTAGCATTCTATCCATTCTCACAGTTATACCTGAAAGGCATTCAGTTGTTGTTCAGTCGTTTTTCAATTGTGTCTGACTCTTTGTGACCTCTTCTGAGGTTTTCTTGGCAAAGATGCTGGAGTGGTTTGTCATTTCTTTCTCCTGCTCCTTTTACAGATGAGGAAACTGAGGCAAATAGGGTGAAAAGTGACTTGTCCAGGGTCACATAGCTAGTAAGTGTCTGAGGCCAGATTTGAACTCAGGAAGATAAGTCTTCTTGACTCCAGGTCCAGCACTCTATCAACTGTGCCAACTAGCTTCTGAATTCCACCTACAATATCCCAAATAAGCTGTCATTCAGTCTCTGCTTGAATAACTACATTGGTAGTGAATTCACTACTTAACAAGGCAGCCCAGCCCATGTTGGGACAACCCTAGTTGTATTGTTGCTTGCGATTTCCACTTACCCCTGATTTTACCTCCAAGATCCAGGCAAAATAAGTCTGATTCCTCTTTCTCTTGACAACCCTAGGAGCCTTCAAATATTTGAAGACAGCTATCATGCCTTAAATCTTCTTTCCTCCAGACTAAACATCTCTGGTTCTTTAAATTAATGCTCATACGGTAAGGTTTCAAGTCCCCTTAAAACTTGGGGCACCCGCTTCTGGATGTGTTCCTATTTGTCCGTGTCTCTTCTAATATGTGACACTGAGAAGCAGATACTCCAGATAAGAGCTGACAAGGGCAGAGAACATACAGAAGGACGACTACCCTGCCAGTTCTGGATAGTACATGTCATCAACGTGCCCAAGACACCATTATCTTTCTTGGCTGTTGCAGCATATTCCTTAATTCATCTCAAGCTTTCAATTAACTAGAACTCCTAAGGGGTCCCCCACCCCCCATAAATTGTCTTCTTACCACATCTCCCACTCACTCCCATCCAGGGTAGTACTTGTATTAGCTGATTTTTTTAAGACAGTGTAGTATTTTAAACTTATCTGACTGAATTTCACCTACTTATCTTCAGCCCATTATTCCAACTTACCAAGATCTCTTTAGTTTTCAATTCTGTCATCCAAAGTATTAGCTATCCCTCCCAGGTTCCTGTAATTCACAAATCTGCTAAGTATGACATCTATATTGTCTTTCCCCTATTAGAATATAAGACCCTTGAGAGTAGTCTGTCTTGTTTTCTTATTGTATCTCTCGTACTTCACCCACTGCCTGAACAATCTTCTCTCTTACCCTTCCTCTCTCCCTTCCTCTCTCTCTCTCTCTCTCTCTTTTTTCTTCTCCTCCTCTTCCTCCTCATCTTCATCCTCCTCCTCCCTCTTCTTCTTTTCCTTCTCTCTCCGTCCCCTTTTCATCCCTCTCTCCCTCCCTCTCCTTCTCTTCCTTTCCCTTTCTCTCTCCCCACTGCTCTGTCCCACACACTAATAAAAGTTTTGAACAGAACAGAGCCAAAGGCAGAAATCTATGACCCTCCTCTAAAGATTTCCCTCCAGTTTAATATCAATCCCTTAATCAACAGTCTTTGGGCCTAGTTAATCAGGCCACATTTCTACATCTTGTCCAACCAATCAAGTAACAAGCATGTGTCAAGTGCCTCCAATATATCAGGCAATGTGTTAAGGACTGGGCATACATAGTAAAAAATGGAATAATCTCTGATTTCAACCAGTGTATATTCTGTCAGAGGAGACAACATGATCCTATGATCTTGTGTATACCAGAATGTTATAGGATTTGTTAAAAGCCAACTTGAAATTAAGCTATGTGATGTCCATGGCATTCCCCTATCAAATACTCTTTTAAAATACATATTTAATACTTTATTTTCCCCAGTTATATGTAAAAACAATTTTTATTCATTTAAAAAAATTTTGAGTTCCAAATTATCTCCCTCTCTCCCTCCCTGCCCTCCCCCCTCATTGAGAAGGCAAGCAATTTCTTATCAAACACTATATAAAAATGAAATTCTGTTAATCTGGTATGAACTGATCAATCAATCAATCAGTTGTATATGTATCAAGTTCCTGGGACTTAGGGGAAAGCCAAGATAAAAAATAAAGCAGTCTTTGTACTCAAAGAGCTTACATTCTCTCAAGGGAAACAATAAATGAACATGTAATAAAAAATATATACAAAGTAAACACAATAATATTGAGGTGAGCATTAGCAGCTAAGGAGATCAGGAAAGACCCCCTGCAGGAGGTAGCCCTTGAGCTGAGCTTCCAAGGAAAGGCCAGGGCTAAAAGGAACCTCTTCATTCATTCATTCATTCATTCATTCATTCATTCATTCAATAAACATTTATCAAATTTCTTGGCACTGTGCTCAGTGTTCAGGATACAAAGACAAAAAACTAAACAGCTTTTAGTTTTTCAAGAAGTCCAGTCAAAGCTTTTATTTGGGCCATCAGAGCTTTTCTCAGGGATCATATCTGTCTCTTTAATAAACCATTACTAATTTTGCCAGAAATATATGGCAAGGTCACTGGCCTGAAGTTTGAATATACATCTTCTTTCCTTTTTTTTTTGAAAATCAGGGTATTTGTATATCTCCGGTCCAGTAGCATCACTCATGTTTGGCAAAATTCCTCAAAGCTTACTGACAATAATTACACCAGCAATTACATAATCAATAATCTAATATAATCAGTAGTCTAAGATACCAGGCAGGTGACTTTAATTCATACACCAGCTTGATGAATGAGTCTGACAATCTGTCTGTGGGAGATCTGCTATTTGATGCATGAAGGAGCTAGATCAGGGTTGGGGCACCTGTGGCCTCAAGGCCACATGCAGTCCTCTAGGTCCTGAAGTGCGACCTTTTGATTGAACTTCTTGAGGACCTAGAGGGCCACATGTGGCTTCAGGGCCACAGATGCCCCACCTCTGATAGATGAAACCTATCAGCAAGATTCCCAAGGGCTAAATTGCAGGCAGCGTGGAGAGATGTTTCGGGGTGTCTGTCCCGAAGACCTGGAAATCATCTTTGCCTTTTCCATATGTTCATTTCTGCCATGAAGAAAAGGAAAGGAAAGTCCCAGTGGATAATGACCTCTCTCACTGCCCTGACTCCTGCCATGGAAGAGTTTATAGGTGGGCCATTCTTTTTCTGACAAACTTCCTGTTTGAAGTATTAGAACTTGACTCTCCTAGTCTGAAGTGGGGCCCTTAGGGGAGGGAAAGGTGGGGGCACTTCATCCCTTACTCAAATAGTTTCTCTGGTGTCTCAGAAAAGCATAGTTGGCTCCTATCCAAGACATTACCTAAACTATTTAGCATACACTTGCTTTTTGTAGTTTGTTCAGATTTCCAAAGTTTCTTGCACCTAGTAGGCATGTATTTGGCATGTGTTAAATTGAATTTAATTGAATTTGCTGCTCACACAATAGTTATCTGCTAGCAACTGGAAAATACTCAGCATAAGTGGAGGATTTGATTTGGTTTCTCTTGTTGGGGGGTGGGGAGAGGAGGGATTGATTCGTTGGCCATGGCGGCACCTTAGAGGGGAAGATTGCTCTGGGTGGAGCAGCAAGAAAACAGGTAGGTAAGAAACAATGGCAGGTACACAGGTGAGCCAAGTGACAAAGTTCACTTGACGAGAGGGGGTGTTAACTGAAGAACTGGTCCCAGACAAACCTGTAGATTGAGGTAAGCGGTTTGCCTTTATCACAGCATGGCTTAGCCTCTCTGTTTAGCCTCTTATTTTCCATGTCCATTAAAATGGGGATCCTTCACAGGGACATCAATGGGAATTGTTACGTTTGAAATCAGTGAGTAGGATTCAAATCTCCATATGCTACTTATGACCTCTGACCTTGGCGAAGTGCCTTTATTAGTAAAATAAGGGCGTTTTACTAGTTACTTCCTAATGTCCCTTCCATTTCTGAATCTTATGATTTCTCCATAGCTCACCCACCACTGGGTCCCCAGTACCCTCATACTGATCCCTGTCTGTCTAGAGGTTTCTGCTCTAAGGCCCCATATAGGTTTACCCTCTTTAGGCAATACTCTATGCTCCAGAATTCTTTCAGCTATTATTTTACCCATGAAAACATTCCTGGCCAGATTCCTGAGAACCTTCCTTTCCAGGATGACAGCCACTTGACATGATAAACTGATCAATGCTAATATATTAATGGGTGCTAATGAGTAGTACCATGTTACTCTTCCCAGGTTAATATATATATAATTTCATAGGCACCTACCAGAGATGCAAGACTTTAACCCAAAGGAGGGACTCTATGATAGAAATTCCAGTTCCATAGCAGTCTCAAGGGAGGCAGAGAGATATCTGGAGCCATTTTGGTAACCCTCCAATCAAACCACATGTGTGGTTCACTGCTTCACCTACATTAACACCAGCCTTTAGAGTTGGGTCAGTGAGGTCAGGACAAAAACAAGACAGGAGAGGCGACAACATGGTATAGTTGAAAAAAAAAAAAAGATTTCTGAACTAGAAGTCAAGGAAACTTGGGTTCAAAACCTGACATCCTTGATGACCTTGGGCAAGTCATCTCATTTCTTGTGACCTTAGCTTTTTCTTCAGTAAATAAGAGGATTGGACATGATGGTTTCTAAACTCCCCAGGTCCATCTCTAACATCCTCTGACTGACTTTGTATGGAGATGGTGGGGGTCTGGGAGTGTCAAGATGTAAACTGACTGAGAAGCACATTCAAAGGAAGATTCTAAAATACAAAATACACCCTCCCTGCAACCCTTTATCAAGGACAAATGATAATAATTTGAGCAAAAATGAATTCACTTTCTACAAGCTAGCCAAACTTGCTCTTGAGAGATTGTCCTGAATTTGTCCAATAAATGGGCAACCTTCTTCTCTGTTACGTCTTCTCTGTGGCTGTGGTTACAAGCAACAGTATTTGACAGTCCCTCAGTAATATACTGAGTATTGGTCTCACTCTAGTTATTTTGCAGCTATAGAATATTTTGGACCATCTAGATAATTGTGCAATGGGGACCTTTCATTTTAAAACAATCAATGTATTTGTTTTCCCTTAAATCATTGATTACAAGCACCTGTATCTCCACCTTTCCCCTAAGAACAGGGACAGGTGCATTTCAAGATTGTTTATTGCATTAGAAGAGATGGTCTCAGTGGCCTGAAGGATTTCATGGTGGCTAGTTAATGATTAATTGCTCTTAAGAGATTATCTTGAATTTAGTGAATAAATGCACAGATCTCCGCTCTAATTAGGCTTTTTTGGAATCAGTTACAAACAAGAATTTCACCCAGTACAGGATATAGCCTGGTTATTTTTTATCCCAGAATAACTGAGGGGTAATGACATAACATGCTTCTAATGTATTATTGATGCTCTCAAGAGCATTTTGCCACAAATGTTCTGTTTGCACTGCTAAGTATGTAGAAGCCTTACTCCCATTTATAAATGTCAGCCCCCAACCCAGGGCTCCATACTACCAGCTACCATTCCGCATATCACTGGGTTCAGAGACTCCTCTGTCTCACATCATATATCCAATCAGTTGCCAAGTGTTATTTTACCTCCACAACATCTCTTGCATCCATCTCCCTTTCTCCATCACATAGCTACCACCCTTATTCAGGGCCATACCACATCCTTGGATTATTGTAATAGATTCTTAATTGATCTACCTGCCTCAAGTCCCTTCCCACTCAATCCATCCTCCATATAGCTACCAAAGTGATTTTCCTAAAGCATAGGTCTGATCATGTCACCCAAACTCCAGTGGGTCTAGGATCAAATATTTTTTCAACTTCATCTCATCCTTTTTTAATTCCTATTTTTGTGTAACGTGTATAGTGTATATAATTATTAGTACAGCAACATATGCATATGCTTTTAAATTAGTACAGTAATACATGCATATTCTTTTTAAATAAGTAAATATGCATATCTTGAGGGTGCATGTTCAAATTTTTTTATAGCTAAGGGGTGCTCCATTAAAAAAGTTTGGAGACCTCGGATGTAGAGGACTATTTTTAAAAAATAATAACTAATGAAACCATGGAACTTCTAAAAAAATGTCCCCACTAAAGTCCTCTTCCGATGCCTCATCATAGCCTAGAGGTAGCTTGGAGTTCTCAAAGGCTGTACCAGTAGGGCACAAGCTCTGGTAGATCTTACCACGGTGGGACGGCTTCAGGTAAATGCAGGTAATGTCATGCAGTGAAAAGAGCCCCAAACTTAGAGTCAGAAGACCTGATTTTCAATCCTGGTTCTGCCACCTGCTGCATGTATGACCTGGGGCAAATCACTTCACAGTTCTTCAACTCAGTTTCCTTTTCTATGAAGGGATCCAGCTAGACAGTCTCTTAGGCCCCTTCTAGGTCTAGATATAAAATCCTATGATCTCAGGGATGAACTGAACATATTGGGACTAATTTGGTGAAGTTCAGAGTGGCTCATCAACACAAAACTGGCCATAGATTATGCATACAGATATATGTATTCAGATATATGTGTAGTTGTACATATATGGATATACAGGTTACACAGATATATGTGTATATGTTTATAAGTATGCATGCTTATGTATATGCACATGTGTATATTATGGTGTGTATGTATAGTGTATATAGGTATATATGCCATATATACATATGTGTATGTATACATTCTACATTGCATGTGTGTATATTATATATGTCTATATGCCTGTGTACATATGTATATGTACACACATATATAGGTTGGTGAGGTGGAGTTTACAACAACTCAGGAAGTTATCTATTAACAGGAAGAAGTACCCAACCAGTGAAACCATGGATATTTTAAAGTTGAAGTATTTTCAAGTATTTCATCTTTCAGAGGTGCCATGGAAAGAACACTGGCTATGGAATCATAGGACCTAGAATCACATCTTGGCTCTGTCACTTATTATCTATGTGATCTTGGGCAAGTCATTTACTCTTACTAGGTTTTGGTTTCTTTAGCTGTAAGATGGAGTGATATGTGTGTGTGTATGAATAAGATGGCTTCTAAGGTACTTTCTTTTTTTTTCCTTTTTTATTTATTTTTTTAATTAATTTATTTTGATTTATCAACAATCACCTGAGTTTTAAATTTTTCTCCCCCTCCCTCCCCACCTTCCTCCCCAAGATGGCTCACAATCTGATATAGGCTATACATATACATTTCTATTAAACATATTTTCACATTAGTGATGTTGTAAGTAAGAATTAGAACCAATAGGAGGAACCACCAGAAAGAGGAAACAAAACACAACAGAAGAAAAAAATAGCAAATAGTATGCTTCAATCTGCATTCAAACTCCATAGTTCTTTCTTTGGATGTGGACAGCATTTTCCATCATCAGGCCTTTGGAAATGTCTTGGATCCTTGTATTGCTGAGAAGGGTTAAGTTTATCAATATTAGTCATCACACAATGTGGCTGTTATTGTATACGATGTTCGCCTGGTTCTGCTCACTTCGCTTAGCATCAGACCATACAAGTCTTTACAGGTTTTTCTGAAGTCTGCCTGCTCATCACTTCTCATAGCACAATAGTATTCCACTACATTCATATACCATAACCTGTTCAGCCATTCCCCAGCTAATGGGCATCCTCTCAATTTCCAATTCTAAGGTACTTTCTAGCTTTAAATCTAGGGCCCCATGGGATCCATTAAGAATGAGTTACTAAGAGACAGGAGGATATACTAAATGACCTATCAAAGTTATTCTCATTTGAAATTTTTTAAAAATCACATCAAAGTGTGAGAAAATGCAAATTTATCCCTGCAATTTTCACTTTTCCCTACCCCTATTTCCAACTATGTATATTAATAGACTTTTAAATTGCAAAGGCCAGTGATAATGTTCACCAGTCCTTGACACTTTCCCATTTCATACAATGGTGTCTCTGATCTTAATGAGCCTCAGTAGATCAATGAACATATTTTGTCAGGATTTTTATTCTGATTAAATTTTTTTCCTTATTCATAGGTTAATTTCAGTGAAACTCTTGGTCCACAAGGTATAGAAACAACAAATAGTTCTAAATGGCCCTAGAAAGAAGCCCTGGGATTCTCACTATATAGAGGGTCACAGGGCTATTTACTATCCATCAGATCCTGGCCCACACTATGATATGCATGTGGATGAGTGGCCAATTGAG
This sequence comes from Vombatus ursinus, assembly GCF_900497805.2. NCBI lineage: Eukaryota > Metazoa > Chordata > Mammalia > Diprotodontia > Vombatidae > Vombatus > Vombatus ursinus. The sequence goes on along the minus strand of NW_020954576.1, from coordinate 74,648,292 downwards.
TTATTCCATTAGTCCATTGGACCTGCACTGCAGAGAAATATAGATCTACACCCAGAATTGAAGAAGTGAGAAGTTTGGAATAGAATTCATTTACAAAAAGGCATAGTGCTTTCAATGAGCCCAAGCTAATCCCTGACCATCTCCCCCACCTACCAAAAGAAAAATCCCATTTCTAAACACTGATGTTCTACCACAGTAAATCATGGTGCCCTGTGATCTCAAAAGAATTAAAAGTGCAAGTGACCAAAAGGGTAATGGAAAAAAATGTAACCTTTGTGGGGTGGAGGGTATATAGCTCTGTGACTTCATTGGGATAGGTGAGAAAGCTTCCTTTACCAATGCAGATCCCTGACCTGCTCTACAAGTTTCTACAAGAAAGCCTATTCTGATACCCTGAAATACTAATGACCTTCCCCTGAAACTACTTCATTTAAATTTTCAAAGTCTTCTAGTATATGTTATTTCCCCCCAATATAAAGTAAGCTCCTTAAGGGAAGAGACTGTTTCTTTCTTTTTTTTTTCTTTGTATTCTGAGGGCCCAGCACAATGCTTGGCTCGTAGTAGGGACTTTATAAATGCTTCTAACAATAACAATGGTGGATGTAATAATGGTGGTTCATAGCATACTATGAAAAGGATTTCCATGTGAGAAATGGCATAAAACATCTTCAAAGAATCAATCAAGACACATTTAAAAGGAACTTCTATGTGTCTAACACTGTGCTGGACACTAGGGATAGAAAGATAATAAATGAAACAATACCTATCCTCAAGGAGCTTATATTCTATCGGGGACAGACAACTTGTGTGTATATAAGTACATAAAAATAAATAGAGAATAAATACAAGATAGCTAAACATAAGTTAATTTGGGAAGGGAGGGCTCTAGCAGTTGGAGGAGGGGGTGGATCATAAAAGGCTTCCTGTAGAGAGTAGTCCTTGAGCTACTTCTAATTTATGGAATAAAACAAGCATTTCCATAACATAGTATAACAAAAAAAAAAGATGATTGCAAATTAAACTGCAAATCTATTATGTACAACTTGCTATTCCTTTTAAATCTATAATAGTTATCATGTAAATTTCTTTTTTCCCTTTTTTTCTTCCCTTCCCCACCCTAGAGATAACTACAATTAGACATAAATAGGTGTGTGTATATATGCGTGTGTGTATACATATACATATATGTATATGCATATATATGTAAAATCATTCTTCACATACTTCTATTTATCAGTTCTTTCTCTTGAGCTACTGTGAGGTATTTTGTATGATAGAGGTGAGGAAAGGATGTGTTCTAGACATGGGGGATGTTTTATGCAAAGGCTCTGAGGTGAGAAAGGCAGTGCCATGTGTGAGGAATAGAAAAAACAGTATGGCAGGATGGTAGAGTGGGAATAACGCATGAAGAGGCAGGAAGGATGATAAGCTATGGCTACATTGTGAAAGGCATTAAAAATCAAATAGGGGAAATTATATTTTACCCTAGAGGCAACAGGGAACCAGCAATATTTACTGAGTGGGAGAGTGACACAGTCAGACCTGGCCTAAAGGAAAATCACTTTCACAACCTTGTGGGAGAGGGATTAGAGTGGCAAAATGTGAAATGGGGTAATCAGTTGGGAGGCATTGGGAAAGTCCATAGGAGAAGTAACTGGGAACATGAACTAAGGTGGTAGCTTTGGGAGCAGAGAGAAGAGTTGTTCTAGAGACTGGTAAATGATTAGATACGTGAGCTGAGAGAGTGAGGAGTTGAGAATAACAATGAGGCTAGAAACCTGGTGACACCCTGTTGTTGTTTGTCCTTCTTTCTTGAAGAGGACTATGATGTCAGGAAGTTGATGCCTTCACTTGCAAGTGAATTGGATTTAATTGAGGAGGGGCTGTGCAAAGTCACCACTCTCTCCTCCAGAGTCATCAGAATCCAGTGGCAAGAGATAGGTCAGAATGACTGGCAATGGCCCAGGATGCAGTGGGAGACTGTGGCCTTTTTAAGCTAAGGTCTTTCCCAGGACTCAGTTTGTCTGAGGCAACACCCATTCAGTGAGTGAAGAATTAGGGAAATTTTATAGAGGAGAGCGCGAAAGGAGCCAGGAGATATAACTATCTGCTTTGACCATACTGAGATGTCTGCCAAAGTCCAACATCACTCAGTACATCAAGCAGTCAAATTGACCCTTTAAGAGGAAACTGGAGCCAAGAGCCAGGGTTGAGGGAATATTCTGTATTAATAGTGACTGAGGTGAGCGTAGGGGGTGGGGGTGGATTGGGATACAGCTGATCAAATCATCAGGTAGAATCCTATAACCCCCCCCACTGGAGCGAGAGAAGGGAGCCTTGGGAAAAAATAGTACTACTACTTCAAAAGCCCAATATATATCTCTGCCTATCTTCCACAATCAATCAATCAATGAGAATTAATTAAGTACCAACTATGTGCCAGGAATGGTCCTAGGCGCTTGGAATATAAAGGCAAAAATATAAAACTATTTCTGCTCTCAAAGACTTTGCATTTTATCAACTGACACAAGACTGAGGAATTAAGGGAACCGTTACTTCTAAATTCTCCACAATATTCTGGGGGAGTGGGCCTGAATTTCCAAAAGACTTTAGTGGGACTATTGGTAAAGGACACCTTCAAGGTGGTGCCCAATCATATCTATGTATCCAGCGCACACCAAGCTCACATTGTGGCAATCTAGTCTGGGTAGTCAGAAAGTAAATTTAGGTATATCAGGCTCCACAAGCAGCATGACATAGTGAAAACAAGGTACGTCAGACTTGGGTTGAAATTCCACCTCTGACACTTACTAGCTGTGTGACCTCAGTCAATCAAAATCAACAAGCATTTATTAATCACTTCTTCTTGTTGTCTATTTTTAGTCTTCTCTGATTCTCCATGACCCCATTTAGGGTTTTCTTGGTAAAGATACTGGAGTGATTGCCATTTCCTTCTCCAGCTCATTTTACACATGAGGGACTGAGGCAAACAGGGTTAAGTGACTCGCCCAGGGTCACCCAGCTAATAAGAGTCTGAGGTCACATTTGAACTCAAGTCCTCCTGACTCCAGGACTAGCATTCTATCCACTGTGCCACCTAGCTGCCCAAATAACATAATAAGTGATTATATGCCAAATCATTTTACCTCTCTAAGCCTCTATTTCCTTCTGTAAAATAGAAATATACTCATTTCACATGGTTGTGAGGCTCAGGTGAGAAGAACATACATAAAGTGCTTTGCAAATTTATTATTACAATAAGCTTACCTAGAGGGTGTAATGTATAGTGGAAAGAACACTGATTTTACAGTCAGAGGACCTGGGTTTGAGTCCTAGCTCCAGCACTCACTAGCTCTATGATCATAGGTAAGTGACCCCCCAGCTCCAAGCCTCAGTTTCCCCATCTTTAAAAAGGAGAAAATGATTCTACAGAGGTTTACTGGGCAAAGCATTCTGTGATCTTCTCAGCGCAAATGTGAGCTGTTACTTTTTTTTTAATCGTGCAGGAATGTTATCTAATAATGCATTTTAAAAAGGAGGAAAGGAATTTCTTTTTTGTGGGGAGGATACATATAGATATGTCTATTACTGTTCTTTTCCATTTGTCATCTTCTTCCTCTTTTCACCTACTATCCACACATACTTCACCGTGGGGCAGAGCACAACAATGAAGTTGCAGTGCATACAGAAGCATAACTGAGACATAACCACACTCAGAAGAGAAAGGCATGATTGCTAAGCAGCTTGAGTTGGAATGTGAGAAAATCATGGGGTTTTCACATAGCATGTGGAGTTCAGTGCAAACAGTCCCAAGCATCTTACTAATCATTAGGGATGGCACCTTTGTTCAATTTCATGAATAGAAATTTTAGGGTATTTCTTCTTGAGAAAGAAACTTCAAAAGCAGCAATTGTGGATTATGAAACATCACTTAGCCTCCATACATGACATAGAGCCATGTCTTAATGCTTTGTTTTTGATGGCCTTTTTTGTTTGTTTGTTTGTTTGTTTGTTTGTTGTCGAACAGTTAAAGGATGACAGTGCGGTTTAGGATTAGCTGAAGCAAGGAAACACCTGAATGGAGTTGGAGATCGTTTGTGAATGGGTCCCCACATTTCCATATCACTGGCCACACGGGAAGAAAGGTCCCTGAAGCAGGAAAGGGAACTCTTTGTTATGCTTCTGTGTTCAGGTGTTAACACATTTGCAGAAACACATGTTTTATTCCTTATCTATTAGACTGTGCAAGTTACATGCCCAGGATATGTTTTCAGGCATCTCAAATTTTTAGCGGACTCCCGACCCCTTAAGTTTTCATCCCTTTACATGGTTAATGTTGAGGTTCTCCCTGCGCAGAGATAACCACTTCAAAGTTAGCTAAGAGGAGAAAACCAGTATTGCAGTGTAGAGAGTTGAGGCTAGCATCAATTTAGAAGTCCATCAAATCCAAAACAAAATAAGAGAAATAAATCCACAGTAGAATTGATGACATGATTTTACTCCTGTTACGTTCCACTCCACAAATGCATATGTTTTACAATATCTTTAATAATAATTATTAAACATAGTAAAATACTTCCAAACTTGGCGCATTGCATAATTGTACTTCTAGTGAAAAAAAATGATCTGAAGCCTTGTCAATATGCCGCTTCCTCCTCCCCCAGCTTTTAACAGAAGCAGCCTCCAGTGAAATAATCCAAGCTGTGTTCAAGAAGTTGGCAAGTGGGTCCAATTAAATGTGGTTTTACTGTATTCTGGCATTTGCATATCTAGTTTGCCAAGAAGTAATCTTTCAAAAAAAAAAAAAAAGATCTGTGCTGGTTCAGACACAGACTGGATGGTGCAATGTATCACAGAGCTTTACCCCATGACTCAGATAATCTCTTTTTCTATTTCTTTTTTAATCCCTGCGGAAAATATATCTTACAATTCATACTCCTATTTGAGTTGCAAACTCTATTCATTATGGGGAGGAGGTTGATGAAGACATATATACCTGAAAAATAAGATAGCTTTCATAAAGACAATAAGCCATTTTGGCCAGATTAGCAACACTTGGAGTCGAGAAGATCTGGGTTCAAATTCTACTTTAAATACTAATTGGTTGTGTGTCTCCGGGCAAGTTACTTAACATTTCAGTCGGATTCCTGATCTATAAAATGGTGAAAATGTCTAAAACACATTTCACATGATTGTTGTGAGGATAATTGAGACAAGGTATGTAAATTTGATAATTCGTGTAAAATTGAGATGTGTGTAAAGCACTATATAAGCATCAGTTGTGATTATTATCATCCCTATAGTAATTACTAAAATTCCTAAGACATTAGTTTTTAACCATGCAAACTTGATGCTTTCATTCAAGTCTGGTCCAGTTGGATTATTTTTAAATGATTCTTTTGAATATTAAATACTCAATTGTCAAAGCAATAGGCACATACATAGACAGAAATGTTCAACGTACAAAATGCCTCCCTATTCTTTATGCTTGACATTCCTGACATGCCTTCTCTCCTCTAAGGGGCATCTTCTGGTTCCTCTTCTTGGAGGAGTGATGTTCAGGAGCACCTTTTATTTAACTACTGCCATTTAGTAACATTTGCAGTGCTATACATGAAGGATGGGCTGTATTCAAAGACCAGATGGAAAGCTGTCAACAAAGGGCTCCTTCCGCTCTGCCTGGCGCATGATTCATCAACTGGCATTAAGACAATCCCTGAGATGGCCCCTTCACCTTGACTCCCATAGACAAACCAGGGAGGAAACAAATAAAATCCCATTCCTGAAGTCAGTGGGGAAAGGATCACATATACAGAAAACGTTGCAAAATTAATAACCTGGTCTTCATCACAAATGACTACGAGCCCATTAAAAAAATGCAGAAATTTTGTTAAACAAAATCCTTTTAAAACCTTTTTATAAAATTGCCAGTCTATTAGTAGAACTGTGCTCACAGTAAACTCTCCACTCCAATGTGTGCAACGGAGCAGCTAATGTCCTTTGGACTCAGTCTATGGCACCAAGCAGAGGGTTGGTGGTTTTTTTTTTCCTGTGTTTTTTAAATCTTTATCCAAACAAACTATTAAATAAATCAACAAAAAAGAATATTTCACCAAACATATATAGTTAAAGCTACTACCATCAAAAAAACATCTACGAAAACTGCAGAATCAAAAGGAGGATTTGAGTTATCATATGAAGAAGGAAAAGAAGAAAGAGAAAAATAGATCATTTGTGGCTCTGATATTTCTTGTGAAGTGGCATTGCATCAAAGAGAGACGTGGACAACCAGGACTCTGACAGGCTGAATGGGGGTTCTGAGGTCATCCAAGACTCGCTCCCATTATGTTAGAGAGTTGAGTCTCAACTTTGGACTGCTCAATATTTGTTAAAAGTTTCTTTATGTAGGACATTGCATCACACCATGGTACTGCATTTCCCTATGTTGTGGACTTTCATTGTATATATTCCTCCCCTACTCCCACCCTAAGGGATCCTTTCATTATTAAGCAGCATTCCTTATGCCCCAAAACTTGACACATCATAGAATCTAAAGGTAAAAGGGACCTCAGAAAGGACCAGCCTCATTTTTTACAAATAAAGAAACTGAGGCCCAGGGAAGTTTTGGATTACCCAACATCATACACAAGTAGTAAATAACAGAGAAGCAGACTTTGAATATCAGTCCACTGAATGTAGACTCAGTGTTCTTTCTAAGGTACCACCCTACAGGCATACAAGAACTGCTAGGTATAGAATCGTGGCAGGTAGGTGGCTCAGTGGATGGAGTGCTAGGTTTGGAGTCAGGTAGACCTGAGTTCAAATCCTGCCTCAGACACTTACTAGCTGTGTGATCCTGGACAAGTCACATTACCTCTGTTTACCCTAATCCACTGGAGGAGGAAACAGCAAACCACTCCAGTACCTTGGCCAAGAAAACCTCGTGGACAGTATGGTTCATGGGGTCATGAAAAGTCAGACAAGGCTAAACAACAATAGAGTCAAAGGCTGATATTCAGGAACTCTGAGCCCCACCCCAGAATGCCCTGTGTGATTTGAGAAAGTCAATTTCTTTCTTTTTTTTTTTTTAAGGCAATTGGGGTTAAGTGACTTGCCCAGGGTCACACAGCTAATAAGTGTCTGGGGCCAGATTTGAACTCAGGAAGATGATTCTTCCTCACTCCAGGCCCAGCACTCTATCCACTATGCCACCTAGCTGCACAGGGTTTGTGTTACCTCAGGCATCACACTCAACCTCTCAGCTTCCTCATCTATAAAAGGGTGAGATACCTTTTAGCTCTACAGGCATGGACATATCTGGAGCACATATCTGGAGTCTTTAGTACAATCAAATGAAAGAATTCAGCAGAAAGTGCATTGCAGACTTTAAAGTATCATATAAATGTTAACTACTATTCCTATGACAAAAATGCAAGGGGCCATGACATGACCACCCAGGGATTTTTTGAGCCTTGTCCTAGAATATTGAGTTAGTTGAATCAAATAAAGACTGTAAAGGGTTCTGAGAAACTTATTAAAAAGGAAAATACATATAGATATACATATACATACACACACACACACATTTCCATTTGGTATTTAAAATCCTTCACCACCTAGCTCCAACCTATCTTTCTAGGCTGATTACATATTACTCCCCCATGACTTTACATACACTGTCTCCCATGCTCAGAATTCACTCGCCACTCACCTCCATTTTATACATAAGACTTTTCTAGACCCTCTCAGATACCAGTGCTTCCCCCCTACTCTCTGAAATTACTTGGTGTGTATATATGTATATGTGTGTGTATACATGCATGTACGTATGTATACATATACTGACAAATATACATGTTGTTTTCCCCAAAAGAATGAAAGGTCCTTGAGGGCAGGAACTGTTGCATTTTTTCTTTATATCTTCTTTGTAACCCAGCAAAATGTCAGGACCAGTGGATAGTACAGTGCCTGGCATATAGTAGGTGCTTAATACTTGTTGATTAATTATGATGTAAATTACATAAGGAGCCTACAAATAAACATAAAGACATCTGATAATGATTTTTTTAAATTATTACTATGCTTTGAAATATCATAGTTTATTAAAAATAATTTCCTCAGTGTTTGATAAAAAGGGATGAGTAGCTGAGGTTATTTTTGTTCAGTTGTTTTCAGTCGTGTCTGACTCTTCATGACCCCATTTGGGGTTTTCTTGGCAAAGATACTGAAATGGTTTACGATTTCCTTCTCCAGCTCATTTTACTGATGAGGAAACTGAGGCAAACAGGGTTGAGTGACTTGCCCAGGGTCACACAGCTAGTAAGTATATGAGGCCAGATTTGAACAGATGAGTCTTCCTGACTTCAGGTATGGTGCTGTGGATAGAGTGCTGAGGTTATAGGTGCTCAGTAAATATCATGCAACAATTCACAACAATCTATGATGAAAAGGCCTGAAGCAAAAAAAAAAAAAAAAACTTTATAAAAATAAGAATTTTTTTCTTGATTATAAAAAGAGCAACACATAAGTATTTAATACTTGTCTTACATAGGATCATAAGTTTAGAGCTTGAAGGGAACTTAAAGATCATAGAGTACAACCCCTTGAGTTTACAGCTGAAGAAACTAAGGCTCAGAGAGCCTGGTCATGATCACAAAGCTACTAAGTCCCTAAGGTGAGATTTCAATCACTCCAAGGCATTTCTCTATTCATTATATCACAAGGGCTCAAATTTTTCCATGTTCATTTATACAATATCCTCAAGATGTAAATGAAGGCAGGTATCAGGTATTTCCATTTTACAAATGGAACAATTAAAGGATAGTAATGATTTCTTTTTGGTAGGGGGTGGTCTGAATCTATGATTTCATTAGTGTAGGGGATGCCCAGGGAGGAAGTTCCCTTTACTAGTGAAGATCAGCAACTTATCTATAACTTACAGTCTTCAAGAGCTGTTTAGAGCACTGAGAGGTTAAACTATTTTTCTAGGTTCAAATAGCCATTATGTGTCTGGGGTGGAACTTGAACCCAAGACTTCAGGTCTCTTAAGATTTTTCTCTATCTCCCTTTGCCAAGCTGCCTCTTTTATAGTAATGATAACATTCGCAATTCACATTCCTACAGTGTTTCTGCTTACAAAGTCCTTTATATATACACTTTCTTTCAATATTCTCACCTTGTGAAATTTTATTATCCCCAACTTTACAGATGAGGCCAAGAATAAAATGCCCTTGACCCAACAAAATGTCAGGACCAGGCACTTAGCTCTCCTGACTGTAGTTTGACAATTCCTTCAAGTGGATGCTTGGGGGGAAATGAAAAAGCAATTCCAAGAAACTAAGGTTCCTTTTCAGATTAAATGGAGAAATATCCAATGCTTCTATTTTACCATCACAAAAGGCTTGAAGTTGTTCTTTAAGTTTTACCCTCACACTCTGATGCATTTTTTTTCTTTACTTCTCTAATAGTCCAGTAAAAGCACTATCAGTCACCAAAGCAGTCCCATCCTACAAATATCATTTCCTCATTGTGTGTGAATAAATTGGATACTTTGGCAACCCATGCAGCCCTGTTCTTAGCTCAGAACTATACGAAGTGGTTAACTGAGGAAGGTTAAGGTTTCAGCAAGTGGAGTCCTCAGGTCTCAGTGTTGCTTGGGAATGAAGTAATCAAAAAGTGCCCCCTCAAAAGGCATTTAGGAATGAATTCTCAGCTAAGTTTTTCTTCCTTTGTTCCTTCCTTCCTTCCTTCTTTCCTTCCTTCCTTCTTTCCTTCCTTCCTTCCTTCCTTCCTTCCTTCCTTCCTTCCTTCCTTC
>NW_020954576.1:74412333-74638468 GCF_900497805.2 Vombatus ursinus | reverse complement strand
CCTTCCTTCCTTCCTTCCTTCCTTCCTTCCTTCCTTCCTTCCTTCCTCCCTTCCTTCCTTCCTTCCTTCCTTCCTCCCTTCCTTCCTTCCTTCCTATCTTTCCATGAAAGTCTTAATGGAAAATAGCATTGATCTTTCAAAGTCCCAATCTTGAATTCCTAAATTTGTAGTTTCCACTTAGCTAGAAGTCATTAAAGTGTAGTTCAGATTTTTTTTTAGCCCAGCATGTTTTATTAATTCCAGAAGCTTTGCAAAGATAACAAAAGATGGGAACAATCAAATTTAGAGGGGTTGTGGAAAGCCAGGCACACTAATGCATTATTGGTGGAGTTGTGAACTTGTACAGTCATTTTAGAAAGTAATTTTGAACCATGCAAAAAAGTAACTAAAGTTATATATTCCACTGTTAGGCATATGTCACAAGGAGACCACTGACAAAAAGACAGGTTCCACAGACATCAAAATATTTATAGTACCACTTTTTTTGTGGAAGCAAAGAACTAGAACAAAAATAGATGCCCAATTAGATGAACCAAAATAGATTGGAGAATGGCTAAATAAATTGTGGTATATGAATGTGATGGAATATTACTGTGCTATATGACACAATGAACATGATGAATACAGAGAAGCATGGAAACACTTAACTGAACTGATATAAAGTTAAGGAAGCAGAATCAGGAAAACAACAAATACAATGTCTACAGCAATGTACATGGAAAGAACCACAACACAATCAAAAATAAAGCCTGCAAAATTTCAAGGAACGAGTTTGATCCTCCCAAAAACATATGAGAAGATATTTCGCTTGTCTTATTTTCAGAAATTAGGGTGGTCCACGGGTATGGAATATTGCATAGAAAGTCATATTTTTGATGGATGGATTTTCCTGTTCCTCTTCTTTTAAAAAAAAAAATCATTATTTTAAAGGATGGCTCTCTGGCAGGGGGAAAGGAAGGAGATACAAGGGGAAATCTAGATGATATAAAAATCAAAAGATGGCAATAATTTTATTTAAAAAAATTGTAGAAGCCTTAAAATCCAAATTTCAAATTCAAGTTCTGTCAGCCTTGCCACAGTCTAGGACAAGCTATTTAAGCTTTGGGTGTACCTCTGTTTTCCTATCTTCAAAGTGGCTGAAATCGTAATAGTCTACTTTTCAGATATATGGAATAGATTTAAATGTTTTCTGATTTTAAGACTTCATGATTTGAAGTTGTGTGGCTTTGTCATTATTTCTCAGGTTTCAATGGAGACTAAACTACAGTTTTAGCTCAGCATCATGCAATTGCAAGATCCCAGAAAGGAAATCAAGTGACCTGGATTCTTAGTTCCAACTCCTAATACTTAACTTTGTGTTGACCTGGGGCATATTATGCCCCTGCCTCCGGGCCTCAATTTCCACATCTATAAAAGAAGGGGGTTAGAAATGCTCTCTATGGCTTCTTCTAGCTCTAACAGTCTGTGATTCAATTATTCTAAAATAAACAGATATAGCTGTAGGCAGTGTGACATACTGGCTATTGGCCCTGTTAGACCTTGGAATTGGGAAGCCTCGGGTTCAAGTCCTATTTCTGTCATATATTAATTAACTCTGTGTCTATAGACAGATCCCTTAAAGTCAGTGACACCAGGCAACTCTTGCCAAACCACATCATGGATAGAGTTTTCCTCTACCAGTGAAGTTATGGATCCAGACCTCTCCACCCCCAGCCCCAAAAAGGAGAAAACAAAAGCTTACACTTTAGATCAGAATCTCAGTAGGAGAATAATTAATATAGTGTTGTGCAAAATGGATATCAGATATAGAACAGGATACTTTAAAATAGTGAACGTTTATGGTCAATGACTTGTCATTTAAATCACTAAATCAATTATTTCAAAAGCAACTGGTCCATGATGCAAATGTCTTAAGCCAAAATTTGATGTCATATGTTATTTTGTTTTCAAGGCTTATAACTGCTATTATAGTACTTTTAGGAGAAAGGGAAGAAAATTATATGCATATGTTGAGATCTAAATAAGGAAGTGATGTCAGGATTGCCTCAATTTTCCAGAATGTTTTGTTTGTTTTTTTCACTCATTGGTGTATTGGAAAGAGACTTGTACTTGGAGTCAGAAAGTCTAGATTTAAAATCCCCATCTTTACTAAATAGCTATATGACCTTGGGCAAGTCATGTAATTTCTCAAGGCCTCGGTTTCTCTATCTGCATCTGCAAAATGGGGGTGCTGATATTTAAATCACCTACTTCACAAGGTCGTTGTGAAGAAAGCACTATGATTAATCAAGGAGGCAGAAAGAGATTAATCTGTTGCATTTGGACATTGGTTTTTTTTTTTAAAGCAGGAATGAAAAAGCATGAAGAATCAGAATTTTGGCCCTGTGGAAGCTGTTACATCACAATCATTGATATTACATTGCAACTGTCCCAATGTCATTTTATTTGTACGTGTTTGGTGGCCTCAACTGCTAATCTCTACATCAGATTAGAAGGTATGCTACCAGAGGACAGGAACTGCCATTTTTCATCTCTGTATCCCCAGAGCTTAGCAGCATCCTGCAAATACTAGGCATGTTTGTTGAATTCAAAGGGCCTGGGCTCAAATGCCAATTCTATTATGTCATTGTAGGCAAGCTCCTTAATTTATATAATCTCTGAGGTTCCTTCTGGCTTTAAAACCCTACAATTCTAAACCTCAAAACCCTAGGTAATCATGAGGTATTTTTTTATTAATGATTACAAATTATTTAAGGTCAATGCTAAACATGCCTATAAAACTTCTGTTATTTTTTGATTAAAATATATTTCACTGTAAGATAAGCGCATTAGAAAGAAAACTGGTTAATCAACTTCTTTTTTGAATCTGAGTTGTTCCAATAGTGCTTTAAGACATCCCTCAAGTAAAGTAACATAAATAGAATGTGAGAAAGCACATTTTCTAGACTTTGCACTTTTCCTGAAAAGTAAGAACTCATTGTGTCCCTAACACATACACAGTTGATGGGTTGTTTTTTTTTTTTTCCTTCAAAGAAAGGATTTCATATGAAGGGGGCATTGAAGTTAATTGTCATACCTTGTAAGAAAAATCCTGAAATGGCTCAATGCTCTCCTTCATATCTAGATCCTCAGTGGTTGATGACCAGTAAAAATGCTGGTGCTGAAGACATAGAATTTGATTTTCATTTCAAATCAGCTTCCAGATCTAAAATGTTCGAAAGTCAAAAAGCTAACCAATTTGCCTAACCATAAATAAAGGTTCTTAAGGTAGCAGGGATGGAAAATTAAGCTACATATCTTTGTTCTTTCAAATGATAAATTCACAGCGCTCTGGATCACTCTAAAAAGTGAGTCACACAGGGCCAACTCTCCACCTCCAGTAAAGCAGACTTAGAAAAAATGTTGACAGTCACAGTTGTGAGTCTTTTCATAAAACGGAAGGCTTAAGCAAGCATCATATCTGTGCCTCTTTGGTAAAGGTGTATATCCATATAGTTATTATACCAAAAATGCCTGGGAGTGGGGACAGATATTAGATGGGTCTTACAGGATGAATTTAAACCTTTTTCCTTGGTATTAATAATTCTTGCAAGTTTTAGACCTGTATCGTCGCTCTCTCCTATCATGCTTTTCTAAGACTACCCTTCTGAAAACCAGTTGTTTAGAAGCATCTTTCATAATTATTTGAAAGATATTTTCTGGGCTAAATATCTCTTAATCAATTAGGACTTTAAATAAATTGGAGAAGCAGTTATGAATTAGAAGGAATGGAATTTTTCACATTAAATACAAGTAAATGGCACTAACTTTATAAAGCATGGTAGCTATGGTGCACGTGCAAGAAATAGTTTTCATAAATGTTTTAATTACACATTATTGTGCCAATATGTCTTTCCAAAAATTGTCTAAATAAGCATCCTTAGGAAGCATTACTGACTGTCTGGTAAATATGTAATTGGCACTTAAACATTTACCAAACAGCTAATTTATATGATAACCCTCCCAACAGTTCCAAAGGAGTGATTCCATGGAAAAGGTCACTGTATATTTTAAGTCTGTAAAAACACATTTAAATAAGGCTGGATTCAGATGGAAAGTCAATAATGCTTTTGTGTATGTATATGTACGTGTGTGTGTATTTGATCAAAGATATATAAAAAGCTTGTTAGGATTATGAGAAAAGTGCTCCTAAAAGGTAAAATTGTACTGTGTCTTTTTAAATGAGTAAATATATATATATATGTAATGTGCATATACATATATGTATGTATTTCAAAGCTTATCCTCTTAACACGGGCAATTAGTATTCTTTCTCAGTGCTTTCAAGTAACAACTTAACTTTAGTTAGGCAATGTAGACAAGACCATGCTGTTCTTTCAAGTACAGTATAATTGCATATGTGTTATGTGTTTAAACAACAGACTTAATCCACCCTATAAATATTTTACCAATATTCAAACATATTTTTTCATGCAGCAGCTCGGAGTGACTCCAAACACGCATTGTGCAAATCTGTGTATTGGCATGCTGATACGATGACTTTAAAAATTCCTATACATACATTAAGTACATGCTTACACTTAATAAAAGCAATTTGACTTAATTTTTAATTACAGAGATTATACATGTAAATAAATAATTTCTATTTATACAATCTATATAGATATCCCCCTGGCCTCTCAGACTCATTCTGAATATCCTCACTGAAACTGTTACTGAATAATGTGTTGTACTTTAAAGCCAAACTGGGCTTTCTTGCCAAGGAAACTAGATTCTTTCCTATGGCAAAAAGGTAAGTTTCACTGTAAAAACATTTCTGAAGAGAAGAGGTAAAGGAAGATGTCTCACTTGCCTCGAGCTCATAAGTAGAATATCTGTAAGTTTTCCCTTGAATTTAAGAAAAACTTTACCTTAAGCAAAGTGTGTATGAGTTAGTTAGCTTTGGCCAAGGGAAGGCATTACAATGACCTACTTATAAAGTCCTAGAAATTAAGATTTGTAGTAGAAACACCAACTCAATCTTGACAGGCAAGAACATAAACGTGACCCATATAGAACTAGATTGGGTAACTTTTTTTTTTCCCAAATGTTTATTAGGGTGAAAATTTTTAAATGACGTTGACAATCTTAAAAAAAACTTAAAAAAAAAATTAGGCTATGAGTCATTGTCCAGACTCGTTATTATCTCTACACGCAACAACTAATTAGAGGTAATTATATAATTCAAACAGGAAACACTGATTTGTCCTCAATTATCTGAATATTTCAGCCAAAGGTGTTTTCTCAATGTTCCAGAACTACACAGCTTTAGTACTCAAAGTATTTTGACTTAAATAAATACTTCTTGTTAAACCGTTAAATTATAACTGGGCAGACTTTTGATAGATTCAGTGTAGGTTACCAATTCATTCTTCTTGCCTCTCTCTTAATGTAGTACTTTAGCCCCACAAAACAACTCTAACCTTAGAGATTCTACAGAAGACCTTGCCAACGTGTTTCAACAAAGAACCCAAAAAGTTTAAATTGAAAAAAAACAGTGATTATTTTTAAAAGCCTCTATAGAAAAGGGTAACAAAACTATGGAAAAACCATAACATAAGTACAAACCGAAAGATTTGGCTGTATTTTCTGTCATTAAAATAAGTTCTAGATTTTGGCTATAAACCTGAAGCATTTCTTTTTGCACATGTATTTTGATTTGCAATTGTGGCAAGTAGCTTTACTTTTACATATTCCAAAGGTATTCCTGTAAATGGATTTACAGGTAGTTTATTCCTATAAAAATACTTAATTACTTAATGATCAAGTAAAATAAGTTTAAGGGCAAATTTATTTATTTTTGTAATTGTACTTGGTGATAGCTAAAATGAAGTTACACAAGAATAATTTATTAAAGTATTTCTGAAAATGCTGATAACTAGCATTTTGATGAAGAGGTAGAGGATAAAAACGCTGGGCTTTTGTATTTAAATGGTCACATAATGAAGTATTTTATTTATTATAGCTTTCTTAAGAACTTACAACATTGCAATAAACATCAAACAACTATTCATATGATAGATTAATATCTAAAAATCCTGATTACAATTAAAATTCCTTGAGCTTATCATAAGACAGGGAGGTGTAAAATTAAGATGAAAATCAAGGAATTTCCCTTTTAAGTCTTAATGGAATATCAAATATAAGATTAGAAAATTTGACATTTTACGATGAAATGCTGAAATTTAATTTTCTTTACATTTTTTAGTAAGTTTCTACAATTTGAATATTTGTAGATAAGTTTATAGTAGCAAGCTTTAACAAGCACTGAGCTCACCATGTGAAAAAAAAGAAAGAAAAGCTTACTCTTTGACAGCCATTTAGAACAAAATACTTGAACAAAAACTGTTTTGGTCACTTAAAAATCAAGTAATGAATTAATTCTTAAAATCTACCCTCCAATGATGACTTCTTTGCAAGTATTCACGAAAGGCCAGACACATATTAATACTCCAAGTAGCATCCTTAACTGAAAAGACAATTAATCCAGCTCCCTGCACAGGTGAAAAAGCATCTTTTGTATCCCCTACAATGTTTAGTATCACTGAGTAGTTTAAACCATACACACTAATTATTTTCATTTATGTTAGACTTTCAAATAAACAGCAAGCAGGGAGTACATTTTTTAAAACGGATATCCCTACATAAGAAATAATTCAACTATTCCCTCATTTCAACTCAAATATTATGTATGATAAATTAATGGATCCTTCATTTAATGCAGGAAAGGCAAATTTTGTGCCTAAACTGTTTATTTTGGCAATTTAAAAATTCTTCATTTTAAATGCTTCATCCTCCTTGCTTTATATAAAATTGTTTTTGCTCTATGTATGCTTTTGCAAAAGATCAATTCTATAAAAGTGATTTTTATGTGTCCTATGAATCTCTTGAATGCTGAATCCTAAATGGTATAAAATACCCAAACCATTTCTTTTAAAAATACAGATGCTGACAATGGAATCAAAAGTGATGCTAAATTGTTGACATGTTGGATAACCTTAATACAGTGTATTTAACTGCCATGAATTTGACAAGAATATTCCTACTAATTATTGATTAACAACCAGGGTCATCTTGATTCTCAGCTGGGAAAGGTAAAGGAGCAGGTAATCCGACAAGGCTTTGGAGTTCTTTAATGTTCGATGCAAGGATTCTTTATTGAAACTTAAAATAGAAGGCTTTATGAAAGGTTAACAGCTATGCAAAAAATTAACTGTTTGGAGAGGTTCAATGGTACGTTTCAATGTTTGCTTGGTTACAGTCAAATATGACTAGCATGCAATACAACTATGTCAACAAGCTGAGAAGGAAATAAAAGTTATTCCAAGTTGTATGTTATGAACAGAGCATGCGCTCCAATGAAATCTCCTATTTTGACCACTATTGAACTTAAGAACCACTGCTGAACTGATTTTCAAGATCGGTAACCTTGCATACTTGCTTTGAGTTTATTATTATTTTTTAAAACCAAAATTAATATCTTTAGAATGCAAACAAAGAAATAATTTCCATCAACCAAGCTAAGTGAAGGTTTGTTTTGTTTTTTTTTTAAGTACGGGTAGCAATACTCAAATGGCATTTAACTTTTATACATTTCAAAAACTAGTTTAAGTTAAAGAAATGAAAACAGCCAGAGGATATAACTTACTCTGTTATGATAGTGAAGTGTTTCTGATAACATTATGAAAGCTTTAGATTTTTTATAAACTTGTCAACCACCGTTAAGTTTCTCAAACTAAAAATCCCAGCAAGACAAGTTTGAAACCATCATTCAGAGAAGCAACATTTAGAATATTTGGCTAGGTTCAGTTTCAGCAATGTTTATTTTTATGAGAAATATTTATTAATTTTTTTAAATGAGAATTAAAACTTGACTATTTTGAGTTCTCTGCTCTCAACAACAAAAAGGGATGCACGTATATAGCTGATCAACGACATTCTGAATGCCTGCTAATTCTATTGCCTAGAATTCCAGTCATTAGCCAAGCAATCCTCCAAATTAAGACGTCCCGTCTCCTTCAATTTTCTACTTAAACTGGAACACAAGAAAATAGATTTGACCAATCTATTTAGGGTACAATTACACATGAAAAGCGACTTATAATGTATGGATTGGCAATGTGGCACAAAATATCCTGAAAATCTGATGATGTAACTCGGTGTTTAAAAGAAGCATAAGTTCCCAGACAATTACCTCAACATTTGGTACCTAGAGGATGGGTATTTTACGCACAAATCTTTTTTAATCTGTGCATTTAGTAACTTAAATGGATGGATGAAAAAACTTAGGATCTCTTCCAAATGAATGCTTCTTAGTCAAATTATTTCATAAACTGTCAATAGAAGCTATAAAACATATAATGATGTACTTCATAGAATATGAAATTACCATTTATGAGATACATAATCAAACTTTTAAAGAACACACACCAGGAATCTGTTTCTCAGGTCATATAATTTATTGCAGTTAGCACAGTTTAAAAATTCACCAACACACCAAGAGTACAAAACTAAACAGCATCATAAGTTATTCCCCCCTCAGGAAAATAAAACATACTATGATTGTCAAAGCTAGATGTCAGTCTAAGTTTTAGAACAAAGGAAGAATGTGAAACTAATAAGAGGAAAAAGCAATCACTCACAATGACCACAAAAAAAAAAAATCCAAAAGAAAGTCCGTTTTCTCACAGACATTGATTGTCTTCTCTAAATTAATAAAAATGTATCTTAACATAAACTGTATTTTTAAAAAAAACTAGAAACTCTTCAAGTAACTAAAGATAATGCTCCAAGGCCATTTTCACAGCTTTTTTTTGTTTGCTTTAAATGCCATTACAGCCAAATTAACACACATTTGACCAAATATTTCCAAAACAGTCCAGCAACACACAATGGAGTTTTCCATTCAGTATCTTAAGCACAAAAATAGGCTATGTTTACAGTAGTTAAGGCGATCAAATTTTAAACAAAAGCAAAGGGGAAAAAAAGGGAAAAACAGCAAACGTTTTCCATGCTACTCCCATAGACCTTATTTGTAAGTGCAAGACAGGAAAACAAACACTGTGCAAAATGCGTTCACCCTGTGTGTTGGTCATGAAAACCACACGTCGGGGCTGCAGCCTCGGCTGCTTGGATACACATAGACTGCTCACCCCCCTCCCCTTGTCAATCATGGCTTCCCAGTCCTTTCAGCCTGGGGCTTTTTCAGTCCAAAGAATCTTTTCATGGGAGGGAAGGGTTAGGGAGGTGGGGAGGGGAGGAAGAAGAAAAGGAGAAAGGGTGAGCAAAAAAAAGTGAGAGAAAGAGAGAGAGAGAGACAGAAAAGAAAAAGAATGACCTATTGTCAATTTGTGCAGTAGTAATTCTAAAAATGCTCAACTGGGTAAATGTAGATACCTAAACTTTGAGCTGACATGGGTTCTGTGCAATTAGAAGTTTGTTATAAATGCACACTGCACATGCAAATCTTTAAGCCATTTGTAAACATTTATGTTTTCCTTGTTACATAGCTAAGTTATCAATTTGTAGCTTAATTTTTATTCAACTTAACAGCTTCAACTTAAAGACAGTGGGAAAGTAGATTTAAAATATAAAATAAAATAAAAACAGTGCATTTATGTTCTTCATAACACCAGTTTTTTCAAATGGTGCTATTTTCCTAAGGAAATTAAATAATTTTAAACTCACTCGTTAAAGTTATACAATGCAAACAAAGACAAAAATATATTGAAACTCATGCATTTCTGTAGCGTTAATATTTACTTTTCAAGACTCAACTATGAGCATCAACACAACCTGTCAAGTTCTTTGACACCCCCCCCAGCCCATGTAATCAATTACAGTATACAATAACAGTAATTCACATTTTTAAACACACAGTTCAACACTGCTGAAGCTGCAATATCCTTTTTTCATCCCAAGCAAACCTTCACAAAAGACAGAGTCCCAGTGATCCCAGTGTACTTTCAGAATTTTTCTCATTGGGAACTGTCAGAAAACCAGAAGTTGCCACAGAAAGTTTAAGTCAACTGCTTGTTTAAAAATAGATAATCCAGCATTTCAGAAATTTTCCATTTGGGTCTAAAAGCATTCAGGTTTCCAACAGCCAGAAAGGATTCATGCAATTTTATAAGTGTAAAGAGGCTAATAAAACTGGAGGGAATTTCTACAGCATTTAAAAATCATAAAAAAAAAAATTACAGAGCTTAAAACACAATTGCAATGTCGAAGAAATAAAACCATGTGTAAGCATTTTTGCGATATGAGGATTTGTTTTTTAAAAGTACTTACTGGCTTACTTTCCCTACTCCACAAAAGAAAAACACCTCTCTACTTCTGACTTGCTCTAAAGTTTTTATCAGAATGCTAAATTAGTGAAATTTTTCATGCTATCCTAAAGTGCAAAAACAAGTTAATATTCCAACTTTTTAGTTCAAGGAAACAAGACTGCTTTTAGACCGTACCACAACTATATATAGATTTTTATATATATATATATGTGTGTGTGTGTGTGTGTGTGTGAGTGTGTGTGTGTGTGTGTGTATATATTATTTATATATATATAAAATTATTTCCAAAGTTCTTGAGAGCTATCTTCTAAGGTCCAGTCTCTGACAGTAGGTAAGCTCAGTGCTTCACTTTTAACAGACAAGGAGTTCACCAACTCACAGTGAAACTTCCGAATATGTCTGTAAAGGTCTCCAGACTGCGTGAACCTACGTTCACACCACTTACAGGCATGTGGCTTCTCCCGTGTGTGAACCACAGCATGGCGGCTCAGGTTGTGGGAGTACTGGAAGCTCTTCCCACACTGGGTACAAGTGTAGGGCTTTTCCCCTGAATGAGTCCTCTCGTGGCGTTTCAGGGTGTACATGCAAGAAAAAGTCTTACCACACAAGGAGCACGTTGGGACATTGACATCAGTAGCAGGCTTGCTGCGGATCCCATCCTGCTCTCGAAAGTGCGTGCTTAAATGAATTTGCAGAATATGGGGACTGGGAAACACTTTGTTGCAGAGAGGGCACATGAATATTTGGCCAGCCGGACTGAGTATGTTTGAGACATAAGGGAGTAAACTGCTGTCCATGTTCCCTTCCACCTGGACTCTCTCATTCTCTGGAGTTATCATGTCATCATCACTTGCTTTGTCCTCCCGATCTAGCTCCCTCAAGACCGAGTCTTCCCTCATAGGAGCCAGATGGGCCGGCTCATACTGTACCCTGTTATTAGCGCTCACACTTTCTTTCACAGTGCTATGTTCCATGTCATAGTCATTAGTGCCAACATCACTCTCATCACAGGAAGCCTCTTTCTCCACCTTCACCTGCACCAGGTTGTTTCTCAGCACGTCCTGTGAAGAGAAATAAGAGCTGTTCAGATTTTCAACTCCTGAAAGGCTGGACTTGACAGACAGGTCCAGCACACAGTCAACATCTGCTGAATCCCTCACGGAGGTGACAGACCTCTGGGACAAAGACTCGGTAGAGCTGCAGGGGCTGGCTACTGTTTTTCCAGCTGCTGTTGCGTGTGTATCTGCTTCTCCGCCAGTCTGGGGAATGCCTGCTGAGTCTGAGGGCAACCTCATCCACATGTTCCCAGGCTCAGACGCCAAGTCCCTTTTGCTGGGCAAGATGTTCAATTTTTCATCTTCTCCTTCATCTTCATCACTGGGCAAATCGCCTGCCATGTGGCTACTGCCATCAGAGAGGCTCTCCACTTTGTCCGAACAACTTGAAGCATCTTCTTCCTTTTTGGTACTGTCTGCCTCCGTGGTGGCTTTCTCTTTCAGCTTCTTTTTGCAGACTTTGACAATGTCATACATGTGGAGATAACTGGCAGCTGCTAGCACGTCTTCAATGGGCAAGTCTTTGAACTGGAGTTTCCCTTCATACATGAATTCAAGCAGGAGAGCGAAAGCTGGGGCTGTAACAATGTCGCTGTTCAGATGAACAATGTCTCTTTTGTCCAGCTGGTCCTTGTAAAAGAGGTGGAAATACATGCTGCACGAAGCCAGTACAGCTCGGTGCGCTCGGAACTGGGCATCTCCTACCAGAACAGTGCAATCACAAAGAAAACCCTGATGTCTCTGCTCACTCAGACACTGCAGCAAATGTCTACTATGGTCTGGAAACTCCATGCTGTCTTCATAACCTACAAACAGAAAAATTCCTCATTAATGTTGGGGAGGAAACTACTTTTTAATACCATAGCCCTCACACTTAAAAAAAAAAAGGAAGTAAACTTTGGCTGTCATTATACACGTCTTTGAATTCTAATCAGGCATACGACCCAAGGACTACCAACTCACCATACCAAACTGCAGATGTGAAAAGAAAATGTAGTTTCTCAACTTTTTCTATTTCACGAAAATTATCTTACTAGCCTCTACCATACTTCTCGTCAAGTTTGAAAATGCTTAACTGTAATCGCTTCTTGAGAATATTAGAATTTAAATCACTTTCAGAAGAAATTTAATTAACTTTACTCAAATTATTTCCTATAAAACATACAAAATGGCTTTAATTTCTAAGACAAAGCCTTATGCCAACAAACAAAGAACAGCCTAACTAATGCTGATTAAAATTAAGGAAACTTGTTCGACCACCCTCTTTATTTTATTACTTTTGATGCTTCCATTACTGCACTTAAAACTATACACAATAGCTCCAGTACACACATTAAGTTTAAAGGACAATTCTCACTGAAACAAGAAAAAAAATAAATAGCATAATTAGTTCAGAAATTAGCAAACAATTTACTTTTAAAGTCAGAGTGTTATAACAACAAAAGCCTAGTGTATGAAAACAGATGTTAATACCTTAAGATTTGCAGGTATAGCACACATGTATGAGATCAGAAGGGACTACACTAACAGATGGAAAAGATCATTTTTACTATGAACAAATCCAAAGATTTTAGAAGTGAATTGAGAGAAAGAAAAATGACTGCATTTCTTTGTAGAAATTATACTTCTGGTTTCTCAGAAATCAGAAGGACTTTAAATTCTAAAAATTCTCAATTGAACTCTCATTAGCTGCAAAAGCAAAATAACTTCTATACTGAAATTCATTCCAACTATGAAGTAAAGACATAATCACTTTCAATTAAGATAAAAATGATTGCAAGGTAAACACATAAAGAAAATGCATTTCAAGAAAGGGAGATAAACTATTCTGTTGCCTAGGTCTGTATTACCATAACCAAAAGAAAATGTTTTGTTTCAACATGACTTGATATATTTCATCTCCTCCCTACCCCTTCAACTTCCATTCTTTCAAAAATGCATTGTTTCCCATTGTTTTCTGGGAGGGAGGGAGAAAGGAGGGGGTGGAAGAGAAGCAAGGATGTACAAAGGGTCAAAATTCAACTGCAATATGTAATGCCTCTACAAATAAATAAATAAATAGGCAAGCAAGCAAGTTCTACTTCCCCTTTCCTCTGACCAGATGCAAAGTTCTATGCCATTCATCTTAGAATGTGCATCTTGGGGACGAGAGCATATTAATACTATACTAAATTACTTTCCGTATTCCAACCCCCCCAACTTTACCCAAGATGTATTAAAACTTCCATTCAACCCCTAAATATATACTGCAAAATACCACTGCTGGAATAACCCAAGAAGATTTACAATACAATCACTTTAAGTGCCCCACAGCCAACATCAATCCTAATCCTTAAGAGGGCTAAAAATAAAGATTGGAGGGCAGCTCACAAGGTAGCTGTGATCAAATTAGGAGGCTGAGAGGACAGAGAGGGACGAAGAAGGAAGCTTATAAACATCTGATCCAGCTGACTGTGGCCATATGGCAGCTGCTGCCCAGATAAAGAGATTAAGAATAGAGGAGTGCGATTACAGCTGTCTGGCCAATTCAGGCAGCTCAAATCTACAAGTTCTAAATTAGTCGCTAACACAAAAACTCCTTCAAATAATTATTGTTATGCTGAAATAAAAGATCTCTTAAATATATATCTGAAAGAAAAAAGAGGAAACCAGTCAAGCTATTCTCCTGGGGACAAAAAGTTTTTTTGCCTAAAAAACAAAAACAACTGTTCTGTTTCAAAAGCACTACAGCTGTATGCTTCAGTAGTAGTGCTGCTGAACCTTTAAGAATAAAGTTTAAGAGTGTAAAAGTGTTAAGAGTATAATTCATTATACAATCAATTTAGTTTCTCAACTAGAACAATTCTTCCATAAAAAGTTTGAATACTTGATTCCATACACTTTGCTATTTAATTATTCCTCAAAGCAAAAGGGAGCTAAAATGTCAGTGAAAATATAAAGCAATTTAACTTAAAAGTGAGCTCCATAAACAATATATTTCAAAGCCCTACTTACATTTCAAAATTTGCAATACCTGTATGTATTTTTAAAAGTTATTGATTCAAGTGTAAAGGGACAGATAATGCTGCAGCCCAAGCCTTTCGACCACAGCAAGATGTTCATTTAATACTCAATTTCATATATAATCCCTAAACTTGGTTAGAAAAGTAATGTGATTTTTCCAAATTAAATAAACAAAACACCAAAACAGAAATATGCTGAATCTAATCTATTGCTACTCCTACCTTTAGTACACATAAACCTGATTAAGTCCTTTCCTCTGAGTCTTGCTGGCTCCAGGTCTGTTAGATCGGTGGAAAAAAAGCAGACTAAGAGAGACAGATGCAAAGTGGAGATGATGTTAGAGAGGAATGAGATACCTTCTCCACACACAGATCTGCACACACTAACTCCCTGTCTGTGTGTTAGAATAAAAGGCTGAGGGATGGCAGGCTGTCAGCTGCTCTGACATCATGTTCAGATGGAAATGCTACCTCCAGCTGTGCTCCTTTTAATGCCATATGCTACTCCTCTACACTCCTGCCACCAGCTTTTTCTTAGGAGAACTTTTCTTTTCTGTTAGTATAAACAAAATACTTCAAAGTCTCCTTTTTTTTCCCAAACTTTCTAACAGAAGAAATTGAAAAACTAAACATATGGAGCTCTACTGTATTTATGGAATAGCAACACTTGTGTCTTAAGTTGGTGGACTGGCTTATATATTGACAGGATACTCAAGCCACAGTGCTATTCAGGAAATCCACAGATTCACTTTTATTCAACTCGGAGGTTTCGTTTCAAAGGCAGCTTCCTTGGGGATATTTCTAAATCAAACCCATTTGACTCTACATCTATATTCCCATTTTAATGTTAGCATAGGACTTCCATTTGTTTTTCTGCTGAGATAATAATATACATGTCACAGGAATGTTGGGAGACTTATTGGAAACTATTACTTCAGCCTGGTTCACCACAATTATTCCACTCATACTTAACGACTTATCTCCAACTATCTAAGTATAATTTCTCATACTGTCATAATCAATATCAATTCAAATTCAAAATACCAACAAGCTGAAAGTGAACTTTTCTAAAAATGCTGAAAAGTGATTCCCTTCAGTGAAACAAACTAATAAACTGGATACAATCTGTAACAGAGAATTAAAATGGCCATTGCACCTGCATATCTGATCTGACTTTCTGGTCAGAAAAGCAGAACTTTGTCTTCCCCTTGATCTGTTTCCCATATTAATATTTTTTTGGGTCATGCTGTAATTTTACTGATCATAATAAAGAGGTCTGTCATACACAGAAGTCCAGTTAGTTTAGAAAGTTTTTAACTGGTTTGTGGGTTTTTTTTAATGGCTGGTGAAATAGAAGTAGTAACCTCAGCTGGACAGAATGGTGCTGTGCATGGTGCTACTGACATCTGTGAATGTCAGATTCATCCCCAAAGACCTTTGGAAGGGCGAGGTGTGAAGGGGGGGGTTGGGGAGGGTAAGGAGAGAAACATGGCCTATAGCTCAACTGTAAGTGCCCCAGCTTAAATGTTAATGAACTGCATCCTCGTTAGGAAAAAAGTGAGGAATGTTAAATGAATGGCAAAGTCAACAGTTCTCTCTTCCCTCCACCCCTCAAAAACTAACTTTTCCTAACAATGAGTTTATTACTTAAGTCAATTAGACTTAGTAGTCTAAGGGATACGCTCCTTCTCAACTTCGCCACTTCTCCACAAATGTCCTCTCCCTGCTCCAAGTGATCAGGCATTAATCACCCCATTTACTCAGTGGGGTGGGGGTAAGTGACAGTTTAATGAGTCCCAAGCACCGCAATGAGTTGGTGACTCCTTACTCGACAAATCGACCCCGTTAACTCTCACTGATGCTGGTCCAGAGAGCTTGTTGGAGGTTTTACTTTTCGCTTTTAAAGAGGGTCGGGGAGGGGGGTCAGAGGAAGGAGAGAAAGATGCGAATCTCTATGTATTATACTCTATGTAAAACATACTGGGCAGAAAATTTTAAAACGGGGGGATGGAGTGACACCAGAGGGAAAGAATTGGACTCACTGCCAGCCCAGCAAGAAAACACCTTCAACAACACACAAGAAAACAGACCCGGGTCACAGCAACAACAAAAGAAAAGTCGCAAGAAGAAGCCAAAGGGAGCAGAGTGGTTGCTAGCGCTTCCCCAACGCCCCACTAGACGGGCCCCCGGGGCCTCTCCGCAACTGCATCAGCACCCAGACCCCCCCCCCCGCCCGGGCACCACTGCAGCTGCACCGGTCCCCGGAGGAGCCTCGTCCGTCCCGGGCGCCGCTGCAGCTGCATCGGCTCCCCAGCCTCCCCCCGCTACTTCCATCACCCCCCTCCCATCCACCCCCGGAGGCTCTGCAGCTGCACGGGCCCCCTGCCCCTCCGCCGCAGCTGCACCGGCCCCGAAAGGCGAGGCGAGCAGAGGCGAGGCGAACCCCCGCACCGCACCCCGGGGGGGGGCGCCCCGCAGCTGCAGCGGCCCCCAGGGCGCCCCGCCGGCCCCGGGGGCCTCCCCGCAGCTGCACCGCCCCCCGGAGCAGAGCTCCAACAGCCCGAACCACACAAACTAACTCCGCTCCTCCGAGACGAGACCCGCCCGCACCCGCGCCCCCCGGCCCGGCCCCTCCTCCCTCACCTCGGGCTCACTCTCTCCCGGCCCCCCGGCTCCCGGGGCTGGGGCTGGAACAGCTGGTGCACCCTCCCCCCGCCCCGTCCTGCCCCGGTCCCGCCCTCCACTCCCTGACCCCGGGGCCGGGCAGTGGGGGAGGGGGCCGGGGTTAGGGGGAAACGTGCCGTAACCGGGACTCACACCCTGGAGCGGCCCTAAGTCACCGCGTCCCCGCCGCCGCCGCGTCCGCGTCCTCCTCCTCCTCCTCCTCGCTGCCGCCGCTCCCGGACTTGGTGGGCTTCCTCCTCCTCCTCCTCCTCCGGCCCCCCTCCCTCCCGTCCCCCCCCACCCCCCCCAGCCCCGGCTCCGTCGCCCGCTCCCCCCCTTCCCCCTTCACTCCCGCCCCCGTTGGCAGCCGGAGGAGCGCGGCGGAGCGAAGAGGGCCCCACTCTCAACGGCTCCCCATGGCAGCAGCCCAGCGGCGGCCGCAGCCAGCCAGAGACACAGCGAGCGCAGCGCCGGGCGGGGGTGGGGGGGTGGGGGGGAAGGGAGGGGGAGGGAAGGGAGGGGGAGGGGGAGGGGGCTGGAGAGGGAGAGGGGGAGGGGGAGGGGAGCGCGGGCGGGGGGACGAGGGAGGGAGGGGGTGGGAGGACGCACACGCACGCACGCGGCGGCGCCGGCCAGATGTTTCCCCCCCTCCTCCCCAATCCGGCCCCCCCCACCCCCCCTCCTCTCCTCCCGGCACCCTCTCCCTCCTCCCAGCGCCGGCTTCCGCGATTGACAGACGGCTGCTGGACCGGCGCTGTTAGCCCGCCCCTCTCTCTGTCCCCCCTCCCCACGCCGCTTCCTCCAATAAGAAAGTGGCTCTACAGGAGGGTGGAGGGCGAGCGGACGACGGACAGTGTGCCCCCCCCAATGGAGGAGGCGAACTAAAGCAGTCGTCCTCGTCTGCCAATTGGAAGGTGGGAATGTCGAGGGAGGGCGGGGGCCCGGGCTAGTGGGAGGGGCCGAACGTGGAGGCTCGCAGCAATGCCGTGTCGGGTGGAGTTCTTCAGTGCAGCAGCGACCGAGGCAGCGGCCGGGGCGGTAGCGGCGCTCCAGGGTGACTTGGCCGTGAGAAAGTGAAAGGAACCCGCAGGCGGCGGCAACAGCTGCTCTGGGAGGAGCTTTGTTCCCAGCCCTAGGCTGCTGTGTTTCTCCTCCTCTCGGGGTGCCGACGGAGGTTTTCACGGTTCCCAAAGGGAACAATAAATACACTCTTATTTAGTTGCTCTTGGCTGCTGCGAGCGAAGCAGGTGTCGTTGCGTCCACATGGATGCAGAAGAGTCACAGGAGCCTGTGTAGGTTTCTCCTCCCTTGCAGTGTTAGCGGTGACATCTAGTTCCATGCTTTCTGAATTGAGCCCTGAAGGGCAGTTTACCAAGCTCTGCAGTCTCTTAGTTCACAGTGAAGGGTGAAGTTGCTAGAAACAGTCCAGAGTGGCACATTTCTCATAGTCATGAGTCCAACTTAAGTTATGCTAACTCTTGTGTTTCTGGCAGAATTTGTGTATTCATTCCTGCAGTTCTCGTATCCATTCCCAAGTGACTGGGTTCTGCATGGCACTTCTAAAACTGGTTCGAAGCTCTCTTACAAAAACAGCTATAGTCATGTAAACCTTCCCTTAGATCCCCTCCCTGGTACCTAGCAGGCCACGGTTCTAAACTAAAAAAGAAAGAAAGAAAAGTTGAAGTCTTTTTCTATTTCTTTTCTCGAAAAATAAGATCAACAATAGGATTTTGAGTACCCTGCTATTTTTAAGACACCCTACTAGGCCCCAAGGGAATTTTGTTTAAAAGTATATTGATCTGCCCTCAAACATCTACAATACTGTTGCTGAATGATAACACAAGTGAAAATTAAATCACAATGGAATATAGTTTGAAACAAGAAGCATTTCACAAGGCAGTAATTAATCTCTAAATGAGTGGTTGTATGCCACCTATGCCAACTGAGGACATGTCTGGAAAGCTTTACAAGAGGCCAACTTCAAATGTGGTTTGACTTTGGCTTTGACTAGATATGTGGAGGTACTTTAAGTGTGCTATTTTCAATTAACCAAACTCTTAAAGAGGTTTAAAAAAAACACCCTTAGACCTGATTACCATGTTAATAATAGGAAAAAGTTAGAGCTGCAGGGGACTTCAAAATTCTGTAGTGAGGCACAGTGAAATAAAGCAACTTTTCTGAGCTTCCACCCCTAGCTGACAGAATAGAACCTTGAACCCACAGCCACAGACTTTCAGTTCAATGTTCTTTTCACTATACCACTGTCTCTCATTCTATCAGAATCTGGAAAATTAAACTCATCAAGTGTAATCAATGTTCCATACTATTAGCTAATGTGTCTAAATTCCCAACCAGTTTTTATGCTCTCTGTGAAGGCACTAGTGAATTAAGGACTATCACCAGAGTTTTTTAGTCCATCCTGCCCCCTGATAGAGATATACTTTTGAAGAGTCCTAGATCTACTGGTGAAAAGTTCCATTTTTAATAGACACCTATAAAACTTGCATTTAACACATGAATGACTTATATTTCATTAACAGATTTTGTTAAGCACCGCCTTTGGTCAGAGCGGAGAAATGTAGTTTTGTTTAAACACAGTCCTTACTACATGGACATAGCTTACTTACTAAGAATTATTTAAAATAATTTCCAAATGATATAGGTCACTAAATAAAGAAATAGTAAAAAAAATAATTTAGTGAGAAGAGGAGGGCAGAATTCAGGTTAGGAGAAGCAAAGTATGGGAATGCAGAACATCAGTGGCTGGCTGAATAAAGTATGGGCATGAAGTTTTTACAATACTCTTGTTAAGAGGCAGAAGAGCTTAATAACCAATCTCATTGGAGATCAGATAGATCATGGAATATGGGGGAGGGGAATTTAAAAGTTTTTAATCTAATTACAAGGTGCTGTTTTTCCTCCTAATACTCACAGCCTTGTAGCTTTGGAACCAAAAAGTGACCTCAGAGACCATCTAGCTTGCCCAACTGCTCTAGATAAGGAAATGTAGGCCTGAGAGTGTTAGGTGACGTCATAGGATCTTAGCTCTGGAACTAGAACTCAGGGGCCATCTAATCCAACCTCCACATTTTACAGATGAGGAAACTGAGGTTCCGGGAAGTTAGAAGATTTGTCTGAGGTCACACAAGCAGTAAACATCCGAGGTGAATTTCAAACCCAGGTCCTCTGATTCAAGAGCCTTCCTCACTGTACCACAGGGCCTACTCTTGATAGGTTAGTAATGTGCAAATGTTGGAATGTCCTGTGCCGTAATCCAACCTTTCCCATTACCCAACTGACCTGTGGATTTCTGGGAAATTCTGGTTTAAAACTCAGGCACTTAGAGGCTTCACTAATGACTAAATCCCTTGTCAGTGAGCAAGTTCTATAAGTAGCATATAGATTTTGTCCATAGCAATTTCGTATTAGAAGACTGAAAGAATTAATTAAGTTTGACAATGTCTCAGAATGAATACTGGAATGCTTATAAGGATCTCATTTAAATATTTAAAACATGTCCTTATGAAATAGATGCATTGAAAAGTTACCTATAAAATTAATATATGTATTTTGAATATGAAGCAGTAAGGTACAGTGGAAAGAGTGTTGTACTTGGAGTCCTAGGACCTGAGTTCAAATCCCTGCTCTGCCATTTATTAACTTGTGTGATCTTGGGCAAATCATTTAATCTCTCTGGTCCTCAGTTTTCTTATTTGTAAAATAAAGTCAGACTACCTAAACTCAAAAATTCCTTCCAACTTTAATGATTCTCTGACAAAAACAGATCCAGAGCAGCAAGATTTAGAGTCTATGGGAAAAACAATACCTTAATGAAATGTGGAATGGAATAGAATGGAAGATATATGTGTGAAAAGTCATTCAGCTTCCATCAACCCCATTTCTTATTATTCTGTATCAGGATAACCTACAACTTTCCTAAGTTGCCAAATCCTATTTCCTAGAACTTTGTAGAAATTCCTGGCATTCAGAGAGGAATAGGTTGATCTGGGGTGGAGAGAAGAAAGAAAACACAGAAACAATAATAGTATATGTAACCTTAAATGAACAAACTGAAAGACACGGAAATAAATTAAACGGTAGGCACAACCACTAAAACAGAGTCCAAAAGGCCTGAACATTCAATAAAGTGAGTTGTGTATCACAGCAATTCCCTAATTCATAAATCTTACACTATTGAATTTCCATAAGCAGAAGTTTTTGAACAATATAATATGCTAAATGACTCCCCACTGCCTGCGAGATAAAAATACAACCTTCTCAACCTGGCATTTAAAGCCTTCCACAATCCACAAAATACCTTTCTGGGCTTATTTCATATGACTCCTTGAAAAACTCTGTTCTACTCAGATTGGTCTATCAGGTGGTCTTTGAAAATGACATTCCATCTGCCATCTCTGAGCCTCTGCTCTGGATATCCATCAGATCTGAAATGAATTCCATCTGTACCTTCTCATCAGCCCCTCCAATTATTAACACTCCTTTCCTATAGAATTTTGTATATAATTTGTCTTTGCTAAAATGGTGGACACATTGTAACACTAGAATATAAGTTCCATGAAGGCAAGAACTGTTTCACTGTTTGTTTTCACGTGGATGTTCTGCGCACTTTTTTTTTTCAATTCCATGCTAACAATCAATGTTTATGCTTGGCTGTTTTACAGCCAGAAACATAACTATAGATGCATGCAGTGGGTTGATTCTCTAGGGGTAGTTAGAACTGAGCCTAGTTACTTTTGAGAATTTGGCAGTGAAATAGGATTTTTTTTTTCCTTTCATAGATTTAAGAGTATGTTCTGCCCTGTGGCACTTGAAGGGAAAATTGTACACTGTAATTCACTTTGTGGATTATACCTGGCAACTTTTTAATTCTGGGCTATCTTTCCTTCACCACTGAAGATACACTGGGGATTGTCTTCTATTCACTTACCTGAGTGCAAGGAAATTAAAAGTTATTTAAACATCATCCTAAGTAAAACACTTAGGTAAGTCAATTTTCTATTCCTCTACATCTTGGCAAATGGAGAGTCTTTTTGTCTTATGGTACCTAAAAAGATACTTGACTAAGTGAAATTGTAGTGATACCTGTTACCACCCCCATTCTCCACTTGGTTAAGTTCTAATATGTGAATCAGTAACAGAGTTTGATATAGAAGGCTAAGGTCTTATAATTCCAAGTCCCTTCCCTGGCTTATCTCAAGACCAGGGGTTCTTAACCTGGGTTAGATTGATTTCAGGGGGTCTCTGAACTTGCATAGGAAAAAAGATGACATATTTATTTTTACTCACTTTTATCTGGAATTTAGCATTTCTTTAGATTATTTACAAACATTTACTCTGAGAAAGAGCTCATAGACTTCACAAGATTTCCAAAGGAGTCCGTGAACAAAAATTTTAATAACTCTAGTACCCTACCATACTGCTTAGGAGATTAATGCTGAGATGAATGTTTAATTTGTTATTTAAAATACTGCTGCTTTCTAGATATTTCAGTGGTGTTAGTTTTATCCCCAAAACATAAACCCTTAGAAAAGTATTTCTCTGAAATTCTAAGTAATCATGTGGAGTTTGCAAATGGTATATAAGCAATTACTTAACATGGTAGAATAAAGGAGTAAAATTTGTAAATGTTAAAGTGCTCTTATTCTTGACTGTTAAATCATTTGGTCACAGTGATTAGTGTAGTGGGTATTGGGATCCTTTCCCCTTCAGCTTTACTCTTCCATTTCAGTGAGTAGGGAGAATAAAGATTTCCAGCCAGAGGGCAAGCATGATGATAGGTGGGGCTAATAACTCCTGGAATTTTTTTTTCTGTGAGGTGGTGGTGGTGACATCTGGCCTGGAGATTTCATTGTTATAGGAAATTCATTTTGAGGAAACTCCCTCTCCAATGCAGATCTGCAACTGCTCAGTAATTTATAGTCTCAGAGAGTTGCCTGGGGACACTGAAGGGTTGTGACTTGCTCTGGGTCACTGGAGAAGAACAAAAAATGTAAAAGAACTTGAGAAAGAGGAGTCCAGTCATTGCCAGAAAAAAAAAGGGACCTCTGGAGATTCTGCTGTCATCTTGTAAAGGGGAGAAATGGCAACAATTTATTGAAGAACAGTAAAGGATTATTCTTCCCTTAGCAGAGACATGACCCATACAGCTGGAGAGGATAATACAGTCTCCATCCTGCCTTTGGATTGCAAAGAATCAATAGTTGATGGGAGCAAGGAGGGGGAGAGAAAAGACAGCAAAAGATCATTTTATATGCAAGCTATGGTATTGTGGAAAGATATCTGGATATATTATCAGAGGACATGAGTCAGGATGACTAACCAGGATGGTGAGGGGTCTAAAGATCATGCCTTGTGAGAATCAGTTGAAAAAAATGGGGATGTTTAGCCCAGAGAAGAGAAGCCTGTTTGGGTATGGGAGGGTGTGTGGGGAAAGGGCAATAGGATAGTGAATTTCAAGCATTTGAAAGACTTTGTTTTGCTTGATCCTCAAAGACAGAAGCAGGGTAGAGGAAATGAAAGTTGTGGAGAGACAGATTTATAGGCATGATGTAAAAACTTATTAGAAATCTTTCTAACAATTACAGCTATAGAAAAGTGGGATAGTTTGCCTCAGGAGGTAATGGGTTCCATTTTGTTACAGGTCTTCAAAAAAAAAAAAGTCAGATGTTACAGAAATGCTAGCAATAGGAACAAATCAAGAGAAAGAAATTAAAAGCATGATGATAAGGAAAGAAGCATTAAGTGACTACTGTGTCCAAGGCACTGTGCTGAGTGCCATACGAATAATATCGAATTTAATCCTTACCACAGCCCTGGGAGGTAAGTGCTAATTATTACCCTCATTTTACCATTGAGGAAACTGAGACAATCAGAGGTTGTGACTTGCCATGAATCACACAGGTACTAAGTTTCAGAGGCTGGATTGGAACTCAGGTCTTCCTGGCTCTAGGGCCAGTACTCTATCCACTGCACCACCTAGTTGAAAAGATGATGCACAACTATTCCTATTAGCTGATGATGTGATGATTTACTCAGAAAATCCTAGGGAATCAGCAAAGACATTGATTGATATCATTAATAGCTTCAGCAAAGTTTCAAGGTACCAGATAAATGCACCAAAAAAATAACATTTCTTCACAATATTAAAAAGGCCCAGGAAACAATAAGAGAAAAGGAAGCCCCATTTAAAATAATTACGAAATGCATAAAATATTTGGGAGTTAATCCACCAAAGCACACTAAAAATCACAGTATCTGTATGGATACAATTATAAAAGCATTCCTTAAAGAAATAAAGATCATCTTAAATAGCTGGAGAATATTCAGTGCTCATGGCTGGGCCATGCTAATACAATAAAAATGGCAAAACTCTTGAAGTGAATTTATAAACTTAGTGATATATCAGTTGAACTACCAAAGGGAGACTTTGCAGAGCTAGACAAAATAATTTTCTAAAAAATTCATTTGGAAGAACAAAACATCTGGAATATGAAAGGAATTAATGGGAAGAGGTAGAAATGAAGGGGGAATGACACTTCCAGATCTCAAACCATATTATAAAGGAACAATCATCAAAACAATTTATGTGTTAAAAAAAAAAACCCAACCAACACTGGAACATACTAGACAAGCAAGAATCAGGGATAGATGAACTAAATAATCCAGTGTACAATAATTCCCAATATATAAATTACCTAAGAAAGAGTTCCGTATTTGTAAAGAATGCCTGGAAAAACTAGAAAGCAGTCTGGAAGAAATTAGGCTTAGCACAGCAGTTTATACTATATTGTAAAATAAATTCAAAATGGGTATATGACCTGAATGTTAAAGATCATATCATACAAAATTTTAGGAGAGAAACAGACCAAATAACTTTCACATTTATGAGTAGTGAGAGAATTCTTAACCAAACAAGGATCAGAGGCAATTACAGAAGATAAAAAATAAATGGATATTTTTGATTACATGGAATTGGAAAGCTGTTGCCTGAACAAAATTGGTACAAGTAGGATAAGAAGGGAAGCTATCTCCTGGAGAAGACTTTTTTTTTTTAAATCAGCTATTTCTGTTAAGGGTGTGAAATCCAAAATACATAGACAACTACCTGAAACATATTAAATCAAAAGTCATTTCCCAGTAGATAATAGGTCAAAGGATATGAACAAAAATCTTAAAAGAAGAATTGTAAAATTTTAATAACCATTAAAAGAATGTTCCAAATCACTATTAATAAGAGAAATGAAAAGCTGCAGTTTCTTCTTACAACTAGAAAATTGGCAAAAGCAAAAAAAGATGGGAATAGTCAATGTTGTAGGGGTTGTGAAAAGATGGGCCACACTAGTGCTTTGTTATTGGAGCTGGGAAGTGGTCCAACCATTCTAGAAAGCAATTTGGAATTATGCAAAGAAAGTGACTAAAATGTGCATACCCTTTGACCCAGAGATTCCATTGCTAGGCATATACTCCAAAGATATCACTAACAAAAAGAAAAGACTCATATAAACCAAAATATGTGACAAACTGTAATACTGTGATGTAAGAAATGACAATGTGATGAATGTAGAGGAGGATGGAAAGACATATGAACTTACAGAAAGTAAAAACTACATATACAATGACTATAAAAATGTAAATGGAAAGAACAAAATAATTAATGTTAAATTCTGTGAAATTATAATGGGGTCAAAAAAATATGTGAGAAAATAGTGTCCTGTTCCCACCTTACCTTTTCCTATTCCTTTTCAGAAATATGGAACCAAGGGTGCAAGATATCACATAAATGCCACACATTTCTGATACATTGATTAATTTTGTGGAGGTTTTTTTCTCTTTTAGGATTTTTTTTATTATAAGGAATGGCTCTTTGAGAGGGGAAGGGTGGACTACAATGGGAAATGTGGGTGATATAAAACCAAAAAATATCAATACAATTTATTTTTTAAAAAAGAAAATTCTAGATGACCAGTTTTGCATATCTTGTAGAGGGGATGTTTCTTTAGGTACAAGCCTCAATGAGTAATCTCTGATATTTCCCTGGCTTTATTATCACAGGTAGATAAGTGATTAGATGCATCAGAGCAAGAGTCTATGCTTTCCATGGCCTTGGTTTCACTGAGCTGCCCTAGTGTGGAGGTGATGAAGAACCCAAGCATTCCCCATTCTCCATCCCTATATGGAACTAAGAGGGATGGTCATGAGCTTGGTTTTTACTCCAGTTTCTGATGAAGAGGTGGTCTTTCTCACTAACACATCTGCTTATACACTTATTCCCATCTCGTCCTGTCTTCTCCAGTAGATTGCCCCACTATCATTCCTTTTCTTCTCCCCACCTCCGCTCCAATCTTCAATTCGTCTCTATCCACTGGCTTCTTCCTTATTCCCTACAAACATGCCTAAGACTCCCCCATCCTTAAAAAAAAAAACCCACCTGACCCTGCCATTCCTGCTACCATTTGTACTGTATCTCTTCTCCTTTCTCAAACTCCTTGAGAATGTCGCCTCCACTTCCTCTCCCCTCACTCTCTAATAAATCCTTTGCAGTCGGGCTTTCAGCCTTATCACTCAGCTGAAATTTCTCTCTCCAAAATTAATGGAGATGTCTTAATTGCTAAATCTAATGGCCTTTGGGGGCAGCTAGATGGCACAGTGGATAGGGTGCCAGGCCTGGAGTCAGAAAGACTTTCTGAGTTCAAATCTGGCCTCAGACACTTACTATGTGATCCTAGGCAAGTCATTTAACCCTTTTTACCTCAGTTCCTCATCTGTGAAATGAACTGGAGAAGGAAATGTCAAACCACTCTTTGCCAATAAAACCCCAAATGGGGTCATGAAGAATTGGATGTGACTGAAATGGCTGAACATCATCAATGGCCTTTCCTCAATTCTCACCTTCTTGACATTTTTACATTTGACACCATCAACCACCCTTTCCACTTGGATACTTTACGCTCTCTAGGTGTTTTTTATACTGTTCCAGCTTGATTCTTCTACCTGTCTGACTATTCCTCATTCTCCTTTGCTGGATCATTGTCCATGTCATGCCCACTAACTGAAGGATTGCCTCCAAGGTTCTGTCTTGGAGCCTCTTCTCTCCTCTATCGGTGACATCATCCAATCCCATAGCATTAGTTATCACCTCTACAAATCATTCCCATATCTACCTATCCAGGCCTAATCTCTCTACTGAATTCCAGTGCCATATCACCAACTGTGTATTAGAAATTTCTAACCAGATTGTCCAATAAGCATCCCAAACTAATTGTGTCCAAAACAGAACTCATGTTCTCCCCCAAACTCACCACTCTTGAGCTCCCCTATCATTGCTGAGTCAAATATTGTTCCACCATCCACATTGCTCCACCATCCTTCCTATCACCCTGGTTCACAATCCTTCCATCATCTTCTACTCACTCTCACTTAGCCAACATATCCAATCAGTTGTCAAATCTTGTCATTTCTATTTCCCTCCCCTCAGATACATTTCTACTCTCACAAAGCCACCACTCTAATTCAGACCCTTATTGTCTCTAAGCTGGACTATTTCATTAGCCTCCCATTTGGGCTCCCTGCCTCAAGTCTCTCCCCACATCAATCCATCCTCCACACAATGGTCAAAGTAAATTTCCTAAAGTACAAGTCTGCCCTCTCTCCACTAAATAAACCCCAGGAACTCCCTATAACCTGTAAAATGAAATACAGATTCTTCATTTTGGCATTTAATGTTCTTCACAACCTGGCCCCTTCCTATTTTTCTACAGTTATCCCTTCCACATCACAGGGGGTTAGGGATGTGGTACCCCAAGACCTGGAAAATCTATGTAAAATTTTTGGCCTTCCCTTCATCCCAGAGAAGAAGTCTGAATTTTTTCTTTTTCTTTTATGGGGTGTTTATACTACTTTATTATAAAATTTGGGCTGATGTTATACAATACTATATGTATATTTTATGCATTTCTGAATTTCTAATCTTTTTCTGTGTTGATTGCTGGCTTTTGTGTGTCATCTGTGGCTTCTGCAAAACTCCCCAAAAGTTCCCACTTAATTCCCTATGCTGACCTGTAATATATTGAAACCACAATGGGGAAAATCACAATGTGGAAGGGATAACCATGCTCTACTTAGGCATTACTTCCTTCCATGTTTTCTGTAGTCTAGCCGTACTGGCCTATTTGCTATTCCCTACACTCGGCACTCCATCTCCCATATGTTCTTTGCATTGACTGTCTCCCATGCCTAGAGTACTTTCCTACCACACCTCTATTTCCTTCAAGACTTAGCTCAAGCCACTTTCTGCACGAGGTCATTTTTTGTCCCCCTAGCTATTACCGCCTTTTTCTCCAATGTTTCCTTGTATTTGATTTGTATCATTGCTGAAAAGTGCTGCAAAAGAAACATTTGTGTAAAGAAAACTGATGAAATCACCTTGAGAAATAATACTGTCTCTCAGATTAAATGTTGAGAAAAGACATAAACTAGTATGAAAGAAAATATAGAGAATTGCCTCTCAAAAGAATGTCCTGAGAGGGTCTGCTTGAGAGCTGAGCAATGACAGGTACCAATGAATTCAGGGCATTTTGTTGTATCAGCTCATTTGTATGTGACTGTTTTCAGAATTTTGGAATTTATATAATAGGAGTCAGGCATATGTGTCGATGTCATCAGCATGCTCAGATGGCATCTCCACCTGGAGATAGGGTGGTGCTTCTGGGGGAATTGTGAAGATATGAGATCGTCTTCAAGT
The DNA here is from genome assembly GCF_900497805.2 of Vombatus ursinus. NCBI lineage: Eukaryota > Metazoa > Chordata > Mammalia > Diprotodontia > Vombatidae > Vombatus > Vombatus ursinus. The sequence continues at coordinate 74,609,658 of NW_020954576.1, read as the reverse complement.
GTGTTGGAGAGAGTGGAGCATGCATGGACATTCTGTAATTAATTCTAGTTGGCCTACTCTATAGTGGAGAGGAACCTTTTTTCATTGACTATATAACTGGAACTATTGGCATCTCCAAAAAGGGCCTGGGTTGAGATCACTGTACACAATAACAGTAATGTTTTAACAATGATCAACTGTGAAAGACTTGGCTACTCTGATCAGTACAGTGATCAAAGACAATTCTAAAGGACTCATGATGAATAAATGCTATCCACCTCCAAAGAGAGAATTGATGAACTCTAACTGCAAATTGAAGAATAAATTTTTTTTCACTTTATTTTTCTTGCTGTTATGTCTTTATTTTTGCAACATGGTTAATATGGAAATATGTCTTACATGATTTCACATGTACCATTGACATCATATTGCTTGACTTCTCAATGGATGAGGGAGGGGCTTGAGGGAAAGGAGAGAACTTAGAACTCAAATTTAAAAAAAAAGAAAGTTAAAAATAAATAATGAATTTAAGCTGACAAACAAAGGCCTGGGTCAGCTTTAGTCACATCTTTGCCTCTCTGTTGTTGTATTCATGTTTGGAGGATCAAGGTGACTCTTTTACTCATGGTTTCTTGTGAGACCAGGCAGTAAGGAGGAAGGCCATTTGGGACTCTATTCCAGAGGAAAGACTCATTCAGCAGTAATGCTGCCTTTGGACATAAACTTGGTGGGATCCATGCTATGTAGAAACAGAACTAAATTATGAGCCTAATGTGCACAGAGAGAGAGAGGGAGAGACAGAGAGAGAGAGAGAGAGAAGAGACTGAAGTGGAATAGGGGAAAATCATATTCCCAAGGTGTTGGGGCAAATATTTGTTCTTGCTTTATCTTTGAAGTGAATATCCCTTCATAAAAGCTATTGATTTTAAGTGGTTACATGGAATTGGGATGCTAATTACTGTCCCCTTAAAATATGGGAAACACAGCTGATGGGAGCTCAAGTGGATGGCAGAGGAAAAGAGACACTTCCAACCCCCTCAGGGTACCAGCAAACCCTGAAAGGGAGATATAAAAGGCCTGGCCCTAAGAGAGTGGGGCCAGAGTGTACATGTTATATTTATAAATGAGAAATTAAAAGTTAAAGATAAAACTGTTTGGACATTATGGGAAATTAATACATGGACCACAAAGGATTATACTTGACAGGGGGAATTGTTGAGTTTTACATCCTAACACAGGTATATCACTGTTTATGAAGAGGAACAGATTCGAGGCAAAAGAAGAGGCTATAGGAATAAGCCAGCAAAAGCAGGGAAAAAAAGCTACAAGAAAAGCTGATAGTAGAAGACAAAATACAGAAGCTAACAGGACGTCAGTTAACAGAAAGACTTGGCAGCTGTTTTACTGGGACCCTTGCTGACTGGAAGACAGGAATTGCTTTGCAAAAAGCAGATTATCTTATTGGAAGACCACTGACTCCTTCAGTTTATGCCAGTTTATGTGGAGAGCTATTTGGGCTTATTGCTCTCTACTGCCATCTGCAGCTAGAGAGAGGGAAAATCTCTTGGGGTGACTTTACTGTTCTCTCTAGTTTGAGAAGGAAAACCGTTTATGTGTGTTTCTGTAGGGGTTGAGGGGAGGAATGTTGTAGCTTTGCTTTGCGAAGAAGCTTGGCTTTGTGGAGATCTGATTGGATAAAGGAGAATTCCCTGCTATTTGAAGATCTGGCTAGAGGGAGGTTACATGGCCCTATCATAGTCAAGAGCTTGAAAGGGAGAAAATCTTCAGAGCCCCAGCCAGATCTGAGGGGTTTAGTAGGTCTCTTTGGCTTAAGGGAGTTGTTTGTCACTGAAAGAGAATAGCACTTTCTTATACCTTGTCAGGGATAGCTATGTGTAAAGAGTTTATCATTGTATCAGTGGCCCAAGGGTAGCAGAGAAGCAGCTTTGTCCAACAGGATGTGGAAAGGGGCAGAAGGAGATTAAAAAAAATAGTGAAGTTTTGCTTAGAAAATGAAGAATGTTGGAAATTGTTATCTAACGAAACCAGGACATCTAGATCTGCTCTCCAGAGTAACGAATGAGTTGCTCTGGATGCTCAGGTTTCACTACTCATGTGCTTTCCGGATAATTTGTGTGTACCCATTCTTCCTCATGGACGCTCTATGTATTGGTAGGAAAGGATGGCCAAAGTTTATGGGTGAACCATTACTTTTAAAAATATTATTTAAATCAAGTTATTTCTAATTATCAAGCCTTAATTTTGTCTCCCTTTCAGCTCCCTGCCCTTAACAAGAAAACCCTTATTTTCAAAGGCAACTTGGTAGCGCAGTGGCTAGAACACTGGGTCTGGAATCAGGAAGACCTGAGTTCAAATCCAGTTTACTAGCTGTTTGACCCTGGACAAGTTACTTAACTGCTGTTTGCCTCAGTTTCCTCAACTATAAAACGGAGATAATAACAGCACATACTTTGCAGGGCTATTGTGAGGATCAAATGAGACATTTGTAAAGCACTTAGCACAGTATCTGACACACAGTGAACACTATTGTTGTTGCTATTCGGTCTTGTCTAACTTCATGACCCTGTTTGGGGTTTTCTTGGCAAAGGTATGGGAGTGGTTTGTCATTTCCTTCTCCAGCTCATTTTACAGATGAGAAAACTGAGGTAAACAGGGTTAAGTGACTTGCCCAGGGTTACATACAATTAGTAAGTGTCTGAGGTTGGATTTGAACTCATCAAGATGAGTCTTCCTGATTTCAAGCCCAGTGCTCTAGCCACTATGCCACCTAGCTGCCCAGTAAGCACTATACAAATGTTTATTCCCTTTCTTCCCTCCCCCTTCTTACAAATATGCATAATCAAGCAAAACACATTTCTACATTAGTCATATTAAAAAATGTGCATCTCATCATCCACCCTTAGTCCATTGCTCCTCTTTCAGCTGGTGGGTGGTGTTATTCATTGTGGGTCTTTTGGAATCATAGTTGATTAAGTATTTATCAGAGTTGTTGAATCTTTCTAAATTGTTCACCTTTACAATGTAGTTGTTATAACGTAAACTGATCTCCTGGTTCTGCTCATTTCATTCTGCATCAATTCATATAAGTCTTTTCAGATTTCTCCGTGATCCAGTGACACTCACCTCCTTACTGTTCTTTGAACAAGACACACCATTTTTCCACTTTGAGCATTTTTACTGGCTATTTGTCATGCATAGAATGTCCTCTCTCCTAATTCCTACCTTCTAGGTTCTTTGGCTTCCTTCAAGTCTCAGTTAAAGTTCCACTTTCTCCAAGAAGCTTTATCCAGTCTTCCTTAATCTTCGTGCCTTCTGTCTAAGACTAGCCCAAATTTATCTTGTATATTTCTTGTTCGTAAATCGTTGTTTCCATGCAGTCTCTCCCATTGGACTGTACCCTCCATGAGAAGAGAGAGAGGTTTTGTTGTTGTTTTTGTTGTTTATTTTTTTTCCTTTCTTTGGATCCCTATAGCTTAGCACAGTGCCTGGAACATAGTAAGTGTTTAATAAATGCCAATTGACTGACTAGCTGACTCTGAAAATGTCTCATCATTTTTATAGCACAATAGTATTCTATTGTATTCATTTAGCTTAATTTGTTTAGCTATTCTTCAACTGATGGGCATCCTCTTGTTTTCTAGTTCTTTGCCACTACAAAAAGAACTGTTATCAGTATTTTGGTATATAGGACCTTATCCTATCTTTGAGATATAGACCTATTGATGTTACTGTTGGGTGAAAGAGTATGTACAATTTAGTTAACTTTTTTGGACATAATTCCAAAATGTTTTACAGAATGGCTGTTCCAATTCACAGCCTCACCAACATTATATAAGTGTGCCTATTTTCCTATAGCCCCTCTAACATTTATCATTTTCCTTTTTTGTCAGTTTTGCCAGTTGGTTGAATATGAGGTGGGACCTCAGAGCTGCTTTAATTTGCATTGGACTGCAAAGAGGTAGAGCACATTATCAACAATATGAAAGAATGGACATTTTCTCTGATCCTCATGAACTCTCAGAACTCTCCAATATGAAAATTATGCACAAAAAAAGCAATTGCAACCATCTCATCAGGATAAGACATCAAGAATTCTAAGAAGGTAACAACTTGAGGAATAGTAGAGGACGCTAATCCTTAATTCCTAATGTGCTCATGCAGAACCCCCTCCCCCCACATTTCCCTTATACTCTGGTAAGGCAACATAATATGGTCCAATGATTTATGCTCTGGGATTTACTCAAGCAATTCCCTTGATACTGCTGTGGTCTGGGTCAGCATACCCTTTCCTAGCCCTTATCTTACCATTCTGTGCCAACAATAATAGCTAGCATTTAATAATAGCCAACAAAGGATAGAACTCAAATTTTCCACCTATGTGGACAGGGTGGTGTTATAGTGTTATGTATGGTGTTATATATATGTTTTATATATATATGTGTTATATATATACATATATGTGTGTTATATATATACATATACATATATATGCTATATATTTTGTTATATGCCTGGGGCAGGAGCACACTGCAATACTGCAGTGTCCAGTCAAAGAACTACAGAAGAGATTGGGATGAAGTGCCAGTGTGACTGTAGGGCTGCCCCAGGCCTGTAGGGAAAAGAACTAGCATACAACTGGGCCAGTTCTGTGCCCCAGAAGTCACTCAGGGCATAGACTGCAGGCAGCAAAAAGTGAATTCACCAACATGGAAGAGTCTGAGACAGTTTTGGGGTCCAGCCCTGGTGAATCAATCATCAAAAATCATAGGGGAATATAGGCAGTAAAAAAGATCACAATTACCAAAGATCTTAAGAGAAAGGAAATTCGGTTAAAAACTTTGAGCATAATATGGAAGATATTAATAGTAGAAAGGAAGATAGACTCCAAGATGTCAAAAGAGTTCAAATATCTCTGAATATATATCGCAAGATATAGGAAAATGAATCCACATCTGATGAGGAAGAGGAACTTGTAGATTCCCAGGAGAATGAGGAACCAGAAATGGATATTCCTAAATGATTCAAGAGAGAAATAAGATTTGTGAAAGCAGAATTTATGGCCTTCACAGCAGTAATAATTGACAGAATAGAAAAACTTGAATCCGCAAGAGTGTCTCCAAAGAAACAAAAGAGAGAACAACTGGTTCTGAATATAAATACACCAAATAGGACAGACAGAGGCTCATAGCTGACACAGTGACTAGACACCTGAATTTGGAGTCAGGAAGACCCGAGTTCAAACTTGACTTTAGAGAGTTACTAGCCTCAATTTCTTTATCTAAAATAGAGATAATAATAGCACCTACCTATAAGAGTTATCGTAAGAATAAAAGAAGATAATATTTGTAAAAAGCTTAGCATAGGTCCTGGCACATACTAGGCACTTAATAAATGTTTTTTAAAAGTTTTAAATTCTAGAGGAGGCTAGTTGGTACAGTGGATCAAGCACCAGCCCTGGAGTCAGGAAGAGTTCAAATCTGGCCTCAGACACATAATACTTCCTAGCTGTCTGACTCTGGGCAAGTCACTTAACCCCAAGTTTTAAATTTTAAAAATTTCAGAAATTAAGGAAAATCTGAAAGGAGAGAAGCAAAATATAATACAATTAAGAGAATATACCATCTCTATACAAGCAAAACATATTGATCTCAAAGACAGGGTGTCTAGAGACAACTTATGTGCCATAAGAATCCCAGAAAAGAACAAGTCAAAAAGAAAAAAACCTGAATGCAATAATGTAAGAAATAATATGAGACCAAATAAGAGAAAGAACACTATAAGATGTAAAATAGATAATTTTGATTATGTTAAATTAAAAAAGTTTAGCACAAACAAAACCAGTGCACCCAAGATTAGAAGGAAAACATAAATCTGAGGAAAACTTTTTTACAGCAAATGTCTCTGATAAAGGCCTTATTTCTTAAATATATAGAGAACTGAGTCTAATTTATAAGAATATAAGTCATTCCAATTGGTAAATGGCCAAAGGATGTGAACAGGTAGTTTTCAGATGAAGAAATTAAAGCTATCTATAGTTATATGAAAAAATGCTCTAAATCACTTTTGATTAGAGAAATGCAAATAAAAACAACTGGGAGCTACCACCTCTCACCTATCAGATTGGCTAATATGACAGAAAAGGAAAATTATAAACGTTGGAGGGGATGTGGGGAAATTTGGACCTTAATGCATTGTTGGTGGAGTTGTAAACTGATCCAACCATTCTGGAGAGCAATTTGGAATTATGCCCAAAGGGCTAGAATATTGTGCATACCCTTTAATCCAGCAATACCACTACTAGGTCTATATCCCAAAGAGATTTTTTAAAGTGTGTGTGGGGAGGGGAAGGACCTATTTGTACAAAAATATTTCTAGCAGCTCTTTTTGTAGTGGCAAAGAACTGGAAATTGAGGGGATGCCCATCAATTGGGGAATGGCCAAATAAATTGTGGTATATGCTTGTAATAAAATACTATTGATGGGGTTGGGACCCCTAAAAGGAAAAGACTGTTTTTGGGATCTGGACCCCAAAAAGAAAAAGCCCTGGACTTTCCCACATGGTCAAATCTCTGGCATTCACCTAAGGCTATAATCATCTCAACTGCCCTTTCACTGTGGCCTATGCCCAATTTCCCAATTCTCTGTTACCTCCTGATTGCCCCTGGTTACTTCCCACCCTTTGATCCTATCTAGACTCCATTCTACCTCCCAGTAACCCCAGCCTCCTGGCCACTTCAAGATCCTCCCTAGACCCCTTCTCCCAGTCACCCTGATGGGGTTGGGATCTGGGCCCCAGAAAGGAAAAACCCTGGACTTTCCCACATGGCCAAATCTCCCATCAACTGGCCTTTCATTGTGGACCTCCCTATGGCCCCAGACCATTTCTCCATTCTCCCTTGGCCACGTGGTCCAGGTCCCTGGAATTCTGTTACCTCATAGACTACTTGGTCACTCCTAGATCCCTCCCACAGTCTTTCTGTATATAAGGTCCAGTTTGTCTCCACTAAGATGCTTAGATTCTTATAATCTAGCCACTAGCTTCCAACGTTCAGACTCCTTAAGAGTCTGCCCAATATCTTGAATGTTCTAATAAACCTTATCTTTGGCTGAAAGAAGGCTTGAGTCAAATTCTTTTGGGCAGGACCCACGTGTTGTGATTTTGGGGTCCCAGCACCCCTGAACCCTAAACCGCATCAACCCCAGACTACTTAGCCACTCCTAGATCTCTCCCACAGCCTTTCTGTATATAAGATCCATCTCACCTCCATTAGCGTACTCAGATTCTTAAAATCTGACCAATGGCCCAGATTCAATCTTGCCCCTTTGCATTAGTAACAGAATTGCTTAGATTCCATAAGAGTCTGACCAATATGGTGGATTATTAGAATCATGCCCACCCTCTATTGGTGTTTTAATAAACTTTATCTTTGGCTGAAAAAAGGCTTGGCTCAAATTCATTCAAGGCAGGACCTGTGTTGCAATTTCGGAGTCCAAGCACCGCTAAACCTCAACACTATTGTGCTATAAAAAATGACAAACAGGATGCCTTCAGAAAAACCTGGAAAGACTTATATGAACTGATACAAAGTGAAGTGAGCAGAACCAGAAAAACCTCCTCCTCCTCTTCCTCCCCTCTTCTCCTCTTTTTCCTTCCCCTTCTCCTTCTCTCCTTCTGTCCACAAGCGAAGTCATACCCTTGCATATGGGTCCTCGATTCAAAGGAATATATTTTATCACTTATACTTTGCAAGGTATCTTGAGGTTTAGAGGCTAGATATTATTCCTATTTATTTATTTTATTTTATTTTTTCAAAAAGTTGGAACAATTAACTTTCTCATCTCATGTTTTCATTTATGATTTCTTGAAATATAGCTCTGAAAAAAAGTCTTTGAAAAAGCCCTCTGTGATTCAAAAGCTACCTGACTATGCCTTTAAACCCAAATCACTCAAACTTTCCTTGATTGGCTGTTAATAGGTCTCAGCCCAGGTCTCTCTTGCTCATTGTTTGAGTTTTGATGGCTCAGAGTGAGTGTAAATAGCAATTACTTTCTGTTCTGGTCAGAAACTCAGAGGGTCTTCTCCTCCCAGATTGATTCTTTTGTGATGGTCAACTAGGCCATCTTTTGTTTCAATTCTTACCTAGCCCTTAATCATTGAATGGGCATTGCCTCAAACAAACTGAGGCCTCAGAAAGACCTTAGCTTAAAAAGGTCAATATTAGGAAAATCAATAATATAATTAACCATATTAAAAACCAAAACATCCAAAACCATGTAATCAATCATATCAATAGATGCAGGAAAAAACCTCTGAAAAAGTACAACACCCTTGTATGCTAAAAACTCTACAAAGTATATGCATAGGACTTTTTGAAAATATCATAAAAAGCTTCTATCTAAAATTAAATGCAAACATCATATGCAATCGGGATGTAGTAGAAATTTTTTCAATAAATATAGGAGTGAATTAAGAATGTCCAGTCTTCCCACTCTTATTTGATATAGTTCTGGAAATGCTAACAGCAGCAGTAAGACAAGAGAAAAAAATTAAAGGCATAAATATAGATAGAAAAGAGATAAAACTATTCTCATTTGCTGATGACATGATACTTTACTTGGAAAATTCTAGCAAATCAGCAGATACTAATTGAGACAGTTGCAAAGTTGCAGACTGCAAAATAAATCCTCAAAATTCAACAGCATTTCTATACAATGATAATAAAATATAAGAAGCAACAATAGGAAGAAAAATTGTATTCCAAATGACTACAAAATGCATAAATAGCTAGAAATTTTCATAAATAATTACAGAATTCAAAATGCATATCTAATGACTTGTTTAAAACGATTCAGTTATGAAGTGCTACTTGAAATAAAGAACAACCTACATACTTGGAGGAATATTCAGTGCTCATGGCTTAGGCATGCCAAAATAATAAAAGCAACAATATTACCAAAATTAATTTATACTTATATGCTATATCAATAAAATTATCAAGGGTATACTTTATAGAACTTTATAAAATAATAGCAAAGTTCATTTGAAAAAATAAAAGATTTAGAATATCAAGGGAAACTATGAAAAGAAGTAGGGACAAGGGGGGAATAGCACTTACAGACTTCAAACTATATTATAAAGTAGTCATTAAAACCATCTGACATTTGTTTTTTTTTTAAAAAAAGAGAGATAGATCAATGAAATAGACCAGATGAGGGACAATCAGAAATAATTGAACTCAATGACCCAGTATCTTATGAAATGGAAAACATAAATTACCTAGGAAAAAACTCCTTATTTGATTTAAAAAAAAAACTGCTAGAACAACTGAAAGCAGTTTGGCAGATACTAGATTTAGACCCATCTTACACCATATTCTAGAATACATTTTAATGGATATGTGACCTTAAAATTGAAGATCATACTATTAAAAAGTTAGAAAAGAAACAGACCATATACCCCTCATAGCTATGGGTAGGAGATGCATTCATAACCATGCAAGAGATTGAATATTACAAAAGAAAAAATAAGTAATTTTTATTATTTGAAACTAAAAGACTTCTGCCCAGACAAAATTAATGCACTTAGGATAAGAATGGAAGTGATTGGGCAAAAAAAATGATCAAATTTCTCTGATAAGGGTTTGGTATTATACATACATATATGTATGTATATATACACACACACACACACACACACACACACACAGATAAATGGTCAAAGGGAAATAGGAAGAATTGCAAGGTATTTACAACCACATGAAAGAATGCTCCAAATCATTAATAAGAGAAATCCAAACCAAAACAACCCTGAAGTTTTGCATCCCACCTTTCAAATTAACAAAAATAGTCAATGTTCGTGCATTTGTGAAATAACATACACACTAATATAATGTTAGTGGAGCTATGAAAAGGTAATCTGTTTTGGAAAGCAATTTGGAATTATGCAAATAAAGTGACTAAAATGTCCATATCCTTTGAACCAGAGACTCCATTACTGGGGCTTATACCCCCAAGGAAGCCATCAATAAGAAGTCTCCAACTCCAAAATATTTAAAGCAGCTTTTTTTTTTTGTGATAGCTAAGAAATGGAGACAAAGGAGATGCCTATCAATTGAGGAATGGTTAAAAAAATTGTGATAAATGAAGGTAATGGAATATTACTATGCTTCAAGAAAGGCTGTATATGATGAATTCAGAGATGCCTGTCAAGGCCTATGTGAACTGATGCAGAATGAAGTAAATGGAGCCCAGAAAACAATAGGCAGAGCACTATAACAATATAAATGGAAAGAACTACACACCAAAAAAAAAAAAATCAAATGTAAATGTAACAAAATTATAAATATCAAGTGGGACTCAAATGAAGAGATATGAGAGGACATCCCCAACCCATACCTTCTTGTAGGTGGAAGACCTACAAGTGTTACACATTGCACATGTTTTCAGATTTTTTAATGTATTGATTAATTGTACTAATTTTTTTTCTCTCTAAAAATACAACTCGTTATATGGGATATATTATCCTCCCTCTGGGAGCGAGGGGAAAGGATACTTGGGATAACTATGATGACACAAAAACCAGAATTTATCAATAGAAATTTATTTTTAAAAATACCAGATATATTAATAGTAGGAAACAATACCTGGGAAATGATTTACTTCAGCCAAAGTATAGTAGATTCTGCTCTAGCCCCTTACTTTTACTCTGTATGTGTCTGTCTGCTTCAAGTGTATTTCTTGTAAATAATATATTGTAGAATTCTGGTTTTTGCTCCCCTCTGCTATCTGCTTCTATTTTATGGTAGAGTTCATCCCATTCACATTCATAGTTATGATTACTAACCCTCCAACATATTTTTCCTCCTGTTTGCCCTTTCCCTCCTTTCACCCTTTCCCTCCTTGACAGTGTTTTGCTTCTGTCTACTGCTTCCCTGGTCTGCCCTCTATTCTGTCAGTCCCCCTGCCTTTTACTTAATCTCCTCCCCTCCTACTTTCCTGTTGGGTAAGCTAGATTTCTATATTCAACTGATTGTGTATATCATTCCCTCTTAGAGTCAATACTGATGAGAGTAAGGTTCAGCTGATGCCCATTGCCCACCCTTCCATCTTTCCCTCCACTGTAATAGGATTTTTATACCTCTTCATGTGAAATAATTTACCCCATTCTACCTCTCCCTTCCTTCTGCTCTTTCTCATCCCTTAATTCCTTTTTATCGCATTCCCTCAAATTCATCTTATACCCATACCCTCTGTCTATGTATATTCCTTCTAGCTGAACTATTTGTGGTACAATATATAAGAATTATAAGTATTGGGGCAGCTAGGTGGTGCAGTGGTTAGAGCACCGGCCCTGGAGTCAGAAGGACCTGAGTTCAAATCCGGCCTCAGACACTTGACACTTCTTGTGTGACCCTAGGCAAGTCATTTAATTCCAATTGCCTCACCAAAAAAAAAAAAATTACAAGTATCATCTTCCCATGTAGGGATTTTAACAATTCAGCTCCATTGAATCCCTTATGTTTTCTTCCCCCCCCCCTTTTTTTTAATCTTTTTAGGCTTCTCTTGGGTCTTGATACTGAAGATCAAAAGGTCTTCTCCTTATGAAAGCTTGAAACCCTTTTATTTCATTGAATGACAATTTTTTCCCTTTAAGTATTATGCTTAGTTTCACCAGGTAGGTGATTCTTGGCTGTAGTCCTAGTTCCTTTGCCTCCCAGAATATCATGACCTCTGATCCTTTAATGTTGCAGTGGTTAAGTCCTGTGTAATTCTGATTGGGGGGCTCCCCCATATTTGAATTATTTCTTTCTGGCCACTTGCAGTACTTTTTCCTTGATCCAAGAGTTCTGTAATTTGGCTAGAAAGTTCCTTGGAGTTTTTATTTTGGGATCTTTTTCCTGAGGTGATCGGTGGATTCTTTCAATGCCTATTTTGATCTCTGGTTCCAGGATATCAAGGTTTTCCTTGATAATTGCTCAAAATATGCTGTCCAGGTTCTCTTTTTGATTATGACTTTCAAGGAGTCCAATGATTCTGACATTGTCTCTCCTCGATCTATTTTCTAGGTCAGTTATTTTTCCAATGAGGTATTTTACATTTTCTTCTATTTTTCATTCTTTTGCATTTGTTTGATTGATTCTTTATGTCTCATGGAATCATTAGCTTCCACTTGCCCAATTCTAACTTTTAAAGGTTGTTTTCCTCAGTTAGCTTTTGTCTTCCTTTTCCATTTGGCCAAATGTACTCTTTAAGGAGATGTTTTCTTCAATGGATTTTTGTATCTCCTTTTCCGTTTGGCCAATTCTACTTTTCAATCACTTATTTTTTTTTCCAAGCTGTTGATTCTTTTTTCATAATTCTCTTGCATCACTCTCATTTCTTTTCCCACTTTTTCTTCTACCTCTCTTATATGATTTTTAAGCTCCTTTTTGAGCTCTTCCATGAGTTCTATCTGGGCTTGAGACCACCACCCATTTTTCTTTGGGGTTTTGCCCATAGATGTTTTGACGTTGTTGTCCCCTTCTGAGTTTGCATCTTGACCTCCCCTGTCACCAGAATAACTTTCTATGGTAAGAGTGTGTGTGTGTGTTTTGTTGTTGTTGTTGTTGTTGTTGTTGCTACTGTTTTTTGTTCATCTTTTTTGGCCTTTTTCCTTTTTTGTTTTTTAATTTGAGCTCTGCTCCTGGGATAGAAGGGGCACAATCTCAGGCTTGTTGTGCCAGGTGCTGCAGACCCTGGATGTTTACCTGGTGCTGTGCTGATATTGCCCTGAGGATCTTGGGGGACCTTAGTGTCTGGTGCTGCAGTGAGGGGGTGATGGGGTGGTGGCTGGCACTGCTGTACTCTGTAGGGATTTGGCAGCTTACCTGGCACTGAGCTAGGGTCTTAGTGTTGGTGTCTGGTATGTGCTGAAACCAGTGGGGTGTTTCTACATTTCCCTGGGGCTACACCAAAGCAGTGGAGGTCTGACTAGTTGCTGGCAGCTGCCTGTTTGCCCAGAACTATGCTGAAGCATGTGGTGGTGGTCTGGTGCTGGTGGCTGCCTGTTTGCTTAGGCACCCATAAGGTTGGCATCTACCTGTTTGCCTGGGGCTATGTTGAAGTATATGGAGGTCTGGCTGCCTGAGGTTGCCTATTTGCCCAGGGCTGTTCATGTGGTGCTTCTTGGAGCTGGAGTCTGCCCATTCCCATAGCTATGCTGAGATGCATGGAGGGATCCTGGTATTCGCGTTCGCCTGCTCCATTGCACTGGGCTCAGAATCTCCCATGGGTTTGCTCAGGTGGGGCTTGCTGCTGGCTTGCTGGGATGCTTCCTATCCTGGATTGCATTCCCCTTTTACCCAGCATAGACACACATTTCTTACTGATCTTAAAAAGTTTCATCTTGTCTTTTTGCTGGTTCTGCTGTTCCAAGATTTGTTTGGGGACGCTATTTTATGGTTGTGTGGAGATGAATATTGGAGAGTTCTGGCAATTTACTGCTTACTCCACCATCTTGTCTTCCGGAAGTCTCAGAACTCTAGTTATTTTAGAGCTTACTTAAAAAGGGCCATCACTGCCAGAGCTATTGGGATTCTGCCTTAGTTTTCTGATGCTGCTGATGCTCAGCTCCCCTCTCTAGGCTTCTGCTTTCTGAGACTCCTGGGAAGTGATTTATATTCCCCATTCTGAGTGGGAGGAGTTGGTCAAAAACATAGAGGACTTACAGAAAAAAAAAGTATATATTTGGTACAGAGATAGTTCAGCTATGAGTAGGAGAGAAGTTGGATTTCTTATACCACAAAGACAAAGTGTGGACAACAATTAAGGTAGATATTTGAAACCAATAACCTAAATTAGGAATCTCCTCTGGAAAGGACTCATGTCACCTTGGCTTGAAGTATTATTTTCACCAGAGGAAATTTAGTCATTTATTTTGTATATTTTACGTTTGCTTATCTATGCATATATTATCTCTTCCTACTCCTACCCTACCCCCAAAGCAATAGAATGTGAATTGCTTGAGGGCAATAATTGTTTCATTTTTTTTCTTTTTGAAAAAGTATATCTTATTTATATTTTAATCCCCTAGATTTCCCCAGAAAACTGTCCCTTATAACAAACAATAAAAAGAGAGGAAAAACACAAATTATTAAAACTGATCAATGTATCAAAAATCAGACTTCATATGCAATGTTACACAACAGTGAATCCCAATCTCTGCAAAGAAATGGAGCTATCTTTACATATCTCTTCTTTAGCCCAACACATTTGTTTTGTAGCCTTCATTTTTGGTTGTTTTGTGATTGTTGTTCTTTCCATTTATACTATTGTAGTCATTGTATATATTATTTTCTTGATTCTGCTTATTTCACTTTATATCAGTTCATGTAAGTATTTCCGTTCCTCTCTGTAGTCATTATGTTCACTGATTCTTATAGCAAAGTAATATTCCATTACATTCATGTACCATAATTTGTTTAGCTATTCACCAGTTGTATTTAGAGTTCTTTGCTGCTACAAAAAGTGCTGCTCTAAATATTTTGTTGTGCATGGAAACTTTCTTTCTGTCAATGCCCTTCTTGGAGTATTTGCCTAGTAGTGTAATCCCCAATTTAAAGGCTATCAACATTTTAGCCACTTTATTTGCATAATTCCAAATTGTTTTCCAGAATGGTTGTACTAATTCACAGCTCCACCAACAAAGCATGTTCCCATATTTCCACAGTCCCTTCAACACTAACAATGCTCATCTTTTGCCATCTTTCCTGATTTGTATGTAGTGAAACCTCAGTTATTTTGATTTGCATTTCTCTTATTATTAGAGATTTGGAGTATGTCTCAGGTATAAATCAATCTCCTAAACAAGCTGCTTAGAATTTTTGAGTTGAAAAGTATTCACAAAGACCATTAAAATGTTAGGGGTAGGGTAGGAATCATTTATGCAAATGTACCAAATGATTTGATAATGTGTTAAAACTTGGAAATGAAGAAGTAGCATAGTTAAAGTGGTGGTCTTGGAGACAGGAAGAAGACCTAAGTTCATGATACTTCCTGATACCATGATTCCATGATACTTCCATGATACCAATTTAGGTACTTCCTAGCTCTGTAACCCTGAGCAAGTCTTTTACCTTCTCTCAGCCTCAGTTTGCCCATCTGTAAAATGAAGGGGTTAGACACAATGGCCTCTAAGGTCTATTCCAGCTCTAAGTATATGCTTTTGTGAATTTTGAATGCTCTTTATCACGTGTGTATTGGCTTTAATTTCAAACACCCAAAAATGAAGGCCTATATACTATTTCGTTTACCCTATACTACCCAATATATCGTGGATATACGATGAACTTATATTAATGATGATGATAATATTTGATAGTCTAAGATTAATCTTTATGAAAAAGATGAGTTGTGAAAATACTCTTCAAAGTTCATGCAACACATTTTTGTACCTGATGAATTCAAACCACAGTTAGGAATGAAAGTGGACAGAAGGTTTGTGTCAAAGCTAGACTGAGAGATTTGTCAGATCTACTGCTGACACTGCAATGCAGCACGGTTAGAAGAACTTTTCTTCCAAATAACTTGTATCTATGTTTAAGACTAAGCTTCTCACTGGGAAAAAAAATTACACATTCTACAATGCAAATTGAGATCTAAATTAAACTCTGTAAAAATAAGCATTTAAAAAATGTAGCTGCAGTAATGACTATTGAAATGCCTTTTTGGTAAATGTTGGCAAAAAAAAAAAAATGGCTTGTGTATCCAGAGATGAGTGAACTCAAAATCTTTCAGGTTGTTCTCAAGTTTTAGTACTGTTCTTATTGGTATGGTTAATTAGGGACCAGCTACTCTACATGATTGTTTCAGAAGTACTAAAGCCATGTCAGTGAGATCATGGCAAAATAAGGTTGGATTGACAGCATGGAATGATAGACAAAGGATATTTACCTTCCAATTCCATCTCAGATATTTATTAGTTATTTTCTGAGAAATTTTCTGAGCCTCAGTTTCCCTCCTATAAAAATAGTAATGGCACCTACCTTACCACATTCCTGTTGTGATGGATATCATATGGAGATATATATATATATATATACGTATATATACACATATATGTGTGTGTATGTGTCTGTCAGTCTGTCTCTATATATATGTATATATAAAAATATTTTGGAAACTTTAAAGTACTACATACATATTAGCTATTATGTTATGAATTAAAATGCTTTGCAAAACTTGAAGAATGCAAAAATGCCACTGGCTATTATTATTATCCAAGAAAAAAATTTAGTTGAAACATAATCTATAAGCAGCAAGAATTTACAAGCACCATTTCTTTAGTTTGTGTCATGCTAACATAGCTCTATAAAGACAGAGAAAAGATAACATTTCCTGTCCTCAGAAAACTTTGAACATGAGAGAGATAACTCAGATAAATATAGAAGGAAAGAAGAAGAGGACTTGGTAATCCTGTCTACCCATCAACTTAGCTGCCACAATTGGTGTCAATATTTTTGTCAAAGGTAATTTGAATTTCTGTTTGGCCATTGGTCTGGGACTGCTTCCTTTAGGTCCTTTGTTCCATTTCAGAGTTTCATTGGGTAACGACAGTAATAATCTGCTACACATTAAATATAGAAGAATAACAGCCTTATCCCAGGACTGTTTCTATGTAGACTCCTTAGAACAAAATGAGGCTAATGATTTTCTATAAAATAATAATCATCATAATATCCCTCAAAGACTCCCCATTGTTGGGCATGCAGTGTCATGTCACAAGGTATGCAGTGAGGGAGAAGGAGGAGATGATAAGGTAAGGGAACGCAGCCAGGGTGATGTTGTATATAGCAGCACTCTATGTCTTGAGCTTGCTGTGGTATCTGTGAAGATCTGACTGAACCCCTGAAATTCCAGCCAGTCAGGCACTGGCAAAACCATTGTTTGGTTTACCATACCGGTCAATATGTTTAAACTGTTCTTATAAATCTAAGAAATGGACAGGGTAGTATAGGGTTGTGGGATCACTCTACCTGGAACCATGAATTAGCTTGACATAGAAGATAGCAGAATAAGGGTCCTTTGGTATTCTGATATTACAAGAAGGCAAGATACACTGGAACAAATCAGAAATATCTGTACATTACCTACTTACTAGAAATGATTTGTTACAGACTATGTTGGCCATTAAAGTGTCCAAATCACAAATGTGCATGAACTAGACTGAAGATATTGATGGCTTTATTATGCACGTGTACTGGATCTTAACAAAACCAGAAACAGATATTATGAGTTATAGGTAAGGACTTCATGATGCTTTCATCAATTAAGTCCTTAGCTCCAAGTTACAAAATAATGTATCACAAGTTGATACAAGACAACTAGAAGAAATAACTTCATTGCTGTATCCACGTTAGAGGAAATAAGAGTGAAAATTGAGGAGTTACTTAAATCTAAAGAAGGACAAACTAAAGAACCTGAATACACAATACAAAATGCAGAAGTAGTATCTAATAATGAAATGGATGGCAAAAATAATGTGAATTTCTTGAATGATTTTGAAAAGATGCGAATACTTAGAATGGAATTTCAAAGTGACTTTTTTGGTTTGAGGACATGAATCAAACTTATCAACCAACTATACAAGAAGAGAGGTTTTTTTGTTTTGGTTTGGTTTTAGATGCTAGTGTCTGCAATAACATCATGGAAGGAAGGAAGGAAAGAAGGAAGTGCCTACTATGTGTCAGGCACTGTGCTAAGTGCCTTACAGATATTATCTTATTTTATCCTCACAACAATCCTGAGAAATAGATGCTATTATTATCATCCCTTTTAACAGTTGAGGAAACTGAGGCAGAGGGAGGTTAAGTTAGTTATCTAGGGTAACACAGCTAGTAAGTGTCTAAGGCTGGATTTGAATTAATGTCTTCCTAACTCCAGGTCCAGCACTCAATCTACTACACCACTGAGTTGCCTCATGAATAAATAAATTTCCCCACAATATTTGACAAATAGTAGAAAAACATTTCAAGACCAATAAATAACAATATATGCTGTAATCATTACCAAGGTGAGGACCATAGGAAGATAGGTGACACTATCTAGGAATATACCTAAGGGCAGATATCAAATATCACCTTGACAGAAGTGAATTAAAATAATTATTGAAGGCAAGATATTGGAAAATTCTATCACCATCTACATGAAGTTGAAAACTTGAGTACTATATCACCAAATTAAAATCAGCAAAAAAAGAAACATACAGAATGGAATCTGGAAAGCAAAATTATATCAGAAATTCTTGGTACCTTTAATCAACAATTGAAATGAAAGCCATATAGTTAAGGTAATAAAAGATGTTAAATCACTGAGAAGAACAAAGTAATTCTCTATCAATAAAAAATATGTATACTATAGAGGTTTGAGAAACAAAGAAATTAGGGGAGAGAACCCCTGAAGAAGAAAGATGTGGAAAATTTCTAGTTTGCAAAACTGGATAATGGGGTAGGTTTGAATGAACTCCAAAATGATTGGCTCAAATGTTTCCCAGTAGTATATAGATGATTAGCAAAGCACTTTGCCAGCTTCTTTATCATGCAACCTGCAGCCATATTTCTTTCTTGAAAAGGTACCATATATTGATTACCAAAAGATAGGAACACCAATGGTCCATCAAATATGATGCAATTATAAATTTATATACTTTATACAAAGCATTCATAATTTTATATTGTAATTTTATATACTTATATAATTTTAATGTAATTTTAAATAATAAATAAATAATCTGTCAATATTTGCTGCCCCCCTCAAATGATATATCTAACTGAGGAGACAAAACAGTATCCCAAAAAGTCTCAAGGGTATAAAGAGAAACTCATTCTTGATTTGGTGATTACTGAGCAATGTATTTGAAAGCATCATAATAATGTTTGTAGAGCCTTTGCTGATTATTGGAAAGCCTTTGATTCCATTCTGCATTCCCAGTTTAATCATATAGTGCAAATATATATATGAAAAAAACCTGAGCACAGAATATGAGGGTATCTGACATTCACAAGGAAAACTTCTCAATTTAAGATACCACCACCATAATAATGTCAAAAACAATTGATGTAAAAGTAGTATCTTCTAGAGTCACAGTTTAAGTCCACTTCTGGCCTTAAATCCATCATCCTCACTCCTGAAAAAAACTATTTGATTCCATTCAAGTGCAGAGGGCCCATATCTTTTAAGTCCCTCATATCTCTCCAAACAACTTATCAATTACTTGATGTGCATGGATGATGATAATATTGGAGACATAGTGTCTCCAATATAAAGCACATTAAGCCCCTACTTCACCTCATGGACGCTTTCTCCAATGATATCAAAATTTTAGAACATATGTAAAATGGGCTCTGAGGAAGAAGAGAGAGAAAAGGCTTTGAACTTGAATCCCAATATCAAATGGAACCAATGACTGAAGTCAATACTTACAAATACTTTTGCTTTTTCCAGGCAAGCACATGAAGTACAAGGCTATCAAGGAAAAAGCTGAAGATATAAGAAATGAGTGGTATCTTCAAGTCAAAGTTTAATGGGATGAACACGATTAGAGCAATGAACACCCACAAAATACCAGTCTTGATGTATATTTTTGGCAATAGACCTAAAACAAAGACAAACAAAAATCCATATAATGTAAATGAAATACAAGGCTCATTATCCTAAGGCAGATAAAAGAAGATTAATATTTCCCCCATCAAATAGGAGGAAGAGAATTGATGGATATCTTCAGAGAATATCGTAAATAGGTTAAAAATGTACAGAAATACTTCTGGAACAAACTGACCTCAGTTCACAAAGCAATAGTAAAGACTGACAGCAGGTATTCACCACTGGAGTTGTTGAATGTAACCCAAGTTGTTTTTATCTCTGGATGGAGACTATGAAATGGCTAAGATCCAAGAATACACATGGGTGACATCTACATGAACTCAAACCAATAATACATCGACAAGGAAGCATAAAAAAGCACAAGTCATCCTTATTTGTTTATAAAGAGGTTTATGATAATAGTGATTTAGGATCAGGTCATTACCACCAGAAATTCCAGAAAGATAATTCTTAAGGAGACTGGATTTATTGATCAAGGCAGATTATGCAAGCAAGTGGTAGAAACCGGGCAATAACTACTAAAGATTGCAAAAATTTAGCAACTACCAGATACTGAGAAAGGCACAACCAAGTCACTCAAATTATACAAGAGAGTTCTCTGCCCTTTATAAACTAACAGATGACAAATCCCTATAATAAAACCCCTCAACTCAAAATATCCTTATGAATTCAACAAATAACCTGTACTAGAACCAGAATACTATTACAGATAGAACTATTACTCACAACTACCTGGTCATAACACGGACACATAGAATTTCAGGGATAACATTTTTAATAGATATCATGATTACCACATACTCATAACCTCCAAAAACACAGAATGAAAAGTTTTCAAAATATAGAGAACTATATAGAATATAGAAGAAAATGAGACCAAATAGAAAAAGGACAAGGTACAGGTCAAATATGTTATCTTGTTCTGAATATGCTTTCAAGGAGTCTACAAAAAATGAGCTTATACATCCCAATGTTCTTATTAAATTACAAAAGGCAATCATCTTATCCACCTGCATAATAGTTCACAAATATTAAACATACAAGAACAATAGCAGAATAGCATCTTGTCCTTGGACCATTTCTTTCTGAACCCCATTTAAAAGTAAGACAAACAAAATACTAATAATGAAAAAGAAGTTAAAACTTACAGAAATTATTTTGGTACAAATAGACATGACTTCACCCATGATACCAAAGACTGACAAAAGGCACATGCCACTGTGTTTGTTGAATATAACTAAAAGTGGTTTGCATATGGATAGAGTCCAAATGCAGGAACAGAACCAAAAGGTACTTTCCCACATCTATGTTAACTAAAGCAATACTATGTCAATAAAGCAGCATCAAACAAATGGTTAAGTTGTATGGATTCGTTCATAGTAATAAAAGCAATAACAATAGCTATCATTTATATAGCACTAAGGTTTGCAAAGCATATTACAAATGTTATCTCATGTGAAACTCATGGCAATTCAGGACTAGATCATAAAGACCAGAAATTACATGTGTATTATTCTTAAGGAATTCAGGCTTGTTGATCAATGTAGATTATGTGAATAAATAGTAGAAACCATACAAAACATCGCTGTAGGTTGCAAGAATTTAGCACCTACCAAATACTTAGTAAGACATGACCTTGCAGCTAGAATAGTACATCAGAAATTTTGCCTCTTTCACAAACTAACAGATGACAAATCTCCTCATGCCAAATACAGTCTTCAAAATATCCTTGAGAATTCAAAAAATAAACTATACTGGAGCTGGGCTATTATCACAGACATAACCAGTGCTTGCAATCACTCTAACATAACATTGATCTATGATCATTTAAAAACATATATGAAATCCTCATAATCTCCAAGGTGCATGGAACAAAGAACTTTTAAAGATAGACATCTAGAAGAAGAAATAAAAATAACTTAGAATTGACATGAGGTATATATCACCCCTGCTGCCCTGCCTACTACTGGAATTGTCTTGAAGTTGTTTTCAGTGAAGCTACCAAAAATAAGCTTGTATCCCAGTACTTTTATTCAACTACTAAAGCAGTTATTCCATGTATTGGTATTATAATTCATAGAATATTAAATATAAAAAATAGCAATATAGCAACTTGTCTCAGTATTATTTCTATTTGGACTCCATTGAAATAGATGAAAATAATTGTAGTAAATAGTAATAATCATTCACATTTTCCCAATAACAACCTTGGTAGGTTAAGTATAAACCTTATTATCTCCATTTTAGAAATGAGGAAACTGAGACACAGAGAGGTTAGGTGACTTGCCTATGTTCTAACAGTTAGAAGTGACAGAGCCAATATTCAAAGCAATTCTCTTATGACACCGTGTTCAATGTGCTTTTCACTGCACGATGCAGTAGATGTTGCAGGCTACCTCTGAAATATATGCTGGCCATGGAGAGGTGCATGTTGGTTCTGAACAGGCTGCAACATGTAACTAAAGAGGAACTTGGAAGCAGATCGAGAGTAAAAAATGTCAACGAAGAAATGTATAATAGGAAGAGGTGATCTGGCTATATGAAAAGGATGAGGAATGATACATAGATAGCTCAGTTACTCCACTGGTACCCTGGTAATATCCAAAGAAAGCAAGGAAGTCCTCCTGAATAAAGGGTGGACTTCCTGTGGTAAACTCAAGAAAGCACATAGTTGGAAGCTGCAAAGAATGGGGAGTTATAGATGGCTTACAATCTGCACCATTGGAGAGAGCTTCCAAATCAATGAGATCACAGATCCCTATAAAAACTGATAAATAGTTATGAATTAGTTGAAGGTAAAACGTAGAGAAGTATTAAGCTTTGTTCACAGATCTTTCCACCTTGGGAATTGATCACATTTTAGATATTTTTTCATCCAGGAAAACATTTATTGACCACCTGCTGTGTGCTTGGCACCGTGCTAGAGACCCACCTATGTACAAACATCTGGTCTGGGTTATGGCCAAATAAGCAAATAGAAGTGGCAATATACAGAAGAAATTTTCAACTATTTCCACAAAATAGACCAGGTATATTCATAGGATGCCAAGATACCAGGCAGAGCTCCCAGGAGGCTATTACATAGGTCACTGGGCAAATACTGAATTAGCTTCTGAGATAAGCCAAATCAATATAGAAGGAATCCCTGGTTAATTTGGTAGAAATAATACTTCTAGCCTGGATGTAGAAACTCTGTAGCATGCATGTAGAACATTTAATCTTTGAAGTCTTTAAAAACTTCTGAGTCTCCCAAAACAGTCCTTATAGACATGAAGGATTATATCCATCCTTCAGAGGGAAGTGTTAAAATAAAGAGTCTAAGTAACTTAATGAAAGTACCCAAATTAGGATTTGTGAGTTATAGCACTAATCATCAGTTCATTAAAACCATTATTCTTAAGAAATTCAGTAGATTGTGAAGAAAGAAACCATTTTAAATAAAGTAGGTTTGTTTCATTATAGAAATGTATAACCAGATTAAAAAGATGCACCCATCATATACCAAAAGCTAGAAGAATTGATGGAGAACCTACATGTTCCCTTTGTAACCATACAATGCTAACAGAACCAAAGGAAGGCCTCCAGTAAATTGGGTGGGTCTCCTATTGTTAATTTATGGGAAGAGGGGAGCAAGAGTCACTTAGAATGGGCGGGTATGAATGGGTTGCAATCTGCATCATTGAAGGCAGCGTCGATGTCAATGGGATCACAGGTCTATCAAAAATCCAAGATTTAGTTATCCTTTTAAAACTAAAATATACTCACTCTTCATACTGTTGGAAAATGTATGTTGAATAGCACTAACACAAGAAGCATCAAAGAAATTATTTTTACCTTCAAAAGTATAGCTCCAACCAAAAGCATTCGCAATGATAGATCAAAATCTATAAGCCACCAGTAAAGAGGAACTTTCCACTTTCTGGTTGCTGTCTCAAAGGGTAGGGGCCTAATAGCAGTAAATCTGAATGGGGGGGGGCGGAACGTGTAAAATTGCACATACTAGTTTGTCCTGAGACTATGAGAGCATAAAAGATTATATTTTCATTTGCATGGTTTGCTGGGTTTTATTTGGCAGATACAATAACAACAGGCTACACTGAGCCCATAAAACAAAGTGAGAACAGCAGCTCATTTTTGTGGCAGAATGTAATAGTTATGGCTAAAGGGCTTACATAATTCATCTTAAACCCTTATGCCTGTATTTATTGTTGTTTAAATGAAAATTAAACTCTTAGGGCCATAAGGAGGCTTCTGGTATCATATCAGGAATTTGACTGAGATACTTTTCTATTCCATGACTGCTAAAAGCTTCAGTCTGCAATGCTTAAAATCAGCATGAAAAGTACCTAGGACTGAACATACCTTAATGCAAAACAGCTCTGCATCCTTTCTCCTCTCCCACTGTTCAAGATAACCCCAAAGCCCTTAGACAATGAGTGGAAGAATGGGACTAGGCACTATTCTTGATTTCTGACTGAAAATTGTCTATTATGAATGAGAGAGCTTACGGTAATTTTAAGCTATGGTTAGGAGATACTATTTATGATGAACACATACATGCATGAGGCAATAAGTAGTTTTTGCAGGTGATTTAATACTCAAGCAAAGGTGAAGTATGTGATAGCAGCCAAGGCCATTTATCACAAATACAATGTTCTCTAACACTATGAAAATTATTCCTCTTTTATCATACCTCTAAAAGAAGAATCAACAATTCACATTTTAAAACTTGTTTATTCTTGCTCTGTCAAAGAATAAAAACCCTTTGGCAGAATATTGATTTCTCATATCTTTGGCTGTTGTCACTTGAGGGCAGGACTAGAATCTGCTTGAAAGACAGGTTGTTGGGGGCTAACCTGGATTATCAAATGTATACCTTGATGAATTTAGAAAGCATCAGCAATTAGCATCAAAAGGGAGTAGGGAAATGTTACTTAAAACTGGTAGGTAAAATTCAGTCCACTATTTTTCCATTTCTGCAAATCTCAGGAAATGAAGGTTAATGCTTACCTTTCAGGAGAGTAGTTCACAAAATTAATGAAGAATGTATATCCTTGTATGAGATAGAATTCTTTTAGATTTCAGGGCTATTAAAATATTTATAATTAAATCAGCCTTGCAAATAAACACAATACATTTACCAGTGTGATTGTAAACTTTTTTTCAATCCCCTCCCCTCACCAGAGGAAAATAAGTGCAAACTAAATAAAAAACACTGTATAAATTGTTACTTGTTTTACCCCAACAAGTGAATATTTCTGACTTTTAAAAAAATTCTAGATTTTAAACTGCTTTAATTTGTTCTTAGATAAATTAATTTGGAAATAAAAATATATATTGCCCAAAATTTGATGATTTTACTTGTGACTATTCAACAAAACCAGTTGGAAAGGTGAAAAAGTAGAATTCAATTGATTTTAAAACAATTGCAAAATTCAACCAAAAAAAACTGCTTTCTAAATAATGTTATTTGACTAGATGTTTTAAAAAAGCAATTTTATACAAAATCATTGCTTCATTTAGATATTATGCACAAATTATAATGGATTACAACTTCAAGCCAAAAAAAAAAAGAAAATTTGAAAAGAAATTGGGCAATAAATTTTCATATGAAAAATTCTGTAATTTTTTGTCACTACCATGTCTTTGAACAAATGGGAATATTTCAAATCAAAGCATTACTACTGCCTTTTGTAGAGGTTCTTATCAATGAGATATTGCTCATGCTAATCCATTAGTCATTATTTAGTCAGCTGATTCAAAGGGACTTCTAGCAACAGCATTTGGATTATTGCTGGTAGGAGAAACCCTAAGAAAAAGAAAGGAAGGGAATCAATTCATGTGGGAGATAACTAAGAAAAATACTAAAAGAATAAAAAAGAAAATATAATCAAATATCAAATAAATGAATGGAGAAAGAAACCAAGAAGATAATAAAATGGAGTAAAGCTAGAGGGGAAAAAAGCATATTAATGTATTTTTTGGGTGAGTGACTAAAGGGAAAAAACCACGAAGCATCCTACAGTTTTTAAATTTTCTCCCTTCACTTATCTGGACAGAAAATAACCAGGACACCTACTGCCACTGTCATGTTAAAAGGTGAAATTCCACATTCCATAATTTTGGAAGGAGGAAGGGGCTTTGGTTTGGTTGCCATTCCAGGCCCTCTAGCCATCAGCCCCCTTCTCCCTTAAGGAAAGGGGTCCCTTTCCTTAAGCAAAAGAGGACAATGAAAATAATTTAAAAAATTTTTTTTCTTCCAAGGCCATTCTGCAAGCAAGCAATGTCTACCACTGTTCACAATTCTAACAGTTGCCAGTTATGTTACAGCAAATAGGAGTTACTTTGCAAAGAGCCAAACCCCACTTTCTAATTGTCCCACATTAAGGTGAAAAAAAGGTTTGGATTTTTGGCCTTCTCTGTCCATTTTCACTTAGGTTTTATATCTCTCGGCTTTAGAATTATTTTCTTAAAGCCTAGTTTCTTTTTTTCCTAACAGTCTCTAAAAGTCCTTATTTTAACTCAAAATTACAATACAGGGGACTATGGCCAACGCTATGCAGATGGCCAAATAGATAATAAAGGCTCAGTTCATGAATAATATCCACTCAGAAAGAGGACAAAAGCAATGCAGGGTGGGGGTGGGGGGTGGGGAACAGGACCCAAACTGAACAAAATGTGCGTGCTATATTTAAAAAAACCCACGATCATCATCAGAGGGCAAAGCCCATATTAAGACTGCCCCATTGCTTTAATTATGTGCCAGTGGCAACCATCTGATGTGACTGTTTGCTCTTCCAGTCAATAAAAAAAAGTCATAACTGCCATCAAATTTTAATTTAATGTATTTTCTACACAACTCTTTCTGTTTTCCTTGTTTTTTTTTCTTTTATAACATTAACACTTTTTTGTTAGAAAATGTGTGAAAGATTAATTTGTAGAATGAGGGGAGCTGTGGGTGCACAGCACAGGACAGATGGAGTGGGTGTGACATGACAGTTTTCGTCTGTGGCATCATTTTGTTGTTATTGTTGCAAGTGAGCAAAGTATAGCTACTGTTACAGTGATCATTTCTTATGGGCCCAAGGAAAAGGTATGTTCCTTTTCCCTCCCTATCCCACCCAACCACTATTGACCTCTGCTCCTTAGATATGCAGCTGCATCCCATCATGTCTAGCTGGCATTTCAATGAATGTTGTGAGAGGGCTTTGGTTGGTCTGTTTGAGCAGCATCTTGTTAATTTTAAATCTCAGATTGAAATAAGACTGCATTAGTCTTTTGTATGGAACAGAATAGAACAGACTTTTTTTTGGAATAAATGCAATGTTTTGTGATTCATTAATGTTCTCTCCCATGTGAGATCATGGCCATTTCTGTTTGATAAACCCAAAGGTGTGAAACTATATGCAAAAGTGAACTGAATTAAGGAACAGTATTCTCTCTCCTAAGCTTTTTGCAAAGGCATAAAAATCTATGCACATTAGAGGGGTATTTTTTTAAATTGTCAAAAAATGATGATGTGCAAGGTAAGATTTTGCCTTGGAACAACCTTCACTTCCCCATAAGTATTGTAGGAGTTTGCTATTGTAAAGGCTCTTATTGAAGAATAAAGCAATTACCGCAGAAACTCACTGTCATATGGCACACAGACATTCCAAGAAAAAGTAAAACTTTGAGGAGGAGAAAAAGGCAAATTCAGGACAGCATGTGGGAAGGGAAGATGGGGACCCTTTTATACAGAAAAAGAGAGAGAAAGAAATCCATTAACAATTTCTTTATCCTTTTTTTTTAATTCTTCCTTGTCAACTGAACCAAATCGCCACACACAAAACCTATCTCTGGATGCACAACAGGGAACAAACGATGTGTAGAAAGATTAAGCCAGTCCATGTGAGGCTGGCTAGTGGTTTCTTACAGGTAAAAACCAGATTTACTTGAAGCATCTCAGCAAAGCATGTGGCAAAGCAATTTAGGTGCCATACTGAGCAAACATTTGCCACAGAAAATACCTTTGCTGTAGGCTACACAGCCAAGACACATCCTCTGTCACTTGTCCTTGATCCTATTGGCAATGGTAGCATCCCTCTAGCACACAAGAATAAGAAGCTGTGCTTTTTTAATAAGATGTTTCTTATTATTCTTAAGTCATTTTTATATGTTACCTCCTGTCTCCCCAAGCCCTACTGTAAAAAAAAAATGGTCTTTTTTCTTTTTTGCCTCTTTTGCATATATTATAGCCCTCTACTAGACACAGTGGGTACTTAGAAAACATTAGCTGACATCATAACAGTATAAGGATCATTGTTAGAGTAGAGATTCCCCTAAAAGATACTTATTCAACCTGTTTGAATATTTGCCTGTTGTGGAAATCTCACACTAACTAGCATTTAATAATAGCTAGTATGTTATATAGCACTAAGGTTTGCAAAGTTCTTCATGTGTTATTTCATTTGATCCTTACAACAACCCTGTGAGGAGAGTGCTATTATTATCCTCATTTTATAGGTAAGGAAACTGAGACAGAAAGAGAAAAGGTAATATGTCCTAGCTGCCTCTAACACACATATTTAACATATTTAACCTCTCACTCTCTTTTAAGGGGATGATACAATAAAAATAATAGTTCATGTTAATGTAACATGCTAAATTTTCTAAGGTACTAAGCTTACATGATCTCAACAGCCTTGTGAAGTAAGTGTTATTATTATCTTCATTTCAAAGATAAGAAAATGAGATGCAGAGAGGTTAGAGTGATTCACCCAGGGTCCCACAGCTCTTAAGTGGCTGAGGCTAACATGTCTTCCTGACTACATATCCAGTACTCTTTCCAGTATGCCAAATACAAGATGAGGCTCAGGAGGGGCAGAGAGTTTATAGCCAGATAATACAAGCTACCTGAGCAAATCTGTTCCAAATAGATGATATCATTTCTTTTTTTTTTTTATCCAGACCATGATTTCATTGGTATAAGTTGCTCCAGGCAAGGAAATTTCTTTTACCATTTCAGATCCGAAATTATTCTGCAAGCTATAGTCTTAGAGAGTTGTCTAAGAAGCCACAGTCACTATGTGTCAGAGGCAGAAATTGAGGCCAGGTCTTCTGAACTCTGAGCTTCACTCTCTATCCACTACATCAAGCTGCCTCATAGGGTACAAATATAGGATAGAGCATGAAGTTTTGAATGTTGTACGTATTAGAGTATTTATGGGGAGGAAATAATAATGGCTCGATTAAAAGAATTCTCATTCTATGTGATTCACTTTTCTGTACTATTCACAGAATTGTAAGGCACTATTAGAAGACATCTTACCTCTGTCTGTCTGTCTCTGTCTCTTTCTCTGTGTCTCTCTTTCTCAACAGTACATTCATACTCCTATGCTCCTGAAACCTCTCCAATATTTGCCACTGAAAGGATCCTTTGCTTCCTCCTACCCCCCCTACAACACAATCTATAAAATCTATAGAAAATATGAATGGTCTAATAATGTGCTTTGAGATCCTTGTTCTAAGGCATCTGACATATCCCCTCTCTTCAAACTTTTTGAATAGCTTTCTTCTGAACATATGATAAGGTGGAAAAAAATGAATTAGCTGGGACACACACACACAAACACCAGGAGCGTTATATTTTATCGAAATTATAGAGTAAGTACCAGTATTTATATTATGTATGTATAGATAATGATATATCTATGTATATTTTTACACACAAACTTTTATTCTTTCTGAGCATCTGGGAAGGTAACTAGTTATAGTCTCATTAAGACATAGAGGGGAGAAGAGTCCCCTCTCTCCTTCCATAGTCTTTGGTATGACCAAGTTGATACCTAAATACACTGGCTTATATTACAGCCCTGAATGGCACATGGTTAGCAGCTCTTCCAGATGCTTAGAGAAGATGAATATAGATATAGATACATATCTATATATACATATATACACATAATATATATACACACACATATGCCATAGGCGTACGTGTACATGTATATTACTATCTATAAAACCAATTTCTTAACTCCCTTTTGGCCCTCCTCACAGGAGGGAAAGTTGGAGCCAAATGAGATTGTCCCTTGTATACTAATATTATATAATGTACACTCTCTGAAGACATGCACTTACTTTCAATAAGGCATAAATTTTTTAATTGTAATATAATGTTATAATATCACAATATAAAAGCAAATCTATGTTTAAATTGTCAGACATATATTTGCTTACATAAAATCACAAATGAATGCAATATTGCTAAATATTTATTACATTTTACTAGTCCTCTTTTGTAAATATCTATAAGATATGCTTACCTCATTCAAAAGAGCCTTTAAACAAAACTTAGATGCTTAGACACATTGTATTTTGTGTTAAAGCAGTCTCCCTGGTCACTTTAATCTTAAAACGTCTAGGAATTCAGCCATTTAATAAAAGAAAAGCTCCTAAAGTATCATGAAATCTATTGTAATTTTGGCTTAAATGTTGTTTTCTTGCTGTTTTTCCTCATTCTCCATTTGAACAGTAATTTTTTTTTCCTGGCAATTTTTGGACATCTGCAGAAGATATTAAGAAATATTTCCTTCTTGTCTAAGTAGCACTTGATTTAAAAAAAAATACCTACATTCAACTAGTGATTTTAGAATTTATGGATTTCAGGATGGACTGCCAATTGATTTAGCTAGGCAGACCTCTTTTATTCATTTTATGTTATTATATCAGAGTAGAGCTACCTTATATGATAATGTAAATATAGACTCCCTGTCAGATAAAAGCCAAAATATTTCTTGGATATTATACTGGTTGTTATTTATAAAATATGACCATTTTGTTATTTGGAACAGGACTATATGCAGTTTCCCAGTCTACGTAAGCATAAAACTACATTTTTCTTCAAAGATCATTGATGATTTTATTGAACTATCACTATCAGTCAAGATATATTTATTGAAGATTGTTTTTTTAGTTGAACATAATTACAAAAAAAGCACTTCTTTCATCATCTATAAATGGAAATAATAATATGGGTAGTATCTACCTTGTAGAATTGTGAGGATCAAAGGAGATATTGTTTTTAAAGCTCTTTGGTAACCTTAAAGTACTGCATTGATATCAGTTATTATTTTTATCAGTGAATCTGATGGAATTAGAAACCAAAGGAAGTAGTGGTTACTGTTACCACATGCTTGTCTGGCGGGGACACATAGTACAGAGAATCAGTAGAGGCTCAAATCAGCAATAAGGGAAAGAGAATCTCCAGGACTGCTTCTACTCTCTTAGTCTGTGACAGGAAACATTATTTCCATACCTGAATGTCCACAGCAGACTCCATAATGATGGAAGGAAGCAGGACTTCTCAGATATTTATTAAGGAGATCATTCTACCTCCCTAGGTGGTACAGTAGGTAGAGTGCCAGGCCTGGAGTCAGGAAGGCTCATCTTCATGAGTTGAAATCTGGCTTCAGACACCTACTAGCTGTGTGACCCTGGGCAAGTCACTTCACCCTGTTTGCCTCAGGTTCCTCATCTGTAAAATGAGCTGGAAAAGGAAATGAGAAATGGCAAACTACTCTAGTATCTTTACTAAGAAAACCCTAAATGAGGTCACAAAGAGTGAGACATGACTGAAAATGACTGAACCACAACAACAAGCATAGCCAAGCAATCCTTGGTCTTCTGATAGACCCTCAGGAATCCTATTGGAGGCTCCCAACACTGAGCAGAAATTGGAGTTCCTGAAGGTTATCCATACCCTTGCAGCTGTAGAAATGGCATTAAGGCTTTTAGCAGGCTCTGTGTTATATTTATCTTTGTTTTCCAAATGTCTCATACAATGCCTTGCATAGAATAGGTGCTGAATAAATATTTGCTGAATGAATGAATTCATGCAGTTTCTTTCCATGGTTCTGAGTTTCTAGTAAGTCAGATAAGAGTGTCTTCCCACTCATATACTCCTTTATATTGATATGATGGGTTAGACATCTGATCATATGCCTTGAATCATAATAACTGATTAAGGCTCATGATCATATAGGTATAGGATGGCCAGAGCCTCATCTTCCTGTTATCAGTTTGGTGTGAAGAGACGGGATCTTTTTTTTATTTTTTGCTTGGGGCTTTTAAAATTTTTCATTTTACTTTTTTTTTCAATTAACAAGTACTTTCTCTCCTTATTACATTCACACACACACATACACACACACACACACTTTAAAAGAAAAATAAAATCCTTTTTTCATAATCAAGTAAAAGAAACTCCCACATTGTTCATATCCACAAATTCATGCCTCATTCTGCATCTTGACTCCATCACCTTTCTTTCAGGACATGGGTAGCATAGTTCATCATCAACATGGAATCATGGCTGGTCATTGCACTGGACAGAGTTTTTAAATCTATCAGTTATTTGTCTTTACAATGTTGTTATTATTGTATAAACTGTTCTCCTAGTTCTGTATCAGTTCTCACAAGTCTTCCCAGACTGAACTTAACCCTTTTATTACTTTTTATGACACGTTAGTATTATATCACCTTTATGTGTGTGTGTATATATATATATATATATATATATATATATATACATATATAATCATAATGTGTTCAGCCATTCCCCAGCTGATGGGCATCTCTTTACTGACCAGTTCTTTGACACCATAAAAAGAACTACTATAAGTATTTTATATGAATGTATTT
The DNA here is from genome assembly GCF_900497805.2 of Vombatus ursinus. Lineage (NCBI taxonomy): Eukaryota > Metazoa > Chordata > Mammalia > Diprotodontia > Vombatidae > Vombatus > Vombatus ursinus. Next base: position 74,577,336 of record NW_020954576.1, on the reverse strand, counting down.
CTTCTCTGTCTCTCTGTCTCTCTGTTTCATTGTCTCTCTTTCTCTATCTCTGTCTCTATCTCTGTCTTTCTCTGTCTCTGTCTCTCTCTGTCTCTCCCCCCCCCGATAGAGATATTTGTGGGTCAAAGGATATGTCCACTTAAGTGCCCTTGGGAGCATAGTTCCAAATTGCTCTCCAATGGTATCAGAGACCACAGCTCTACCAATAGTATATTCATTTGCTTATTTTCCTGAAACCCCTCCAATATTTGTCATTGATAGGATCCTTTGCTTCCTCTTATCTGCGAGTATGAATGACTATTTGTAAAGAACTTCACCTACTTATACAGTCTATATAATCTATAGAAAATATGAATGATCTATAATGTGCTTTGACATCCTTGTTCTGAGGCATCTGACATACTCTCTCTTCAAACTATTTGGATAGCTTTCTTCTGAACATATGATAAGGTGGAAAAAAATGAATTAAATAGGTGCAGGTGGACCATTAACAATTAGAACATCCCAAGTAGAAGTCTATTCAATACTACTAATAGGAATTAATGCATTATTTTATAAATGATGCTAGAGTATAATGAAATGTCATTAACAATTTTTAAAAGCAAATTTCAGAAAATGGATGATATCCATTTAGGAGCAATCTGGTCTACATCCAAAGGCACTTTCAAATGAATGGCCTGCCAAAGTCAAAATATTGGGTGGTAGGGTTTTGATACTGTGGAATGACATGAAAACTTTATTTTGCCCATCACAAATTTTCAGGGATGTTTTCCACAATGGTGCTTTGCTCAAATTGCTAACAACAAGACAGAGTGGACTATTTGGGATCTGATGCTGTAAAGGATTTTGATTGACTCTCGAAATACCTATTTTCCTCTACTCCAAGACATTTCAATAGAGAACAATTTGGTTTGAATGAACAAAATCTTCTCTCTCCTTTTTAGGTCGCTTTATTCCAGTGACAAGAACTTTGTGTGCTTTTTTCTCTTTTTTACCTTCAATAGTTTATAAATAGTCCATGTAAAACTGCCCATTATTTTTTTATACATGCTAAGCTACTTATTGAAAAATTACACCCCCTCACACCTCCAGGCCTTTCTGAATCTAAATGAAGCCCTTTTTGCACTTAGATATCTTTGGCAGGAAAAAATCAGTAAAAGCTAGTGTTCAAACCCCAAGGGGGCAGCCTGCACACAGATGAAAATATGACCGTGTAAATCTGCAGTTTTTGTTGTTTGACATTAGACCCAGAAGAAGAATTCAAAATTTTCATGGAAAAATTCAGCTAGACAAACAGATGAATTAAATATACTAGTTTGTCCCTATTTCTATGTACATTCTTATAAGTCAAGTAGAATGAGTGAAGAATCCTGGTATTGACCCAAGTCACTTGGAAACACATTATAATAATCCCCTGAATTCAGATTGGTTTAAAACCTTTGGGGTAAAAATATAATTCACATTTATTAATCACTAACTGAATTTACAATCAGATGCATAAACAGCAGAGTAAACAAGCAAACTGACTTTAAGAGCCTGTAAGTGTGTACTCAGTTAACTTGGTTTGAGTATGGTACTAATGAGGTCACAGATTTAATCCCCATCTGGACAATTTTGCTCTGTTCTCAAGGCTACAACCTTGCCCTGGTCAGGAGTACTGCAAATATGTACTGGTAGCCACAAGAAGTAGTTTAGATTGTGTCCATGCTTTGCACAAATCCATCACCATTACAGGAATGAAAATTTCAAAGTATATACTCAGCAGATAGAATTCATGTCATTAGATAATACAGCACTGTATAGAGAGAAGGGTGCTGAACTTAGAGTCAGTAGATCCTCACCAGCACCCTGAGACAAGCAATTATTCTTTCCTATTTTGCTGATGAGGAAACTGAGACTCAGAGAGAATAAGTGATTTATGTAGGGTCTCATACAGCTGGTAAATGGCAGATCAATTCCAAAACACAGTGATCCTTCCTCTGCACCACAGCTGCCTCCTGTGAGCTGGGACAAGTTAAGCAAACTGTATCTTCCAGTCCTGATTTGGTTTATACTCCTCAGTATTTCTCTAGTGTGTTATGGATATAGCACAGAAATGAACAGGTAGGAAAGAGCAGTAGCATGTACTCTAATCTGGCTGTGCCACAATTGGAAATGGCTTATGAAGCTAAAGTTGACATTTTCAGTATTGAATACCCCATAAGATTTTCATGAGCAGCCATTTATGAATAATTACCAAACACTTATTCCTTTTTTTTCAATATGAATAAGAATCTTGCTTTTTGGTCTGATACAATCTCTCTTTAATGAAACACTTCACTTGGCCATGGTTGTTAGTATGGCTATGTGCTATGTATTCATCCCCAAAAGAGAGGAGTCCGTGCACATCGCCTCTCACCTGTCTAGACTTCCCTGCCTCCTTCTCAGTTGCCTTCTCCTTATGGAGAAACCTTTGTTGTGAGGCCAGCTTTCCTGATTAATTTGTGACTCCCTAGCCTTAACCATCATTTCTTGAGGGTCCCTAGCCATGTTGACTTCATTCTTGGCTCAGTTCATTTTCTGGGCTTCTCTACTTCCTTGCCAGTCACCTTGCTGCCATTCACGTGCCCTTTGCCCTCACCCCCTCCATTTATTTCCCATCTATGTCTTCTCTTCTTCCATTAGGATGTAAGTTTCTTAAGGATGGGGACTGTCTTGTTTGCTTGTACGTATGCCCCTGGTGATAAAAGCACAGTGCCTATCACATAGTAAACAATCCATCTATCTCTCTTGCAGCTCAGCTGAAGTGAATAGAGTGCTGGGTCTGAAATCAGGAAGTTGTTGTTGTTGTTCAGTCATGGTCGACTCTTCATGACCCCATTTGGGGTATTTTTGGCAAAGATACTGGAGTGGTTTGCCATTTCCTTCTCCAGCTCATTTGACAGATGAGGAAACTGAGGCAAACAGGGTTAAGTGACTTGCCCAGGGTCACACAGCTAGTAAGTGTCTGAGGTCAGATTTGAACTCAGAAAGAGGAGTCTTCCTAACTCCATTCCTGGCACTCTATCCGCTGCACCGCCTAACTGCAGAGTCAGTAAGGCCTGAATTGAAATCTAGCCTCAGATGCATACTAGCTGTATGAGGTTGGGCAAGTCACTTAACCACTGTCTGCCTCAGTTTCCTCAACTATGAAATGGGAGTAATAATACTGCCTACTCTGAAGGGTTATTTTGAGGATCAAATGCTTAGCACAGGACCTGGCATGTGGTAGGCTTTATAAAAATCCTAATTCCCTTCCTGTCTTATGACCATTACTAGCAGTATATCCCTGGACAAGCTACATGGTTCCAAACAACTCTCTGGAGTTTGTCAATTTTCTTAACTATGAAAACAGGAATGATATTAATGCCATCTCATATGTCTATCCGTCCATCCATCTCTCTCATTCTCTCTTTCTCTTTCTCTTTCTATATGTGTATTTTTATCTATCTATCTCTATCTGTCTATTATAAACTGGTTATTATTATCCACTTATGGCTAAATTATAATCATTCATTCATTTATTATGTAGAAATTTATTAAGTACCAACTATGTACAAAGATACCATTTTTACCCTTTGGAAGTTTAAAATCAGGTGAGGGAAATAAGACATTAGCCCAAATAACCGTAATCTAAATAGAATAAAATAGAAGCGTACATAAATAGATAAATAGAATACAAGTATACAAATGGAATAATAAAATATCTGTGAGAGTTTCAAGAAGGGAGAAAAAGTTTCTGACTGTCATTAGAGGTAGCAAGGTGGTTTTCATGGAGGAGGTGCCTTCAGATGAGCTTTAAAAGATAAGGATTTCAAAAGGCGTAGCTCAGGTGAGGCTTAAGCAGGTGAGAAAAGCCACAGAGGTCAGAAAGCTGGGGAAGCCATCTTGGGTAAAGCTCCAAGTACAAAAAAAAAACTGCAAAGGCAAGATGGAGTCTGGTTGTCAGGAGCCTTAAATGCCACGCTAAAGACTAGAAATTATATTCAGTAGTACATTGGTAGCCATTGAAGGTTTTGGAAAAGTTGAGTGACATGAACTGATCTATTTTAGAAATATCAATCTGGCAGCAGGAGAATGCAGATTCTGGAGAAAGAAGTCATGTTAGAACCCTAATGCACTTGTCTATGTAAACCTTAACGAAGGCTCATTGTAGTTACTTTGGTGGGGGGTGGGGTGGGGACAGCATTTCTCATGGGAGAAATCAGAAACACTGGATCTTCCTTCACCCTGTACCAATGAAAAGGACATTTCTGGGTCCCTTCATCATCTACCAATTAATCCAGAGTGGATCTAATACAAAAAAGTTGTAGGTCTGAAATACTGCATGCATGGTTTTCCCGATGTACACTTCTTCCTCCCCACTCCACACCTTTTATCAGAACACAAAATAATCATCAACACTCAAGAAGGGACCAGGGAGAATTTCACAGATATTTCTCTAAAGACTATGTCTTTATAGTCCCTCAACTAACTGAGGGTTTAAAAAATATATCATCCCACTGCATCTATTGCTTATTATTTTTTCTCTGGGCCTCAGTTTCCCCTACTGCAAAATGAAGGGGTTATATTAGGGTCATAGAGTCACATATGGAAGGGATCTTAGAATTCAACCTACCCCAGATGAGGAAACAGACTGAGAAGAATTAATAACTTTCCCAGGGTCACTGAAGCTAATACAGTTACCCCTTCTACATCACAGGGCTTAGGGGTATAGTGCCCCCAAGATCTGGAAAATCCATGTAAACTTTTTTGGTCCTCCCTTCATACCAAAGAAGTTTGATTTTTTTTCTTTTTCTTTTATGTGGTATTTATAGTACTTTATTGTAAAATTTGGGTAAAGTATTTGGTCACAGGCTCTGTTTCATCTGCTGGCCTTCACATGTCATCTGCAGCTTCCATGAACCCTGCCCCCAAATTCCCATTTAATTTCTTATGCCAACCCACCATATACTGAAACTGTGATGGGGAAAGATAACTATAAATGTCTTAGTTCAGAAATGTTTAAGGGAAGACTAGGCTGAAGGGCATTGGGGAAATTGCACAGTACTTTCAATGACTTCAAACTGCTTGCTTGCTGCCTGCACGAATCTAGCCTGTTAATAGCAATGTTCTCCGAACAAAGCCATAAGATCATGATTTTGGATCATTGAATCTTCAATTTAGGCATAACTTCAAATTCTAGATCTATCTGCTTTCTTATACTCCATTTTTTTAGGAGGCATAGTCAAATCACATAAAAAAATTAATAGGAAGGATTTGGTTAAAAAAAAATCTGATTTCTTAGTGTCAATAGGATGTTCACAATAATAACCCAAAGGCACTATGAGGTCCAAAATCAACAAAAATAAAATTATCCTTATGTACTATACAAATAGAGAAAAGGGAATTTTTATATATGTTATCAGTCCAAATATAGGCTGCATTCCTAAAACAAGACCTTTTTGAAATGAAAGCACATCATCATTCAAAACAATGTCATAAAATCACCAGGGGTCAGTCAAGACCCAGAGTGTCCAGTCTAGCTGGGACCCTGAGTAGCTAATGATTTTCCCTCCCAACAGCAGAGGGAAGAAAAGTTTCAAATCTGAGTGTCCTGTGTTTCTTAAACTTCTGGGTTTAGGGAACCTATATAGTAAAATGTTTGGAGCTGCCTGGACGTGGGAGGAATTGTGGGTGGATAGGAGATGCATCTGTTGGTTATTTGATGTTTTAGTGCTTTTTTTTACTATTATAAGTAACCAGTATTCAGTTTAGCCATACTTATGTTCTTCGATTTGAAATGCAGAAAGGACAGTAAGAAGGACAGACTTTTGGGTTGGGTTGTGTCATATTATTTTCCAGTCAATGAGGCACTATTAACCATAAGAAACTAAGTGGATAATTGCACTCACATTAACCCTTTAAAAAATCAAGTCTAACAGGATTAGAGCCGGTGGAAGGTTGCTCTCTCCATGGATTTTCTCTCCCCACTACAATCCATCCTTTACACAAGTACCAAAATGATCTTCCTAAAGCTCAAGTCTGGTAAAATTCAACACCTCCTTCCCTTCCCTTCCCTTCCCTGCCCCACCTCAACAAACTCCAGTGGCTCCCTATTGCTTCTGAGATCAAATATCATATTGTCTGTTTGACATGTAAATATCTTCACAACCTGCCCCTTAACGATCTTTCCAGTCTTCTTTACTCTCTCCTTGAACTCAGTGATCTGACATTGGTTCTACGCACTCTCTCTTCCACAAATGCTCCCATCTCCATACCTTTACTCTCCATATCAGAGTCCCACTGCCTGGAATGTACTCTCCCCCTCACCTTTGTCCCTTGCAGTCCTTGGCTTCCCTGAAGACTGCTCAAGTAGCACCTTCTACCAGGAGCTTTTTTTCAGGTGTCCCCAGCTACTACTACTACTACTAGTGCATCCACTCCCCAAACGACCCTGTACTCATTGTATATGGACTCTGTACATATTTACATATGTACCTATGGTCTCCCCCATTAGAATGTAAGCTCTTTGAGGAGCTTCAAACCTAAGTTTTGGGGGAGTTTCTCCTGACATCAAGACTAATTTTGCCTGTGCAATTTCCATCCATTGTTTCTGGTTATGCTCCCTGGAGACAAAACAAAACAGAAATAAAATAGAACTATAGAATATAAAGTATTGGACTTTACCCTAAAGCAGGGCGTGAAATATTTGCTTGAAGATGGAATTTTAAGTTTTTCTTGGCACTAGAGGAAGTAAATGCATTTTGTTACTTATTAATAAATATATTTTTCTTATATACACAAAGCTTTTAGCCCACCACAATCCCAAAATTTAACCTCTCCATTCCCCCACTGTCCCTGTAAAGTAGGCTTCTAGAGAGAATGCCAGTCTTATATTCTTCACGACACCAAAAAAAGATAATACTTTTTTTTTTATAAAGGGTCACAGGAAGAGTTATGGCAATTGTCTTCCCTTGGGGATGCAAGCTATAGGGGTCAAAAAATTTTCAATTTGGTCCTGAATCAAATTGAAATCTTCTATACACCTATTTTCCTATTGCCTGGAATATGAGAAGAAAAACTGATCAGATCTTCCTGGGGTCCTCAAGACTAAGGATTTTCTGGAGCTGGCCTAAAGGTGAGGTACTGTGGATGAGAGCTAGTCATTTAGGTTATCCCCAGCTTCTCCCAGTACCGACATGAATCTAAGGAATCTAGCCAGAACTAATCCAGTGACAGCCATTCCTCATTGTCTGAGACATTTCCCGTCTTAAAGGGGAGCATTCAGAATTGATTTATAAGCCATATAAGACTATCAGCCTCATTACTTAATAGTTTATAAATCCTTATCTTTCACTAACTTGTTCACCTTGGTTCTGAATATCTTTTGACTATTTCTGAAAATCAGATCCATATTCAAATCTTCCACTTGCTCCAGAAAGCAAGCAAATTTTTGGAAAATGTATCCTACCTGAAAAGCATGGAGAATGTAAAGTCCCACTCTACTTATTTATTGACTATAAAAAAGTAATTGACACAGCAAAGCAAAGTGCTACCTGGGAGTTTCCTTTCAATCAATGTGTCTCTCTCAATATGTCATAGTCACACAGAGTCCTTCAAAGTTATAACAACAGAGAGAGTTGGATGACTCTTCTGATTAGTATTATCAGGTAAGGCATAAAAAAGGACATGTAACCACATCAACTGTGTTTTTTACTGTTATGTGGATGTTTGGCACTGAATTCAAGTGGAAAAAAGATTCCCTATGGACGGTAGTCCTCCAGATGCCTGTTTGTGGATATGCTTATGGTATCAAATCCAAGAACATTGCAGAGCCTCTTTAAATGGGAACTCTAATCTCTCAAAACACTTCAACCTAACTATCCAAACTGGAAAAATCAAGTGGATAAAGAATACCCATTGTCCAAAATATGGTATCTATTTGGATTTTAAAAAAAAAAGCCCATAGAGCTGTTCCATCAGTACATCTATCTTGGTAGACTTCAGATGGATAATAAGCTAAGCTCAGAATTGACTTGAAGGAAAGATCAGACTGTATTATAAGGAAACTCCAGTATTTTTTTTTAACAATACCAAGCTGCTCCTAATACAAAAAAGATTTTTAAACACCCCCTCCCATAGATGTATTGTCAATTCTCGTACATCATAGTCTTCAAATAAGGCTGTGAGTAACCTATAGGATAATGGGGAGATATGTGGTAGATATAAGTTGGCTAAAGTATCTCTCTAATGATGATCTCTGCACAAGAAGTGGCATAAGGAATATGTAGGGTAGTTGGGTGGCACAATGAATAGAATGCTGGGCCTAGAGTCAGGAAGACATCTTCATGACTTCAAATCTGGCCTCAGACGCTTACTAGCTCTGTGACTCTAGGCAAGTCACTTTACCTTGTTTGCCTCAATTTCCTCATCTGTAAAATGAACTGGAAAAGGAAATGGCAAACCAGTCCAGTATCTCTGCCAAGAAAACACTAAACGGGGTCATGAAGAGTCAGACATGAGTGAAAAATAACTAAACAGGGGCAGCTAGGTGGCGCAGTGGAGAGAGCACCGGCTCTGAAATCAGAAGGCTCTGAATTCAAGTCCAGCCTCAGACCAAACATTTGACACTTATTACCTGTGTGACCCTGGTCAAGTCACTTAACCCCAGTCGCCTAAAAATAAAAATAAAGAAAAATAACTAAACAACAATAAAAGGAATGTATGATTGGAGAAGGAGGTGGGCTAGTCAAGCAGTGAGATGGAAGGATAATAGAGAGCCCAAGTATTGCAGTGGTGCCCACAAAATATTTTTAAAGCCTAGAGGAATGCCTCTGGAACATTGGTAGATTCTCTAAGAAGGAACTTCATTCTATGATCAAATAATTGAAAAACTTAATATTCTTTAAAAGAGCTGAAATTAGGGCAGGGTAACCAGAGCTTTGCTCTAGGATTCTGAAATTTAGAGGTTGCCAACAGCCCTTACACTCCTTCAGTAGCCTAAAAAGAACTATGCACAGTTCCTATTTAGTAATTAGTTACTAGTTAGTAAGAACAATTAGTTAAACTAGGAAGCTGTCATGTAACTAGTGCTTTGATTGCCTTAGATGCTGCGCCCAAGGTGAGCTTCCTTCCCTTTCCCACAAAGAGATCTCTGCCCTCAGCGGCCACTGTCCCTAAGGATCTATCTCTCCCTCACCAACTGAATTTTCTTTAAAGTTTATTTGCATGTGCTTTTTGCATCTAGGGCCATCACCAGTCATCTTGACTTAGTTCTTGCCACTGAACTCTGATGACTCTGGAGAAGAGAATAAGGCTGATGACTTTGCATAGCTCTGCTTCACTTAAATCTAATTCACTTCAAGTGAAGACATCACTCTCCTGATGTCATTGGTCCTCTTCAAGAATGAAGGATGAACAACAACACTTTTAAGATCACACCGTATGAAGCTTGTCACAAGTACAGTTTATGAAGCCTGATGAAGGTAGGAAAATGCCAGTTATACTCTGTTCTTTAACCCAACAAAAGTAATCCTCTAATATTTTATAATAAGAGATAGCATGAAGAAGAAATGCACCAATGGAGGGAATACCTATATTAATGAGAATAAATGTCCATTAACTCATATACAGAATTGTGAGGGAAATGTTTTGTAAGCCTTAAAGCACTATAGAAATGTGATTTATGATTAAGTGATTTTATTTCCCACATGCTTATAACAGTTCCTTATACTTATTTACATCTAACAAATATTTAGCAATTAATTGATTTATTTAATAGAAATATAAAATAAACGACTTTGAAATTATAAGGGTCTTGATTCTTAGGATGCCTGAATTTCCCCTATTTGCCTTCCCTGCCCTGCTCACTCCCACTTTGAAAGGCTCACTCACCCCTTCAGGGACCCCCATGCACTCCATCAAGCTGTTAAAGTATTGTTAGGATAATGCTGTCAGGATCAAATGAAATAATATTTGTGAAGCATTTAGCACAGTGCCTGGCACATAGAAGGTTCTTAATAAATGTTTGTTCTCTTTTCGACCTAGGTGCTTGCCCATACAATTGACCTTGAAATGTCATCATGCCCAAAATATGTTTAGCAAAAGATTCATCCATGTTTATTTCAAGCATTCCTAGCTCTCCCTTGTCAGGTCCCTACTTAGCTGAGGTTGCACTGAAATTATGTTCCTATGTATACTAAGAGCAGGCACTTACATAAGGCTTTGAGATTTACAATTCGAGCCTCACAACAACCCTGTGAGGTAGGTGTTGATATCATATCTATTTTACAGATAAGGAAACCGAGGCCAAGTGACACGTCCAGTGTTGAACAAATAGTATCTGAGACAGAATCCGAACTCAGATCTTCTTTACTCCAGCATTCTATATATCATCCCACACTCCTTGTAGATCCAGATATGCCTATATAGTATTAGGGCAGGAGGGAAGAAAAAGAATGAAGGAAAGTAAAGGGGGATATGAGGGAGAAATCAGGCAAATAGTAACATTATAGCTATCATTTATAAAGACTTTCCAACTTACAAAGTGTCCCACCTACTTTATCTCATTTGACCCTCACGATTGTCCTTCAAGGTAGCTGTTGTTGCTTTTTACCATTCTACCCTCCCATATGGAAGAACTGATCTCATGGAAATGAAAAATTGTTCACCAAGGGACCAATTTTCAAACACTTCCTCATGACATGATGTCAAAAAAATAGAGACCCAAAACGAACCTTAATGGGGCAAGTGCAATACTGAGTTACTCTCTCTGGAAAATATTCCATAAAACCATATTCTATGTAAATATTCAAATAAGGTTTTAAAAATACGCAGCACCATTTTAGCATTTCTATTTTTGAAAATTACCATTGTCTCTCCCAGTGGTCTCCATTTTAATGACACGGCACTGTTCCCAGCAGGAATCTGTCTGAAAGTGAGAGTAAGGCCGACAGTATTTAGATCGTCTTAGATATCACAGACTCTGAAGTTGTAAGGAAATTCTCTAATTGAATTTTTGTTAAAACAGTCAGTTTAATCACTGTTATTTTTTTTTTTTCCAAGCAGGATTTCTTTGCAGTAATGCAGGACCACTGCTTTCATGGTTAAAAATCTTCTGTTGGGGACACAGCATGGGTATGACAAGATATTTGTAAAATCACATGGCTGTTTAGGAAAGGAAGGAAGGAAGAAAGGAAGAGGTTACAGGATAGAAGCAGTTGATTCTTCCATTTCCCATTTCTAGCAGACAGGTTAATCAGTTGTAATCAAGACTCAAAACAGGAGATTAATAAAGCCACGGATATCATCACTTGTCATGTAAATGATAGAATCTCTCCACCTTCACATCTACCCTTCAAGTGTTCTAATGACTCCAAGCACAGGAGGATGGCAAAGATGCTGGACTGTTCAGAAGCTTGGGAAAATAGCTTCCAAAAATGGGGTGAGGGAGGTTTCTTTTGCTCTTGGTCTTTTTTTTTTTTTTAATCAAAATTCTTCTAAAAGGAGCTAAGTTTTTTTAAGTCAAGACTTCACCTTCTCTTTCCATGCTTACTGTCGTCTATTTATTTACGGTATTGATGGACTGATTCATGTAATTATATCTTATAAAATGCTAGGAAGAAAAAACAGCAACAAATCCCTTAAGTCAAAAGGCTAAATAAGGAAATGTGCTCCAGGGGAAGGAGGAAACAATGTGATCATTAGTTAGCAGTAACATACATACATATGTATATATGTATGTACATATATACATATATATTTATATATATATATATATGCAATGAATTTAAAGGTATTTTTGAAAAGCCAAATCTAGAAAGGAAAAATAAATTATTGACAATCTACAGGGATTTAGGATTAGAATTAAAATCCTATTAGAATAGAATAAGATTATCAATAAGGAGGAGCTAATTAGTGAAGTGGGAAACGATAGGAACCCTGGGAGGTAGTCCTCTTAGGGTTGATGAGTGATGAGAAAGGTGACTAAGGGCATATTCTGACGTGTACCCTAGAATTTAGGAGTTGATGTCAAAGATTTCAGAGCTAGCGTAGGTAGGAACCCATGGCCGAAAGAGTCCAAAAGCAAAATCTGTTCGAAAAGGGATGAAAGGCTCTCAACTATGATACTCTGGGAGGAGAATCACAAATCATTCTCTTGAGGAAGAAAAGAGGGAGGTATGCAAAGTGAAGGGCAGCTAGGTGGTGCAGTGGATAGATAGAGTGCTGGCACTCGAGTCAGGAAGGCTCATCTTCCTGAGTTCAAAACTGGCCTCAGACATTTACTAGCTCTGTGACCCTGGGCAAGTCACTTAACACTGTTTGTCTCAGTTTCCTCATCTGTAAAATGAGCTGGAGAAGGAAATGGCAAACCACTGTGGTATCTTTACCGTGGTATCTTTACCAAGAATACCCCAAATAGGGTTCTGATAAAATGTCAGATGCAACTGAAATGACTGAACAACAAATGTGAAGTGAGGATATCATTGTACAAGTTGCTTATCAATGACCTTGGATTAAAAAGGTCATGTAAAATACAATGGGATCTAACACAAATAGAAACAATATTTTGTTAAAAAAAAGGGAGAGAATAAATAAATAATATCAAAAAGGCTAAAGAGCTGAATATGTATCTTCCCTGTCCCACTCTTCCCCCCCAAAAAAATCCTCCACTCTTACTATCCAAGGCACCTCTTGGTCACCTAGGCTCACAGCCTTGGTGTCATCCTTGACTCCTCACTTATGCTTATCCCATGTATCCAGTCCATTACCAGTCTAGTCATTTCTCCCTTCCCATGTTTTCCATACACCCCTTTCTCTCCATTCAGAGAATCTGTGCCCTACTTCAGACCCTCATGGCCTCTTGTCTGGACCATTGCCATCATCTTCTCACTGGTTGCCTCACTTCCATTTCTTCCCCAGTCTGACCCATCCTCAATATGGTTACCAAAATGATTGTCCTAAAGTGTAGGTCTGAGCTCAGTGAGCTCCAGTGGACCAGTATCCAATATTGTTGGGCATTTAAAGCTCTTCACAACCTGATCCATTCTGACCTTTCCAGTCTTCTCACATTGGACTCTCTTACACTCTCTCTACAACCTAGCCATGCTAGTGTTTTTGCAGCTACTAGATAGAGCATGACGCTATCTCCTGTGCCTTTGCACTGGCTGTCCCCATATGCCTGGAATGCTCTATCCCCCTCACTTCCACCCCTCAATTTTCTTGACTCCTTTCAAGACTCAGATACCAACTGCTGCAAGAGGCCATTCCTGGTCCTCCAGATGTTAATGCCTTCCTCTCTGAGATTGTTTTCCATCTACTCTGTCCGAATCTTGTATGTACTAAGTAGTTTAGATATTATGCTCCCATTAGAAAGTAAGCTCCATGAGAACAGGGACTTTGGAGTTAGGGAGACCTCAATTCAAATATGGAAAATGTGTGACACAATGGATAGAGTGTCAGGTTTGGAATCAGGAAAACTCATCTCCCTGAGTTCAAATCTGGCCTCAGACACTTACTAGCTGTGTGAACGTGGCAAGTCACTAAACCTTATTTGCTTCAGTTTCCTCATCTATAAAATGAACTAGAGAAGGAAATAGCAAACCACTCAGTATCTTTGCCAAGAAAATGGCAAATAGGGTCACAAAGAATTGGATACGACTGAAAAATGAGTAAACAACAATAGTTCAAATCCACAGTTAGACATCTACCAGTTGTGTGACCTTGGGCAAATCATTTAACCTGTTTGCCTCAGTTTCTTCAACTGTAAAAGGAGGATAATAATGACCCCTACCTCTCAGGGTTATTGGCGATAATATTTGTAAAAAGTACTTGACATAGGGCTGGGTGCATAGTAGGTACTATATAAATGCTTATTCCCTCCTTCTACCTTTCTTTGTATATCTAATGCTTAGCACAGTGCTTACCATATACTAAATACGCAGACTGACTGATAAAATGAGTAGATGCTTTTAATAAATGCTATGGATAGCAAGAAGAAAAATCTTAATGTATTCAGACCACAATATAAATGAAGGAAGAGATGGGATCTTTTGGTTTGACAGGATAGGGCAGAAATGTGTAATGGGGAATAGAAATTAAAAATAAAATAGGAGCCCCCTACCTGCCCTCAGTCTGTTGTCACAATGGGGAGGTAGAGCAATTGATTGGTAGGGCAGTGAAGTAACAGCTGCTGCAAAAAGCCCTACCCATTACATGAGAGCACCCCCTAATCTGAGGCTGACAGAGGCAGCAGATTAAAGTGTAGGAGACCCTGGGACTTTGGAGATGCTGTTATGGCTACTGGGTGGCATAGGGGGTAGCATGTTAGACTTGGAATCAGGGAGGCCTAAATTCAAATCCTGCCTCATATACTTACTAGTTACATGATCCTGAGCCAGTCACTTAACTTCCATCTGCCTCAGTTTCCTCATCTTTAAAATGGGGCTGTAACTCCCAGGTTGTAAGGATCAATGAACTAGTGTTAGTAAAAGTGTTGTGTAAACCACACAAAATCTATATAGATGCTAGCTATTATTTTTGGGTTGACCCATAATGTGTCTTTGTGTTTTGGAAACAGAAAAAGAAAAAGAGTCATGTGAGACAGACCCCCTTCATACAGAGTAGTGCAACTCTAGAGAGCCTGGTTACCTGCCTTGCTTTCCCTTTGTGTCTGTGTTTGTGTTAGATACGTTTTCCAAAGAAGAGTCTTAGGCATTGGGCTTGTAGCAAACCAGTCACGGTTTTATGTACAGAATATACCCAGGGACTAGGTGATTATGATTCTTACAGGGTGAACGGCCGCTACATTCTTTCAAACCTTTCCTTATTTTCATAGGTGTGATGGTGGCAGGACCTCTGTGGCCAGCAGTTGAGGGACCTGGACACAATGAGGTTGAATTAACTGGCCTGAATGAACAACATTCCAGGATGCAGAAAAGCTCACAGATGTGATTGCTGAACCATTGCCAGGAAGCTCTGAGGAATCATGGAGCATGGGAGAGGCGCCACAAGATTGCACATGGGTAAACATTGTTCTGAATTTCAAAAAGGGAAAGCAGATACTTCAAACCATAGATCAGGTTTGGGTTTGTTTTGTTTTGTTTTTTTTTTAAACATGTCTTCTCATATTTGGCCTTTCTTCCAATTTGAAATTAATTTTGACTTTCACCAAAAAGAAACCCTGGATTTGGAGTCAGGGGACCTGGGTTCTAGTTCCAGCTCTGCCACTACCCATATGAATTTGGACAATCATTATCTTCTCTACAACCCAGTGGCACTTGGCATCTTGCTGTTTCTTGCATAGAAGGAACACTCTATGTTGAAGCTTTAAATCCTATAAGATTTTTTATGTGGTTGGCAAACATTTGTTCTCTCTCTTTTTTTAAACCTGAGCCATTATCTTCCAAAATATTTTTCATCTCCCCTCGTGCTTACTTTCTACTTAGAGTCAATAAGCATCAAAATATGCACTGACTTGCAGTAGAGGGTCTTGTTAAGGTTTTTTTCATGGCATTCCTTTTTTTAGGTTATTGTTGCTGTTGTTGAGTCGTTTTTCAGTCAAGTCCAACTCTTTGTGACCCCATTTGGGATCGTCTTGGCAAAGATACTACAATGTTTGCCGTTTCCTTCTCCTGCTCATTTTACAAATGAGGAAACTGAGGCAAACAAGGTTAAGTGACTTACCCAGGGTCACACAGCTGGTAAGTGCCTGAGGTCAGATTTGAACTTGGGAAGATAAATCTTCCTGTCTCCAGGCTAGGCGCTCTATCCACTGCACCACCTAGCTGCCCTTTTGTATCATAGGACCCCTTTTTGGCAGTCTGGTGAAGCCTATGTACTCTTTCTCAGAATCATATTTTTAAAAGCATAAAGTAAAAATACATGGGATTATAAAGGAAACCAATTGTATTGAAATATAGTTATCAAATATTTTTGAAAACAAGTTCATGGACCCATGTTCTAGATACCAAGGTGTCATCCTTGACTTCTCACTCACACTCACCTCCACATATCCAGTCTGTTGCAGAGTCCTGCTATTTCTATTTTCACAAGATCTCTCGGATAAGGCCCTTTCTCTCCTCTGTCACTGCCACCATCCTGGTACAAGCCTTCATCATGCCTGGACTATTGCAATACCTTACTGATTGGTCTGCCTGCCAGAAGTATCTTTATACTCGAGTCCATGCTTCATTCAGTTGCAAAAATGATGTTCTTAAAGCCCAGGTCGATCATGTCACTCCTACTCAATGAATTCAAGTTGTTCTCTGTTACCTTTAGGATTGAATATAAAATCCTCTGACATTTTAAAGCCCTTCACACCTTGGAAAATTCATACCTTTCCAGTCTTCTTATACCTTCCTCTTCTCCATGTACTCTACAATCCAATGACAGGGCTTCCTTGCTGCTCTTTGTACAGGGCACTCCATCTCTGGACTCCTTATCTTTTCACTGGCTGTCTCCCATGCCTGGTATGCTTTCCCTCCTTGTTTCTACCTCCTTGGTTCCCTAGCTCACTACTAAGCTCAAATCATACTTTCTATGAGAAAGCCTATCAGGCCTTTCTTAGTCTTGTCACCCCTCAATCCTCACTACTACTGCCTTCCCTTTGCAGTTACCTCCCATTTATACTTGTATTACCCATAGTTGTTTGCATACTTGTCTTTCCCCTCGAAATGGGAGATCCTTGAGGGAAAGCACCATTTTTATCTTTGTTTGTATCCTCAGTGCTGAGTGCATTGCTTGGTACATCATAGGCATTTAATAAAGGCTGTTAATCTCCCTGCTTCAAGTCTTTCCCCACTCGAATTAATCCTCAATTCAACTATTTAAAATGATCTTTCTATATCTCAGGTTTGACTGTGCCATTCCCCACTACCCTAGTTCAATAAACTCCAGTTGTAGCTTATTACCTCCAGGATCAAATATGAAATTCTCTGGTTTTGAAAGCCCTTCGTAATCTGGCCCTTGTTTACCTTTCCAGCCTCCTTATACTGTATTCTCCTCCATGCGGTCTTCTAGCCAGCAATACTGGTATGTCCACTGCACAAGATGTTCCATCTCTGAACTCCATGCATTTTCACTAGGTGCAACCCATGCCTGGAACACTTTTTCTCTTCATTGATACATCTCAGATTCTCTGGTTCCTTTCAAGTCTCAGCTCAAATACCACTGTCTGCAAGAAAATCTTTTCTGGTCCTTCTTAATAATAATATCCTTCTGATATTATCTCCAATTGATCCTTTATATATCTTATTTGTACATAGATGTTTATATGTTGTCTCCACCGTTGGAATATGTGCTAATGGAGGACAGGGACTGGTTTTTTTGCCTTTCTTTGCATTTCTAGTGCTTAGCACTACCTGACAGATATTAGGTGCTTAATAAATACTTGTTGATAAACAGTTGTTGACTTGATTTAATGTATTGATTGACTGACTGACTAGATGATCTAAAAACTGTGTAATTATTAGTCTTCTACCTCCTTTCCCCAACATTCTACCTCTGTCACTTGGAAGTATAAGGGCACAGGGTTAAGGGACATTCTTTAGTTTTCTTTTTTTAGGGGTTACCATAGCCAAAGAATCCATACCCTAGCGGTCAGCCTTCTAGTGATATGTTTCTGTGTTTAGCTATGTTGGTCCTCAAATTACAGACTTTATTTGTCTCTACCACTGTGCTTAAAGTGTTTCTAGTAGAGTAGAACCTGCTAGAACTCTAAAATCTAGTTTTAACAGCCTTGAATTTCCTCTATCCTAAATGCTGAGGCATTTGTATGGGGCTTAGTAGAGTTTTGACCTGATGATGGTGATGATAGATTGATCTAATGTGACCAAAAGTGGTTTACCTCCTGCTAGGATCCAAGAATGGAATAAAAAGGCTCTCCCTGGGTGACATCCACATGAACTTATCTAACAATAAGTCAACAAAGAAGCAGATGCACGTAGCTGAGTATTGTGGAATTGTTTGTGAAAATGGAGGGATTTATTCTGGAAATTCAGGTGGAGGAAAGGGCTATCAAACTGTGCATACCCTTTGATCCAGCAATACCACTACTAGGTCTGTATACCAAAGAGATAAAAAAGGGGCTAGTGGAGAACTTATTTGTACAAATGTATTTATAGCAGCTTTTTTGTGGTGGCTGAAATTGGAAATTGAGGGGACACCAATCATTTGGGGAATGGCTAAAAAAGTTGTGGTATATGATTGTAATGGAGTATTATTGTGCTATAAGAAATACAAGCAGGATAATTTCAGAAGAACTTGGAAAGACTTACATGAATTGATACAAAATGAAGTGAGCAGAATCAGAAGA
This sequence comes from Vombatus ursinus, assembly GCF_900497805.2. Classification (NCBI taxonomy): domain Eukaryota; kingdom Metazoa; phylum Chordata; class Mammalia; order Diprotodontia; family Vombatidae; genus Vombatus; species Vombatus ursinus. The sequence goes on along the minus strand of NW_020954576.1, from coordinate 74,559,023 downwards.
ATGTACAGTAATGGCAATATTGTACAATGAAGAATTGTAAATGACTTAGCTATTCTCAGCAATACAACAATCCAAGACAATCCCAAAGGACTCACGATGAAAAATGTTATCTGTCTCCAGAGAAAGAACTGATGTTGTCTGAATATAGACTGAAGTACATTGTTTTTCACTTTCTCTTTCTTTCTCTTTTTTCTCTCTCTTCCTGCCTTCCTTTCTTCTTTCTTTTTCCTTTCTTTTTTGTTCAATTCTTCTTATACAAAATGAATCATATGGAAATGTTTTGTATGATTGTACATATATATATATTAGATTATTTATCATCTCAGGGAGGGGACGGGAGAGGGAGGAAGGGATAGAATTTGAAAATCAAAACTTTTTTAAAAAAACATTAAAAATTATTTTTACATGCAATTGGGGGAAAATAAAATATTATTTTAAAAAAGAAATTCAGGATTAGGTTGCTATCATCACAAACTACAGAAGGATTATACTTAAGGAGCCTAGACTTAGTAATTATTTTGGTCAAGGAAATGGTGGAAACTATGAAATTTATCATTGTAGGCTATAAAAATATAGTACCTGGTAAATCCCTAAAATGATATGACCTGGTTGTTAGAATTATACAATAGAAGCTCCCTATGTTTTGTGGACTGACAAACAGCAAATCCCAATTCTATAAATGCATACCTCAACATATACTAGAGTATTCAACCAAGAAATCATCTTAGAACCAGATTGTTTTCACAGACCAAACTGTTATCGAAATTGCCTGAGCATAACACTTATCCATAAAAATTTAAGAACAATGTTTTTAATGAATGTCTCCATATCGAGTGCACAAAATTGTGTTTGCTGTTGTTGTTGCTATTGTCGATCCTTCATTTTTGAAGATAATGTCTTAACTTGGGCATCAAGCTACATGGAGCAAAAGGCTTTCAAAACATAGAGATCTAAAGAGTGGATCAGAATTACCTGGGAACAGGATAAGGAGATAATCACCCCTGCTCTCCTGTTTGCTACTAGAGTTTTACTGAGGAAGTTTTCAGTCAGCCTTAAAGGACTTTACATCCTAATACATAATACCTAATAATTCAACCAAAAAAAAGCAATTATCTACCTTATCTACCTGCAAAACATTAAATATAAAACAATAATGGAAGGATAATGGTTTGTCCTAGTGCTGTTTCTGACTGAACACTGTCCAAAAAAAAAAAGATGAGGAGAAGAAAAAGAAGAAGAGGAGGAGGAAGAGGAGGAGGAGGAGAGGAGGAGGTGGATTGAATCCATGCTTTGTGTCAAGGTTTGACTAGATGATTATTGAAGTTCCTCCCAACACAAGTATGCTATGATTCTATAAGGTAGAATTCATATTCTATCTAGGCAGTTTGCTTTAAGAAATGTTAAATGTTAAACTTTATTTAAAACATATTCTGGTTTGTGCAATTATTTGGAAGTGTTTGGAAGAAAGATCTTGTCTCTTTAAAGAGACAAGTTGTAAAATATGGAAAAAAAATTGGGCTCTGAGCCAATGCTTTCATGGCCACATGGTATAAAAAGAGCATGAAGCACTCTGACTACAAAAATTTTTGAAGTCAAAAATATATGTTAGGGACAAAAATTAATAGCAGTTCAATGGCACATGTTTAGCAGGTAATTTAACACTTTTTCTTTAAACAGCAAACTGGAATAGATTGGAAAAGATATGAAAAGATACATTCCCTGGGGCAGCCCTGGAAACTAGAATGCAAGCTATTTAAGATCATGAACTTTTGCTTTGTTTTTGTATTCTCTGTGCCTGGAAAATAGTAGGTGCTTAATAAATACTTGTTGAGGGAGGAGAGGCAAGATGGCAGAGTAGCAGTAAGAACTACAGCTGAGCTTCCCCTCCCCTCCTAGAAATCTCCAAACAGATTTTTTAAAAAAAATACCAGAACAAGTCCCGATAAGGAACCCAAGAAAAAATTTTTCTGATCCAGGTCAACAAAGGGAAACAGATGGAGAGGTCTGTAGACACTGGTAAGGTGGCTCACCCAGGAACAGTTGTGTGCTACATACTGGTACAAAGAAAGGCTCTGTACCAGGGCAAGAAGAGGTTCCAAATCCAGCAAAGAAGTCCTCAGCCTTGTACAAGGTGCAATAATAGATGCCAAATGGCAGTTTTCTTGCTCACTATCAGTTCCAGGACTGGGGTGGGGACCTGATCCTGAGGATAGAGTTTTAGAATGAAGAGTGGCAATAGTCTTGAAGCTGTATACTGATATAATACCAAGTTCAGAAAAAAACAGGAGCTATATGGTTCTGACCTCAGGAGTAGAGTAGGGTCTCAAATCCAGTAGCCCAGTTTGAGGCGTAAAGTGAAACAACCCGTGTGGGACTCCACACCAAAGGGGAACTTGCAGTTCTGTCTCTCCAAATCAGTGGAACTTTCTGGATGGCCAATGGTAGTTGAGTCAAACAGTAGTCTACTGGAATTCCAACTAGGAAAACCTCACAGGACTATTGCTCAGACACAAACTCAGGTCAAGAACTTACAGAGCTCAGTACAGAAAGGCAGAAATTAGACTTTGCCCCAAATCAAACCACTTTGGGAGAACCAAAGGCTTGGAGGACCTGAGCCTGAGCTGTCTCTGAGATTCTGGAATACCTCAACACTCAATATCCCCAAGAAAATAGCAGCAAAACCAGACTAGACATTCTTTCCAGAAGTATGCAGAGGTCCCTAGAAGTATCTCTGAAAACAGCTGCACAAAACCCCCAAAGCTTGGGACAGTACCTTCTCCACACTGGAAGCAGACCCCTACCTTAACAAAGAGTTTAAAACTCAAGTAATTGGCTGGGATTGTGAGCAAACAACACAAAAAAAGTCAGACCATAGAATCTTACTTTGGTGACAAAGAAGATCAAAGCATACAACCAGAAGAAGACAACAAAGTCAGAGCTCCCATATCCAAAGCCTCCCAGAAAAATATGAATCAGAAGTATGCAGAGCCCAGACCTAACATAAAGTCTAAAGTCAAAAAGTAGTCTGGAAGAGTAAACAAACAAACAAACAAAAAAAAAGAATTCCAATATAAAAAGCTATTATGGTGACAGGGATTCTCAAGACACAAACCCAGAAGAGTAGAATGACTCCAAAATTCTATGAGCAAAGCCTCAAAGAAAAACACAGTTTGGGCATGAGTTCAACTAGAATTCCTGGAAGATACAAAGCAAGAATTTTTTAAGAGTTGAAAATGTTTTCATAAATGAAATGAGAATGCCAGAGGGAAAAAAACTGGGGAAAACATGAGAGCTATGAAAGAAAGAATTAGAAAGAAAATTAACAGATTGGTATAAGAGGTACAAAATGTTATTCAAGCAATACACTCTCTGAAAATCAGAATAGACCAAATTTAATGACATTATGAGACAATAGAAATATTAAAACAGTGTAACAACTGAAAAAATAGGAGAAAATGTAAAGTATCTCACTGAAAGAAATAAATAATCTGGAAAAAAAAGATAAAGGTGAGGGAGTTTAACAATCAATGGACTACCTAAAAGTCATAACCCCTCCCCCTCAAAAAAAAGAACCTAGGAGTCATATTTTAAGAAATTATAAAATAAAACTGCCCAGATCTCTTAGAACCAGTGTTGAAATAGAAAAGAACCACTAGTCACTTCCTGAAAGAAATCTCTAAATGAAAACACCCAGCAATAATACTGCCCAAATCTTCAGTTGCCAAGAAAAAAAAATACCACAAGCAGCCAGAAAGACCTCAAGTACTGAGAAATCACAGTCAAGACCACACACAATTTAGCAGCCACCATGTTAGAGGAGGAGAGAGCCTGGAATATATTCCAATGCTCACAACCAACCCCCTCCACCCCCCCAAAAAAGACTGAGAATAATCCTATAGTAGGAGAAATGGATTTTTAATTAAATAGAGGACTTCCAAGCTTTCCTAATGAAAAGACCAGAGTTGTATAGAAATTTTGAAGCACAAACACAAGAGTCAAGAGAAATACAAAAAGATAAACATGAGCAAGTAATAATAATGTATTGAGCTAGGATAAACTGTTTACATTCTAATATAAGCAGATGCTACAAGTGCCCCCCCCCAAATCCTATCATCATCAGAGTTCATAGAGACAATATAATTAGACAAAGCCCTGGGAGTGGTTCTGTTATGTTTTGATGATCTTAAAAGAAGAATATAATGGGAAGAGAAAATTAATATAATTGACATGAGTTCAAATTCTAACTTTACTTTCTAGTACCTTAATGTAGTAGAAAGAGTACTGGGCTATTACTAGTCATGCAAAAACCTAGGTTCACAGACTGCCTCTGACAATTACCTTAAAAATATCACAAAAACATCAGGTATTATGATTTCTAACCAAGTTTCCTCATATGTATAATGGAATAATACCTACATTATTTCTACCTCTTAGGGTTATTTTGAGGAAAGTGCTTTGCAAACTTTAAAGTACTGTATAAATGTGAGCTGTTATTTTATCATTGTTCTATGTAAACAACCAACTACAAAGACTGAGCATACAAAATTCAAAAGCACAGAATATTAGAACTGGAAGTAAAGCTGTAATTAGAACAAGCACCTTCAGAGGGGTGGTCATATATTTAGGTCCACCTATCTTTTGTTTGAGTCACCTTCCCACTCCTCTGATCAGTCCATGAGCATCACAGAAATCTCATCCTGGAATGAGTTTCCCCTTCACTGTCTCCTCACTTGTCCCAATGACAAAAAAATCCTGATTTCTGCTTTACCTAGAAAAAAACCTCAAAAGTCATCTATTCATAAAATCACAGAATCATTGAACTTTAGAACTGAAAAGAATCTTTTAGATCATCTAGTCCAACCCTCTAACATTATATATGGAGAAACTGAGGCCCAGATTACTTATGTAACTTGCTAAGGACAAAGCCTGGACTAAAATCCCTATTTTCTGACAATAGAGTTTAGTGTCAAAATTAAATAAAATTTACAACAAAATTGATGTGACATATTTAATGGTATGCATAATCATTATTTTCCCATGTGGTAATTAGGCATAAATGGTATGCTATTCATGTAAATGAAAACAATTATTATTTCTAAACAGACAAACCAAGCATTTCTTTGGGTGGTGGTGGAATGGGAATTGCAAAAGGAAGGAATAGCCAAGCTTCTCCAAGGACAGTGGGAGGACTGTTTTTTTGTTTTGTTTTTTTTGCTTCTCCATCTCTCTACTAGGCCCGACCTTAGGAGACAGTGCATCCCTGCCTTAAGCCAATCCGGCCCTAGGACCCCATTGTCCATCCTGTTGGTGGTGGGAATGCTTGTCAGCTAGAGACTCCTACAACCACCCCTATTCAGTAGTCTAGTAAGAATGAAAAGTAAATAGCTGCCCCACAGTAGCTGATTTAAGGGCTCCCTAGGAGGTTAATATAAATGGTTATGTCTTCTGGTAAACTAGCCTTGAGAAAAGTCCTCCTGTGGGTACTTTTTTTCAATACTAGAAGCTACTATAGTCAGAACTAGAGAACTAAAAGAGGAAACAAGCTTAAGTGGCAGTATTAAAAAATAGTTATTCATTCAATGATAGGCAGCTTTGCACAGTGGATAAAGGGAGATATATGTCCATCAGCCAATCAACAAGTATTTATTAAACACTTACTAAGTATGAGTCATGGTTCTAAGTACAGGGGATACATATATAATAAATGAAACAATTCCTACTCAAAAGGAGCTCATATTCTAAGACATGGGTTCAAGTCTTGATTCCAACACATACTGCCTATGTGACATTGAGCAAGTCACTTAACGTCTTAATATCTTAGGTAATTCTTTAAGACTTTAAATTGCTTACAAAAAAGGTCCTCCTGATCTGTAGTGATAGGGAAAATTACTTACTGATTTTCTCATATGCTGATGAAATTGTGTGTCTGCTTCAAAAAAAATTTTTTTCAGTATAGTGTAAATAATGTAAACTTTGATCCGATTACTTTCCTAACACTTGGAGCTAATGGAATGGAGATTTCCAATGGACTAGGGAAAAAGACAGGAGTGAGAAGTAGTTTTGGACTTTGGGACGGTGGACCTGGGTGGTTTGCCACCCACTCTGTGTTTTAATATATTTGTTCAGGGCTGGAGGTAAGGGAGAAAGGACAGCTAGAAGGTAAGGCAAGGGTACTTACTGAGCTCCTGAAAGAAATGGAAGAAGGGGAGCAAGGAAGTGGAATAAAATCCCTAGGACAGGTTACCAAAGACAAATGATGTCATGTGCTTGTCAGATTTGTAAATGAGACGAAGTTAGGAGGGATGAGAGATTTCAGATCTAAAAATAGTTGGACAGGTTAGAATAAGGGACCAAATCCAAGAAGTTTTACACTCAAGATAAAAAAAAATAAAATTGACAACATGCAGTCTTCTCCAGTTGCCAATACATTATTTGTTAAAAGAATGTTAGAGAACTAGATTTGGAGACAGAGAACCTGAGTTCTAAATTGGGCTCACCTGTGACCTTGATAAGTCACTTCGTTTTCCTGGGTTCACTTAGATGATCTCTACAGTAACTTGCAGCTCATGATGCTGAGTTCAGATGTTGCCTCTGATACTTCCTGGTTGTGTGAATGTTGGAAAGTCACTTATCCTTTTAGATCCTACTTCTTCACCTACAAAAGAAGGATGATGAGAGCTCACAGGACCTACTTCATAGGGCTGTTTTGAGGAGGATACTTTGTAAACCTTAAAGCCTCTAAGAATAGGAGTTGTCATTATTTAATGAGCCTATGAAAAAGGAAGTGGTCTCCCTTGTCCATTTAATCTTGAAAATGTTTGCATCTGTATCAATCACCCAAGATATCACTTTTTTCCCTGGTACTCTTTCTGTATGAAGTCATCACAATCCGCTGAAAAGTTAAAGAGCCAAAATATCTTTTATGACTCCATGACATCAAGTATAGTAACAGGTTTGATTGTCTTTACCCTGAATTGACAGATTGTTTTGGCTCCTCAGTCAACAAAACATGACCTCCGATAATTAACCATTATCACTAACTTGGATATCTATTATGTATTAACAATTGATTATTTAGTAAAAATACCTGCTTCCCTTGACAACTCTGGCCAAGTAAAACCTCTCACTCAGGCTCACCCATGTGATGGGAATTAAATTCTTAGAGCACCAAGAGACCTTTTCTGTTATGACCCCTTTTAGAGCACTTAAAAGCTTCTCAATTCCCTGAAGGAGCTCATTGATTTGTCAGGAGAGTTTCCCTTCCGGAAGAGGTTTGGCCTGGCTCTCCCTCCCTATTGTCAAGCCCAGAGTACATGTTGCCTTTGCTACAACTAACATATTTGGTCCAATAAGACTCTTAATGAGAACCAGCAAGAAAAAAAAATGTGATGTAAAAGGTCAAGAATATGAAGGAGAAAAGCACAAAAATGTGTGAAATTTGGAAGAAAGCAACAGCATGGAAGGGGGGAGAAGGAAGAATTCAAAATATAGTTATTGAAAGGTTTGAAGTGGGGGGGGGATGTTTGGAGACCCTGAAAATAAGCACAGTGGGAATTCTAGGATAACAGTGAACAAATCACTGGTAAGGAGCAAAGCATGCTGGGTAATATCAAGGTTGCATACAAATAAGCATTACCTGGATGAACAGAAAAGATATCATTTTCTATTTGCTCTGGTAAGGCAAAACCTAGAGCCTAAATTAGTACATTGGATAGAGGTCATAGAAAAATAACTGGTGTGATTGGAAAAGGAGGGCTATGTTTATTTGAAAACAAAATGTTCACTTGAACATCATTAATATTAATATTGAACAAATTCTTTACTAGGTGACACAGCAAGTACCCATAAAACCAAATGAAAATATAGAAAATGTTAGAAACATCAAAGGGAGAACTAGAGAGGGAGGGGGAAGGGATGTGAGAGCTGCTTTAAGTATTTGATGACTGTCATGAGGAAGAAGGGTTAGTCTTGTCCTGCTTGTCTCTAGAGGACAGAACTAGGAGCAATGGATGGAACTTGAAGAGAAGTTGATTTAGATTGTACAGGAAGAAACTTCTGGAAAAACTGAGTTAGCCAAAAGTGGAATGGATGGTCTCCAGCAGTAGTGGATTCCCCACTACCAAAGCTCTTCACTTAGTGGTTTCATGTATAGCATAGTGAAGGAAGAAGATAGTAAGAGAAAGAACCAACCCTAGACAAAATTGTGAAGTGGGTGGTTTGTTTTACAAGCCCCTTCTCTCCACCTTTCAATATCTCCACTTCCCTCTGGCACTACCAGTCACTAGATATTTAATGTTCTCATCTTCCTCCCCAACCCCCACCCCTAAACCAGTTACCCAAATACCTCTTACTACTAACCTACCCTCTTCCTCTGACCCACTGAAATTTATCCTCTCCTATAGCTGCACAATCATGGGTGTAAAGGGATCATTCAGAAGAAGCAATCCCTGCTGGTGCGTGGTTAGCTGGAGAAAGTGTGACTACTCTCAGATTAGGAGGCCACCTTAGTAAAATTCTTAAACAGTGATTCTAATATTAGTAATTCCTAGAAGGCCAGGAGGGACAGGGAAGGGGTTGCGGTGGATATTTTTAGTTCCAGCTTCCTTTTGGTAGTGCTAAAATCAAGATGTAGATAATGGCCTATTATGCTGGTATGCCAACAAATGTGGCCAATTCTGGTGAGGAATAGAATCACAGAATATTAGAGCTAGAAGTTGTCATGGAAAGCATACTGGAATATGGAGTCAGAAATCCTGAGCTTAAATCTCAGCTTCCGCATAACCTTGGGCAAGTCACTTATTCTTTCTAAAAACCTTGGTTTCTTCAGTTAGAACATGGAGAAGTTGGGCTAGGTGATTTCTGAGATCCCTTCCTATTATCTGATGTCCTTGGCAATCAATTTGTTCCAATAGCGTCTTTTGATAATAGTGAGGATTTACATAGTACTTCAAAGTTTGCAAAGCACTTCACAAATATTATCTCATTTAGTTCTCACAATAACCCTATGAAATAGGTGCTATTATTATCCTTATTTTGCAGATGAGGAAAAGGAGGCTCAGAGATGTTAAGTGACTTGCCCAAGTTTGCCACTCTGTCTCTGATAACAATAACAACAACAACAATAACAAAAATACTGGCATTTATTTAGACCTGCTATGCTAAGCACATCTCACTTGATCCTCACAATAGCTATAAGAGGTAGATGCTAGTAGTGTCTCCATTTTACAGTTAGATCTGCAAAAGTTAAATGATTTTCCCAGGTTCACATGTCTAGTAAGTGTCTAAGGTGGAACTTGAACTCAGGTCTACCTGAATCCAGGCCCAATGCCCTATCTACTCTGAAACCCAGCTGTCTAATGGGAAACATAAAAAACTTCCCCACTTTCCTCTGAACAGTAAAGTAGAAAAACACTAAAACGTGGAATCAAATTTCTTCTTGATGTAATAGAACAGAAATTTTTGGTCCAAGTTAGAATCCTTTCTTTTTAGTCCAAAAATGTCACCATCTGTGCTTCTTGTATTTTGCATTTCCAGAAAGGTAAAATGGAATCTTCACTTCAAGGAGCATTTATTAAGCATCCACTATGTGCAAGGCATTGTCTTTGGTACTGGGGACACCCAGACCAAACCCAAAACTTTCCCTGCCTTCAAGCTGCTAACATTCCTCTAAGGTACTTAAGGCATTTTGCAAAATCTTGCTTCAAACAAACAAGCCAACATAAAAAGACAATTTCAAATTCGACTAGCATAGCATTTTTAGACTCCCTAACTTAGTATCTAGGAATCAACACCTTTCTTAGTTGTCTATATCTCTTTGAAGTTGTTGTTCTTCTCTAGTCACAAAAATCCACAGCGTGAATTTTTTTTAAAATGAGAATCGAGGGATTCAGATTTGATGTTGTAGTAGCATTAAGGTTGGAAAATTAATTCACAAAAGTGAGGAAAGGTAAAATTTAAATTTTTGATAGTATTGATAATATTGTTTCATCAATTGTAAGTGTCTCCCAGGAATGTTGCATGATTAGGAACCATGTAACACTACTGTCTTTGAAAAATCAAAGTTGTATGTCACCCACAAGCTGGTCACATATTCCCAATGATGACTTACTTGGAAGAAAAGCATGGGAGGTAACCACGCAGGAAATGGATGAAGAGAAATGAACATGGGCTGGTCTGATTTGCCCTGGGACCCATAAATATAAAATGACAGAGAAAAGCCTAAAGCATATTGGGTATATCCTCTGTGGATGATTTATTGGACACCTGGTCTAGGTTCATAGAGTGTAAGAAAGTCTAGATCGGCTATGATCTATAGCAACGAAAAAAAAATACTCACAGTTACATTGAAGTCTAAGTATACCATAATCTGTTCATCTCATACTATTCATTTTATTTCCTGAATTAATCATTGGAATTATTTCTCTGTCAGGGGGCATCAATATTGCTTTGTAAACTTGTACTTTAGCATTGATTGAATTAGTTTTGCCTTTAATCTTTGTAGGCTTTGAGCTTTTAACTTTTTGTCATTTGTAGATCCTATATAGATTGAGTGAGAACTGGTCATTTTAAAAGTCAAAAAGCAAGGATAATTATTAGAAAGGGAGCAACCATAACATTCAAGAGATCAGCCTCTTTCCCAGGGACTGAGATAATGCTTACAAGAACTGGGAGCTATCTGAGGCTCTAGCAGGATGGATCACATAAGGACAGTTTCCTACACACAAAACTGAGTGAGGAGAGGTTAGATGGCCATTTACAGGAATGATGCAGGGGAATTTATTTATTCGTTCAGGGGTTGGACTAGAAGACCTCTGGAAAGTCTCTTTCAATTCTAAAATTTAATGATTCTATGAGAATAAAAGCATATCTACAGAGTTAGCCAGTACAGAGGTGAGTTTGGGCTACAGCAAGCCCAGAATAAGGATGAAATTCATGAAAGTTGCTATAGAAACGACAAGTGAATTCTCTCACTTCTGTGGAGTAGATTTTTCTGTTCAAAATCCATTTTTTTATTTACTTATATATGAAATAGCAAGTTAATGTGCAAAACCCCCACCTCCTCAGCCATCAGGTGCCAGATGATAGCCCAGTACTCAGCAATAGTTTGAAGCTACTGACCAAACCAGAGTAAACATGAGTCACTCACTATGACTGGAAGCAGTGTTTGAGAGGAAGCTGGTCTTTAGAGCAAATGCTGCACTCTGAAATTCTGCTTGTCATTTAGTTCACCCTGTTCACGCTGGCAGTCAAATGAAATGCAGATCTGCCTTTCAAGAGCAATTCTCTCACAAGATTCGAGTTTGCACTGGCGAGAAAAGTTGCAGCAACTGTTTTTTCACAGATGGAGTTTCACCTCCAAGAAAATATTTGAAGGTTTTTTTTTTTAATGACTACATTATCAATTAATCTATAGCAAGACTTGAAACAAATATTTCTATTAAATGTAACAAAAAGCAGCATTTGTATTGCTTGCACCTAAATTATCATCATCCTTGCAAAGCAGATGCAGAATGTAAGACTACTTGAACAATCAGCACTGTAATTTGCCCAGTAACATTGTTTTAGATCTAATTAGTGCTTATGTGGATTCTTTACAAAAATGTGAAAACTGCACCAGGATGTAATTGTTTAATGAATTTAGTGCAAGGCACATCTGCATAAATTCCATTTCAGCTGAAAAAACTAAGTTCAACTGCTATTTGCTCCAGAGCCAAAACATTGTGAATTGTGCCCACTCTGTTTTAGCCTTGCTCGGCTGGCTTTGATATTTCAGATAAATACTACAAAGTTAAAGCCTCCAGCTGCAGACCAACCCATCTGTAGATGTTTGTTATATTTGGCAGTATTGTAGAATGATTGTGCCTTCCTGCTGGAGAAAAAAAAGAGAGAGAGAGAGGGAAAAAGAGAAAACAACAAAGTCCTGTCAGCAAAAAGTACAGTTAGGAAACATACTCATCAGCCAGCAAATGTAAAGTTTCAAAATTCATCTTTTTAGAGCTTATGTGGCAGGGCCTTTGAAACACCTGTTCATGTATGCATTGGATCCCCTATGTAACGTCTAATAATGTTCTCAGTCTTTCCATGCATTGGCATTTATGTTCTATCATAATCAAAGGAAATACAATGGGAGGCAGATTTACTAAAGATGGTACTTCATCCTTTGTGGATTTCGTCAGGCATTTTTCCTGTATGAGGAACAGGCTTAAATGAGTAAATCTCCCATCCCTTTAGAAGGGCCTTAGAAATGATCCTTTTGTTTATTTCCATTTATTCCGTGCCTACTATGTGTAGCACAAAGAGTTATAAATTCCAGGTATAAGGATCAATCATGACACTGTTGCTGCCCTGAAGGGCTTACCATCTAGTTAGGAATAGGGGAAATGCAACTGCAAATAAGTTGAAAAAACAATTAAGTGCTTGGGAGGGATCAAACAGAATAGCCTGAAAGGTTCAAGGGGAAACATGCTTCTAACTAAAGGGAACAGGAAAGACATCATAGAGGAAATAGCACATGAGCTGGATCTTTAAGAAGGGGAAAGATGGCCACCGATAGAGATGGGGAGTAGAAATTCCTTGTAGACATGGGGAACTGCATGCAGAAAACCACAGAAAGAGGACAAGGATGGGAAGAAACAGTTCAGTTTGATGGGAGCACAGAATGGGCCCTTGACTTCCTCAATGAAGCTTCTTGTTCACCTAAGGATATAAAATTCCCACTCACATGGACTTGGGACCCTCTAACTTGGTGGATATCTAATGACCACACAAACCACCATACCCTGCCCTGCTGACTAGCTGCACTTCCATATGGAGATGGGTAGGGAAGGAGGGAAGGCACATCTATAGAAGCTAAGTACTACTGTGTACTTGTTGAAAACTGTTGCCCTGTTAGGGCAAGTAATGTGACACTGTCATCATACTCAAGGGATACATCCCACTTTGAACATCTAGATATGTGGATGCAACCCTTTTTTGCCTGATGGAATATAACCTCAGCATCTATCCCATATTTTTTGTCTGTTGCAAATAAACAAGGTCTTTCCTTAACCTCTTAAACAGACAAAAATTTAAATGCATATTCAAGCTTGATCTTCAATTGCTGTGCTATATGGGTCCGGAGGCAAGAAGACCTGAGCTCAAATTTGGCCTCAGACACTTTCTTACTAGCTATGTGATTCTGGGTAAATCACTCTGTTTGCCTCAATTTCCTCAACTGTAAAATGGGGCTAATAGCATCTACCTCCCAAGGTCACTATGAGGATCAAATGGGATAATGTTGGTAAAAATCATTTAACAAAGTTCCTGGCACATAGTAGGAACTATATAAATGCTTACTCTCTACCATTTCTCTTCCCTACACCCATGTTAGTCTTTTGCTCATCACAGTCACCATTTCCTTAAAAACCTCCTCCATCTCACTATGGAAGGGGAGATCCACAAACCAATACACAAAGCTTAAGAGGACCCAGGAAAGTAAACATATTGCCACACAATGCTGTATACCTTTGCATAACTTCCTTTTGTAACAGCACGTTGGCACATTCCTGACACACCTCCTACCGCCTTTTAAAGCTTGCTAAGATCTGAGGACTGGACATGGTATAGGAGTATCTACTACTACGAGATCATCTCCAGTTTATACTGTCTAGATATTGTTTATACATTGTTGTTTGTGTGTTGTCTCCCCGTTAGACTGTGAGCTCCTTGAGAGCAAAGACTCTTCCTTTTTTCTTTCTTTGTATACCCAGTGTTTAGCTCAGTGCCCAGCACATAGTAGGTACTTAATAAATGGCTTGTTGACTTGACTTGATTATAATATCCCTGAAAGATATGTCATCCAGTTTCTGCTTGTTTCGTTTCTTGCCTCCACTTCTAGTCAACAATTGGCAAGCATTTATTAAGCACCTACTATGTGCCAGGCAGTAGCCTTGGCACTGGGAATAAATAAAAGGACAAAAATGAAATGTCTTCTGCCCTCAAGGAAATTACATTCTTCCTCACAAAGGAAGAAATTTATTTCTTAACCAAGTAGAATATATTTATATATATATGTACACACACATATATACATACATACACACATACTTATATATGTATAAAATATATATATACATACATATGTATAAAGAACCTTATTCTTTATAATACCTATCCATTGCTTCTATCTCTGCCCTGTGGAGCTAAACTGGACATGTCTAATCTCTCTTCCATCCCTTTAAATATTTGAAGATACTGTCATGTCCCTTCTAGACCTTCTCTTCTCTAGGCCAAACTTCACTGTTTATAGGATCCTTTATAGTTTTCAGACCCTTCACCATCCTGGTGTCCATCTCTTTCATAGGTCTCAGTATATCAGTGTCATTAATATGACATTAAAAAAAATTACAGAATTGTTAGGCTAAGTTTATTATTATTGATAAACTGTTAAAAGATACTTTGAATGTAGGACTTTATTAGAAGTACTAGTCATCACAATCAACTTCTAATCATAATTTTTTAAATTCAAATTTTATTATTTTATTTTTATTTGGATTATTAATCATTCTTTTTTTTTCTCTCATCGCTCCCTACCCACTAAAAAGGAAGGAAGGAAGGAAGGAAGAAAGGGAAGGAGGGAGGGAGGGATAGTATATTACATAAGTACAGTAAAAATAAATTGCCATATTGGTTATTTCCAAAAATGAATTTATTATTCTTCATATTAGTGCATTATCTCCCCCTCATTGGGAGGGAGGATGTTGTTCTTCTTTATCAGTCCTCTGGAATCATAGTTGATCATTTACTTGGTCAGAATTTTTAAGTCTTTCAAAATTGTTTTTATAATATTAATGGTGTAGTATATATTGTTCTGGTTTTGCTCACTTCACTGTGCATCAGTTTAGACAAGTCTTTCTACATGTCTTTTAAGTCTTCTTTTTTCTCATTTTTTTTAATCACACAATAGTATTCCATTACATTTTTATATCACGACTTGTTTAGCCATTCCCCAGTTGATGGACATCTCCTTAGTTTTTAGGTTTTTTTCCAACACAAAAAGAGCTCCTATAAGTACTTTTGCACATACAAGACCTTTTCCTCTTTCTCTGATCTCTTTGGGGTCATAGGCCTAGCAGTGGTATAACTGGTTCAAAGATAATGCACTGTGTGCTTTCCCAAATGGTTGGATCCATGCATTATTCTATTAATAATGCATTAATGTACCTGTTTTCCCATAGCCCCTCCAATATTTAGTGTTTTCTTTTTTATTATCTTTGCCAATCTGATGGGTGTGAGATAGAATGTTAGAATTGCTTTAATTTGTTTTTCTCTAATTATTAATAATTTGGAGCATCATTTTTCATATGGCTATAGAGACCCTGGGTTTCTTCCCTTAATAACTATTCATATCCTCAAATTATCAATTGGGGAATGGATCTTATTCTTATAAGTTTGAATCAGTTCCTTATGTATCTTAGAAATTAAACTTTTATCAGAGAAACTTACTGCAAAGACTTTTCCCCCAGTAACTTATTTGCTTTTTAATCTTGGCTATGTTGGATTTCTTTGTTCAAAATCTTTTAAATTTTATGTAATAAAAATTGTCCATTTTATCTTTAACGATCCACTCTGTCTCTTTTTTAAATTATGATTTCTTCCCTTTTCCATCAATCTGATAGATAATATTTCCATTGTTTCTCTAATTTATTTATGATGTGACCTTTTGTTTCTAAGTCACATATCTATTACCTTGCTACAAGACGTAACATGCGGGTCTGAATCTAATGTCTTCCATATTGCTATCCAATTTTCCCCTGTATTTTAATAAGTTTTCTAAGTTTAAATGCTTGACACCCTAACAAAAATTTCAGAAATGGCTTCTTCCACCCTCATCAACTGAAAAATTACTAGTTAGTGTAGAAGCAGTGGAAAGAGTATTAGATTTGAGATAAGAAAATCTGAGTTCAAACCCAGCTCTGCCGCTTACTAGCTATACGCCCTTGGGCAAATCAGTCATTCAACAAATATTTATTGAGTGCTTCCTATGGGCCAGTAACTGTGCTAAGCTCTAGGGACACAAAGAAAGACAAGAGAACAGTCCCTGCACTCAAGGAGCTTGCAGTTTAATGGGGAGAATGACATGAAAATACTGTGTAGATAGAAGATATGTACAGAAGGTACTCTGAGAGGCAGCTAGGTGGTACAATGGATAGAGTGCCAGGCCTGAAATCAAGAAAACTCATCTTCCTGAGTTCAAATCTGGTCTCAGACATTTATCAGCTGTGTAATCCTGAGCAAGTCACTTAACCCTGTTTGCCTCAGTATCCTCATCTATAAAATGAGCTGGAGAAGGAAATGGCAAACCACTCTACTATCTTTGCCAAGAAAACCCTAAATGGGGTCACCAAGAGTTGGACACGACTGAAAAATGACTGAACAACAACAAACACTGTAGAAGGAAAGCACTAAGGTAGAAGGTGGATGATTGGGAAAGGCCTCCTGTAGAAAGTGAGATTTGAGGAGGGTCTTGAAGGAAGCCAGAGAAACCAAGAAGTGGAAGTGAGACAATAAAGTATTAACTTTTCTGGGCCTCACATTCCTTTAAAAAATTAGGTGGTAGGACAGGTGACCTCTAAGGTCCCTTTTGCTCTAAATTTATGATCCTAAGATCTTTTGTGCACCTCTTCACACAACAATTAGGTAGGAGCTATTTGGTAGTATTTATGCCTCAGTATCTAGACCTATACTTTATCAGTATAGGAAATTTATGCAGTGGAAGCTCCTCTACCAATGTAGATTAGGACCTCCTCTGTGACTTACTATACTGTTGAGTTTCCTGCAAGTACAGATAAGTCACATGCTTCCTGTGATCATATAGCCAATATGTTTCAGATGTAGAACTTCAACAGAGGTTTTCCTGACTCTAAGGCTGACCCCCTCTATCCACCATGCCATTATGACATAGTAGTGATAATTTTTTTTAAAGCCACTTTTTAAATTATTTTGAAAGTCTATATTCATTTTATTTAGAAAGTTCTTCCCTTGTTGCTGTTCAGTTATCATCACTCATGTCTGACTCTTCATGACCCCATTTGGGGTCTTCTTGGGAAAGATACTGGAGTGGCTTGCCATTTCCATCTCTGGCTCATTTTACAGATGAGGAAACTGAGGCAAACAGGATTAAGGGACTTGTCCAGGATCACACAGATAGTGTCTGAGGTCAGATTTGAACTCAGGAAGATGAGTCTTCCTGACTCCAGGCCTGGAACTCTACCTACTGTACCATCTAGCTGCCCCTATTGCCCCATACCTCACCTTCCCCTTCATCCCTTTACTCTGGATAGTATCTAATACTGGCTCATTGTGTGAACTTGGGCAAATCATTTAACCCCCTTAGGCCTCAGTTTCCTTATCTGTAAAATGAAGAATTTGGACCAGATGGTCACTAAAGAACCTTCAAGCTGTAAATACTATGATCTTCATTTTCTTTTTCATAAAATCTTTACACGTTCAGTGAACAGAGTCTGTGTTTAAAAGGCATTTGGGATTCCTTTATCTAAGTTATATTTCCCAATCACCTTTTGTCTTCCAAAAGTTATATGTTTTCAGTAACAGTCTACCTCAAAGGCTAATTAGACATTTTCTATACTTTGGGAGAAGAGAGATAGGGAGAGGAAGTAAGAAGGGAGCATCAGTGCCCTAACTCCACAGAAACTCTGTCTAGTAGTCTATTATCAGGGGATTTTGCCTGACCTGTTTCATGGATGTAATCCAACTCTGTTCTTCTTTTTTTTTTTTTAAGTTCAAAACCAAAAGGTTTTTCTACAGAAAGCTTCAAATGAAAAGGTTTTTCTTTCCTTTTAAGAAATTCAAATTCAAGTCAACAGATATGTTCCTGCTTTACTCTCATAAATTGGCAAATATTAAAAATCTAGACTTGATTTATTGTTTTGCTAATTTCTAGACAAGAAAATTATAGAAAACAGATGCAGATTTAATTTAAAAGTGTGTTCTGTGTATTTTTTTTTCCAGAGAGCTGGTTGTTAAACATTAGCATACCACTGGAACTCTCATGCTGTCCTATATTACTAAGGGGGATGCTACTACGGGAGGAGGATTCAAAGGGGGCTCAGGAATAACTATTAAAGTTTTTTACAACTTTTCTTCAAGACAAAGGAAACTACGGAAGTAAGTGAGAGAGGCTAGGGATATGTACATGTATTTCCATGTGAAAGGATCATGAAGAAAAGAAAGGAAGAAAGAACAGAGGAAGTTGAGCTCTATTGTTCAACTTTATGTAAATGGTTTTCATGTTTAATTTTAGGCTTTAGCCAACCATCTTCACCCTACCCCAGACGTACACAAAATACTCAAGTAGTCTACCATGTCTAACGTTATAATCCAATGAAAGTGTGATCTCATCAATGTGGATTCTCCCTTCAGTGATATAGATCATTACTCATCCAAGATTTCCCACCCTGAGTGACTTGTCCGCATCTCCACATAAACCTATGGAAGGGCATCCATTTGATATACTAGGAGCCCTCCTAGAATTCCTTTGGCATGAATAGAATCTCAGTGGAGCACATGGGCTTTCCATTAGTTTTTTCTGAATTTTGCTATGCAGCAAGCCTATATTCTTTGCTAATTCTACATTTCTCAGATGGTGTCCTTTATATCATTTCTCTCACATCATTCCTCTTTTGTAATATCTTTCCTATTGCTCACAGTGCACCTCTCTATTCCTCTTTGTATGATTTTCAGTTTTTATTCTTTGGGAACTAGGGTATTCCAGGATATTCCATCAGCATTTGAAGAATGTTTTACTTATTTAAAAGCAAATATTGAGCATACAACAGCTTCTCACAGCATGGTAGACATTATACTCCTCCAAGAAGCTTACTGTCTCTTGAACTTTGGCAGGGAAAAAAAAATGAGTCTCTAATACCTTTGTCTGACAACTTTATTGCAGATCTGAGAAACTTGTTTAACCATATACAATCACAAAGAATGGGGAATTTTAGGTTTCAGGTTCAGAAAAGTGGCGTTTACCAACTACTGCTATTTACTAATCCTAATATGGGCACATTAAGTAGATTTGTTGGATATTTCAACCTCAATGATGAACTGTTTTACCTTATTGGATTCCCCCAGAAACCCTAATAATGGAGGATGAGAGATCATCATAGAGAAGGGCTTGCCCTCTGTGCTTTAAAGCACAGAAAAAGGCTAAATGTTTTCTCCTTCATATTAAATTTAAGAGAAGTTATTGAGTCAGTAGTGTAAGAAGCAGCACTCAATTAAAAAGAAAGGGCTTTCTATATGAAAGTCAACCTTGCAAAACAATTTGGAAAGACTGGAAAAGTTGGCAGAAAAAGGATGTCTCTTAGAACAGATTCATCTGGGATACAATTGAAGATCTCAAAGTGTCCAAATCCAATCCCTTCACATTTTACAACTGAGGGAACTGAGGCCCATAGAGGTTAAGTGATTAGAAGAAGTGTCAGGTAGCAAATCTGGGATTCAAACTCAGGTCCACTGACTCTAAGTTGAGTGGGATTTTTTTCTACTCTACCACTCTTTACTCAGTGAAGAACAAAATTTGCCAAATACAAACTGGGAGAGTTAATTAAATTAGTGTCAGAAAAGTATTCAGCCATCTTTCCAGATCATAAGCTAAATATAAATTAGCAATATAGTTACAAGAAAAGCACGTCATATTTAAACAGGATCATTTAAACATGAATTTCAAGAATGAATTAATCACACTTCCCTTTTGCTATGAATTGTCAGTTCATTTACGAAATCATAGATTTAAAGCTTGAAGGGACCTCCGAGGCCATCTAAGCCCACAATTTTATTTTACAGATAAAAAACCAGAGATGTAGGGAAGGTTCAATGCTTTGTCCAAAATCATACAGGTAGTGTCAAAGGTGAGATTTGAGCCCAGTCCTCTGGGCCGAGAGTGTCCACCGTGATGCTGGTCTACACTGTATTATGAGGGTCTCTCTAGTAGAAAGAATGGAAACGAGGAGACCAGTGATACCACTAATATAAGAATAAGAAAGTCATTTGATCCCTCTGTGCCTCAAACTTTTCATCTGTGAAATGAGGAATTCTGCCTTACCTTTCATAGGGTTGATGTAAAGATAATGTATGTTAAAGTGCTTTGAAAATCTAGAAGTGTTATATGAATCTAAGATATTAATATTTTATAAAGTTAATTCTCAATTGCCACAAAATTAGCTCAGTTTCCTGTCACAGAGTAGTATTGTAGCCCCAACAAAGCTATAGGTGTACAGACCTGCCAAAATTTGTATGCAGGTAAAAATAGGTTAACATGAACAATAAAAGTAATCTTAAAAGAGACAAGAAGTTACAAAAAGTCAGCCTAACAAATGTTTTAATGTGGAAGGGGTAAGGGAAGTTCCCTATGTTTCATAATTTTATTAAATTCAATTCAAATTTGTATTAAGTACCTACTATGTACAGGACACTTATAATACACAGATGAAAAAATGACATAATAATTTATATCCCCAAGGATATTATCATATGGATGTAGGACATATCTATAGAGGGTAATGATTTGTTGCTGGTGGAAATGCAGGACTAAAAGTACACAGTTCCCTTTAGTCTTACTAAGTGAAGCTCCTGAGGTGATATGTGTGGACATAATAGGATCTAATAGAGGTTAAACTAAATTTAAACAAATTTTAACATGCCAAATCAAATAATGGAATGAGGTCAGAGAGTGACAGCTGGGGGAGAATCAAAGGAGTTAAAAAGACAGACTATCTGAGCCTAAGAGCTTCTGTTGGCTTTGCTGCTGACTGGGTGCAGCTGTACCTGAACTCACAAAAAGAGCTGAAATAGCCTGAGGCTATGGCTAAAAAAGTAAAGACACTGTGGAAAGGCTGTATTGGAGTTAAAACTCAGCAGAGAGTAGCAGAAAACCTGAAGGGAGAATTTCATTGAAAACAACCCCATGGAATACCGCACAGCTAGTTTGTAGTACAACAGCCTATAGCTTGAGGACATCATCAGACCACTGACAAGGCATCAGTGACTTTGTGGGGAATGGTGCTGGAGGATCAGCAAGCAGCATTACTTGAATCAGAGAAGTGAATCAGCAGAGATATGGCTTTAGTGGCATGAGCCACCCTGGCTGCACATACTTCCGTGCTCTGTGGGTTTGTATAAAATAGCAGACCAGTTCAGAACCCAGGAATTTAAGCATCTGGCAGGAGAGAGAAGAAAGATCCAAGTCCCTGGTAAGAAATGGTTTGGAATAAGGAATAAAATAAGACCACCTAGGCTAGGTTTTGTCCTTGTTCTTGGTCTCCTCTCCCTTGGCTAGAAGAAGACCTTGTGAACTTCAGAGGGCCAGTGAATTCGGACTTTTTCATCCATATCATGGCAACGTCCCCTATTACAGCTATAACTGAAAGCAGTATGTGCATGGGAAGGTGAGAACAAACTAGTCCCAATAATGAAAGACTCTACAAAGGTTCTACAAAGAGCCCAAGCAGAAAAGTAATCCTATATCTAAGGAGAAATGTATAAGGACTCCCATGAAGTGGAGAAAAGGATTTCCAGCAACCAAAATCTGTAAATTACCCCTTTGCCACAAGTGCCAGCCAAGCTTGAGCCTACTTTCCCCTAAACTCAGTGTATACCAGTAGGAAAGTGTTCCACAGAGTTCAGGGGATAATATTTTGGACTTATGATACCACCTTAGTAAATACTGCCTTTATAAAAACTATTTGGCTGATTAATTGATATTAATTGATAACACACATTAGTAGGGGACTTATGAGATACATCATGAGAAAAACCACACCTCAATCATTCAGGGTTACTCCTAGACTTAAAAGACAAGTAGCTCTGTGGATGCAATCTGCCTTCGTTGATAGGGTTGTGAGAATAAACCCAGAGTCTATATGTACTTTACTTGCACTTTGCTTTGAACTAATAGGTTATCTTGGGCAGCTAGGTGGCACAGTGGCTAGAATGCCAGGCCCAGAGTCAGAAAGACTCATCTTCCTGAGTTCAAATCTAGCCTCAGACACTTACTTGCTATATGACCTTGGGCAAATCACTTAACCTTGTTTACCTCAGTTTCTTCATTTGTAAAATGAGATGGAGAAGGTAATGGCAAAACACTCCAGTGAAAAACAATTGAACAACAGCAACCGATTTTCTTATTGGTCTGATAAAATTGTGAGGACTTGTGAGCTATAGTTTTAGGAAGAGATTGACCCAAAATGGGCCTTAAACCTGGGGTAGCTTTCAAAAGATGCCCCAAGACTGCACAAAATAAGTATGATAAAAAGCCAAACATGATAAATGCAAGGATAAAATCAGCAATTCAATTTCAACAGACATTTATTTAGCAGCTCCTATGAGCAAGGCATTCTGCTGCATACTAAGTGCTATGAGCTCATTTCTTACCTAGCTTTAATCACTGAATGGGCCTTGCCTTCGTCAAACTGAGACCTGGAAAAGACTTCAACTTAAAAAGAGCAAGGTCTCCCTCTGAATCTGGCACCATCTCCAGTCAGTCTGATCTATATCTTTCCACTGGACCCAGATGGCTTCTGAGGAGAAAGTGAGGCTAGTAACTTTGCACAGCCCTCCCTCACTTAAATCCAATTCACTTGCAAGTTGTGGTATCACCTTCCTGACGTCATGGTTCCCTTAAAGAATGAAGGACAAATCTATGAGGTGTTGGTTATGTTGCTATGTGTGTTGGTTATGGAGGTAGAATGATTATAGGCTATTTTTTTTTTTTTTTACTTAAGCCTCTGGAACTCTTAAAGTACTAGTTGGAGGCTCTACTTTCCCACTTATCAGATGTCTCACTGCATTCAGCTGCCAATAACATCAGGCCAGGGAATATGTGGGGCTTGTGTCCATTACACTAATTTGCTGAATTCAAGATTAATTCTGATCCCCATTCCATAGTAGACATGGTAAATATTAGGTGGGGGAGGGGAGAAGAGCTTCCAAAAAATAATCAACAGATAAAACACAAACAAATATTTCATCCATTCCTACTCCAGGTATTGCTCAAGGTGTTATAGCTAATACAAGACAAATACAACACAGTTAGGGCTTAGTTTGTTCAGTTTGGGGCCCTGAAAATGAGTGAAGCACAATATGAAGAAATTTTGGTGGGTTCAGAAACAATCAGAATAAATAAAGTTTGGGGAAAAAATAGGTCCTATAAGAACTGGATTTATACAGTCAGAATAAAAGCTAAAGGGGGCATTTAATAGAAAGTATGGGATAAATAGATACAAGGCTTGGCTTAGGGTCGAGAAGATCTGAGTTCAAGTTGTGCTTTTGCCACATACTGATTGTGTGACCATGTCACACGAGTCATTGTACCTCTAAGTATACTCAGACAGCTCTGTGACTTTAAGTTACATGTGAATTTCTGATCTATGTCAAAGAAGTGTGTTTTATCATGAAGAATTCTCCCACACTAATAAAATCACAGATATGAACATCTCCAAAATCAATCGATAAACATTTGTTAAGTACCTGCTATGTGCCAACCATTGCACAAAGCACTGGGGTTACAAAGAAAGGCAAAAGATAGCGTCTACTCCCAAAGGACTTACAGTCTAATAGGAGAGAAAAAAAATAAGGAACTGTGTACAAAGAAGATATATACTGCATAAATTGGAAATAACAATAGGGAAGGCACTAGAATTTAGAGGGATCAGGAAAGGCTTCTTGTAGAAGGTGGGATTTAGCTGGAAGCAAATCAAGGAAACCAAGAGGCAGAGATGAAGACAGAAAAAATTTCAAGCATGGGGAAAATGAACCAAAAAGGTCAGTTGAGAAAATGCTGAGAGGACAGGGCAAAAAAGAATGATTTTAAACTGCAGCAAGAAGGATATAGGTTAGAGGTTGAGAAATGCAATCTCATAGCTGTGAAATGTTTAAACATACTATATTAGATAAGGAGGTGACAGGATCCCCATCTCTGAGAATTTCTAAGCAAAGAAGAAACAACTATATTTTGATGACACTCCCCCCCACTACAAAGAGATCCCTATATTACATGAACTGAAAGATCCTTTGGTTTCCCTCCTAACTCTATTACCTTATAAGGCAATTGTTTTGTAGCTCCAATCTGGTCTTGGGTTTGGAAGTAACTTAGAAACATGCAATTTTCCTCTAGTTTAGTAATATCATCAATAGAATCTTTATCACTTCCACTGTCACCATTTTCAAAGGATTTGAGAATTCAATATTAAATCCAAATCAGCACAATGTGCATTTCTATAAAGAAAGCCTCGGTTGGGAGGTGGGGAGAGGGAGGAGGAATCTACTCAGTGATTTCTAAAAAGTGTCATGACAAATTCAAGTCTTAAATTGTTGAAATGCAAAGAAGAAAACATAAGGGGGTAAGATTTGAGCTTACACATGGGTATAGAAGCACAAATTGCCCTGTTTTATGTTGTATATTTCAAAATTTTCAAATAGTTCTCAATATTTAAGATCACAATTGCAACAAAATAACTGAAGCTACATGTGACCAGAAAGTCTTGCAGAATGAAATCAGTGAAAAACAGCTTATTCAGCCTCTTCATACAAAAATGAATTGTTTTGATGAATGAGAATCCTTTAATGAATTACCATATGTCATGCCAGTAATTTTTTCAGTGTCAAGCAGAGAAAGTTTTCATTTGTCTTTTCTTTGGATATTGCTACTCAAAAATAATGGAAACTCATGACCTACTGGGACACCACGTCTCATTATGGACCTCCTGAGTCAGAGGCTATGTCTACACAGGGAAAAAGAAAAGGGGAAAGCAAGATTTGCCTTGTAATTTCAAGTCATACTCTTTTCTCTATAACAGAGGCTTAAGATAACCACTAAAATGGCAGTGTGTGTGTGTGTGTGTGTGTGTGTGTGTGTGTACAAGCAGGCCCACATTTCATAAAGCTTACTTAATTTTGTTAACCTCTTTGGCTCTGTTTCCTCTTCTAAAAAATTAAGGGGTTGGACTAGATGTCACTTCCATTTCTAAATTAAGATCCTATGATCCTACAAGTATGTTTCTGTTTATATATACAGGCATAAGGGAAAACTGAGGAGGGATTTCTGGGGATGGTTAGCAGCTAGGTGGTATGGTGGATAGAGTGCAGGACTTGGAGTCAGAAAGACCTGAATTCTAATCCTGTCTCAGATACTAAATAGCTGTTTGATCCTGGACAAGTCATTTAGTGTCTCTTTGTCTCAGATTCCTCACCTATAAAATGGGGATACTAATAGCACTACCTCATAGGGCTGTTGTGAGGATCAAATGAGTTAACATCTGTATAGTGTTTTTGCAAATCTTAAAGCACTTTATAAATACTAGCTATTATTAAGAGAGGGATTGCATGTGACTAATAGAAACACAAGAGCTTTGTCAGTGAGGTCCTAGTACACCCAAATATCTATGAAAAGGAGACTATAGATTTTTTATTTAATATTACTCTTGTTGTGTTCCTATACCTGTCCCATTAAAAAAAAATCCCCCTCTCATCAACGTTAAAGGTAGGTATGTTCTCAGATCCTGCCTTTCTATCAAGAAGCAGCTGATGGTAGTATAGGTTGTTATATAAGGGATATTGGGTAATATAGTGGACAACATCATACACTATAGCTTTGCAAAAGACAGAGAAATACTCTCTACATGGAATGCTTCCAATATTGATCTTCTAAGAAGCCATATCATTAAATCATAATATGTTGAAATTTCTTTGAAAGTAGAGAATTAGGAAAGGAAAATCTGAGATATTTTGGTCCAAGTATTTTTCCATTCTGATGATCCAACATCCAACATACATGGATAGAAATTAGAGTTTCTTAAAAAAACAAACAAACAAACAAATAGTGACCATGTCTATTAAACTGTCTCAAAGTTAGATTTTCAAGTGGGTTTTGGCAAGTGATAGATCACAGTTGCTTCATTATTAAGTTGTCTAATAAAATATATTAGTTTACTGATCGAGAACTGGGCTTGCAGTCAGGAAGACCCTGGGGTTCAAGTGTTTCCTCTGGCAGTTATGTGACAATATGCAAGTCACTTAACCTCTCCATGTCCCAAAACAACTCTAAGGCTATAAGTTATGCAAGAATTTCTTATCTGCATCAGTGGAGGGAGTTCTATGCCAGGGAATTTCCTACATTAATGAAATCATAGCTGTAGTCCCCATCTCTCCACACCAAAGAGAAAAAAGTACTTCTAATGAGGATATTCTATTTTGTGTCTAGCCCAACAGATGAGAGTGAGGCAAAGGTATTATTCTATTAAGTTAAAGAGCTAGATTTTACTTATATTCTTGCTGTCCACGGCCGTACACCATGGACAGTTGCTATAAAAGATAAGGAATGTAATAGAAGTAGTGAGACCTCTCCAGCCAAAGGAAATTCAGAGGAAGCTGGAGGATACAGCCAATCACACACAACTAGGCTTCACCACTCACTTTTCACTCATAGTACTGTGGGTGTGACAAAAGGAAACAGTCTCTCCATCCAGATGACTAGCCTGTTGTTTACCTGTACCAGATCAAGAGGCAGCCAAAGGTGGATGCTAGAGCACTGAACCTGAAGTCAGGAAGATCAGACACTGACCATCTGTGTGACCCCAGGTAAGTCACATAACCTAATCTCTGTCTCCCTCAATTTCCTCATCTGTACAATGGAAATAATAATAACACCTATCTCCCCAGGCTGTTGTGAGGATAAAATGTAATAATAATCATAAAGCATTTTGCAAACCTTTAAGCACTGAACAGATGCTAGATAACAACAACAGCAATAATAGCAATAAACAAATAATCCCTTGACTCCTGAACTCTAAACATCACTTCCTGCTAGTTGCACTGAACTGGGTGGTGATCCTGATCACAACAAATCTTCTACTTATTCATTATGACTAGCTCTAGCCCTTTGAGCTACACAAACTCTTGCTTCTTCCCAGAATATAATTCTTTCCGCTGCAAGTCCTCCTAAACTACCCATACAGGAACATTCAAGGGAAGAGATGAGGGGTACAGTATACTTTACCAAACAGGTGGCCAACCCACTGTGGTTGTGTGTGTGTGTGTGTGTGTGTGTGTGTGTGTGTAGCAGGAGTAGTACAGATAAAATACATGGGGTTTTTTGTTTTTTTTGTTTTTAAAGAGGAACATATTCAAATCTTCCTTTTTAATTTGCTTTTTGGTGAGGCAATTGGGGTTAAGTGACTTGCCCAGGGTCACACAGTTAGTAAATGTCAGGTGTCTGAGGCTGGATTTAAACTCAGGTCCTCCTGACTCCAAGGCCAGAGCTCTATCTACTGTGCCACCTAGCTGTCCCAACTTATTTAAATCTTCCTAAGCACTTACACAAAGATCGTGATCTAGATAGACTTCAAAGTTCTATGTTACATAGCCTTGTTTTTAGAATATATCTAAATATCTTAGCTTAATACTCC
Source organism: Vombatus ursinus (assembly GCF_900497805.2). Classification (NCBI taxonomy): domain Eukaryota; kingdom Metazoa; phylum Chordata; class Mammalia; order Diprotodontia; family Vombatidae; genus Vombatus; species Vombatus ursinus. The sequence continues at coordinate 74,531,562 of NW_020954576.1, read as the reverse complement.
AGGTCTTCCATGGTGTGGTGAAAGGAATTGGAATCAGATGATCCCCTAGGTTCAAATTCTGGCTCTCAGATTTATTTGTATTACCTTGGGCAAGTCACTTCATCTCTCTAAGCCTCAGTTTATTTATCTATAAAATGTAGGGATTAGATTAGATGATACATAAGATCTCTTCTAGCTCTGAATCCATGAATGCACTCTGACTTCTTTTTAGCCTTATATTACATTAGTCTCCTTCACTTACCTTTCATTCTCCAGACATCTCCTCACTAGCTTCCATGTCATTCTACCCTTTTCATGGCCAGAACCCCTGCCCTGGGGCCTCACTGTCCTGATTAGTGATTGCCATCTATATCTACTTTAGTATTGTACTAGCCTACTAGATTTATGTTTAGGCTCCAGAACTTTTCTTCGTAGAAGTGAACTTCCACATCTGCTCACCAGTCATGTATATACCTCATCCTCTGCTCTCTCCAATTCTGTAATCATGATTAAATCAGCTAGATCATTAATCCTGGAGAGAATGTGTCAATGTACTTCCCTAAAGTTCTACTCACCACCCATGTAACTTTCCAAACCAAAATACTTCTCTCAAGTCACTACTCCCCTACGTGTGTTATTTCCCCCTATTTAAGTGTTAGCCCCTTGAGGGGAGGGATTGTCTTCACTTTTGTATATTTGTATCCTCAGCACTTAAGTCATTCTTAGCTCATTGTAAGTTCTTAATAAATTCTTTTTTCATTCATTCATTCACTCATCCATTTGTTAATTCAAGCTAAACAAGTCATTCCCCAAACATGCCCCAGACTTTCCTACCTCAGAACTTTGCTCATTCTTTTCCCTAGAACTGAAACATCTTTATCTCACCTCTCTCTCCTTTGAAGTCATGGAACTCTTTTTTTTTAACCTGTTATCTTTGTCCTGTTACACTTATACTCTTTACCTTATTTACCTTCAAACTAGTACCTAAAGGAGGGATCTTGTCTCGTTCTTTTCTGTATCCCTCATAGTACCAAACATAGTACTGTACATGTAGTAGGCATTTAATAAATATTAATTGGATGAATTAGTGAATCATATATTTTTGGCACCCTGACTACAACTAAGTGCTTTCAGAAATACACTGAACAGACGTATTAAATTTGATCCAAAGAAAACAAGACAAATGGATCATAAAAACAAATCAGTGACTTCCAGATCATGTGAACAGCAAGAGAGCAGATGAGACATTTTCTGTGATCCCCATGACCTGTCAAACCTCCCCCAAACAGAAATTAAGCATCAAAGATAAATCAATTTCCACTCTTTCCATGATCTAGGACACCAAGAATCTAAAAGGGATTTTAAAAACCCAAACCTAGGAACTGATGCTCATTGACCCTGTACTCACTCAAAATCCCTCCACTACCTCTCATGCTACGGGCAGCAAAGATGTACTGGTAGACTCAAGGACCCAACACAAGTATGCATCAAAATACACCTCTACACTTTGGTCCTCTCTCCTTCTTTCTAGTGTTATAGAGATGCTGAGTCTAGGCTGTGGAAGTTTCCCCAGGCCTCAAAACCCAGCTTGATCATATCCCTTCAGGAACAAAAGTCTGCTTGAGGCTGCAACCCAGAAGCACCAATGCTGCAGAGATCTGAACTGCCAGTAGCTCAGAAGTGCTGGTACTAGGAAAAGCATACTCTGCTAGTGCCCAAGAAAGCAGGTTCTGAACTGTTTGCGGTGGGCCAGAGAACTAATGTACAGAGGGAGTGGAATTGGTAACTAGGACAGGGCACTGTGCATGTGGAGAACTGTACCGAGCTCCACTGAGCCTGAGGGAAGAACACAGCATCCAGTTGGGGCCAGTTCTGACCACTCAAAAGTCATGTGGGATAGTGACTAGACTGATGAACCATTAATTGCAGAAGGAAGCTGAGACATTTTGAAATCCAGCCCTCAAAGAAATTAAAATCAGAAGGAAGTCAGAAGAGAGTGATAAGAAAAATAAAAAAGAGGAAAAGACTGAAATTATCAAAGATTCCAGGAAGAAGAAATTTCAAAGACTTTGAACATAGATAAATTAATGGGGAAAAAACAGTAATAATGGAAGAAAATATGATATCCAGATTTAGTAAATGAGTTCAGATATCTATGAACAAACACTGCAAAATGAAGGAAAATGAACCCAATACTTGATGAGTCAGAGGACCCTATGGAATTTGAAGAGGACATGGAACATGGAATGAGAAGCTAGGTGACACAGTAGATAGAGTGCCAGACCTGGAATCAGGAACACTCACTATCTTGAATTTAATTTATGGCCCCAGACACTTATTAGCTGTGTGACCCTGTGCAAGTCACTTAACCCTTTTTGCCTCAGTTTCCTCATCTGTAAAATGAGATGTAGAAGACAATGGCAAACCACTCCAGTATCTTTGCCAAGAAAACCCCAAATGAGTCAAGAGGAGTCCAACATGACTGAAAATGACTAAATATTATGGAATCACAACAGTGTTCCTGAGAGGTTTAAAATAGAAAAAGAATTATGAGAGTAGAATTTATGTCCTACACAGCAAAAATAATGAACAAAATAGAAAAACTTGAATCTGCAATGGCAAGTCTCACCAAAGAAGCAAAATAAAGAACAATAAACTAGGGATGTAAATACACAGAAATGAAAGACAACCTAGAAGAAGAGAAGCAAAAAACAGGAACATTAAAAGAAAATATGCTCACTATGCAAGCAAAATATATGTATCTCAAAGACAAGATGTACAGAGACAACCTAAACATCATAGGTCTCCCAAAAGAACACAACAGGACAAAAAACCTTAACACCACAGTGAAGGAAATAATAGAAGAGAACTTCACAGGAAAAAAAAACTCAAGGCTGCAAACTCCAAAATACATAGTAGTTTAATTTAACAATTCAATTCAGAAACAAGTTCTGCAACTATCAGCAGAAAGACCTTCAAATATAAAGGAATGGACATTTGAATAATATAAGACTATTCTCCACTCACTAAAAAAGGGAGAAGGAAATGGAATAATATATTCTGAAGAGCACTGGAACTCGAGTTGAAGCCCAAGTTAACTATCCTGAAAATCTGAACTTAACATATAGGATTTTTAAAAAATGGATGTTCAATAATAAACAAGAGCTTGAAACATTTTTAGAAAGAAATAAGAACTAAAGAGACTGTTTGCTTCTCAACCACCCCAAGGAAGAGAAATGCAAGAAGAGTGAACAAATGCATACGGCAACTACAACATAGTGACAACAGAAAGACCAGAAAAATACTACTTCTAAATGTATACAAAAGAGACAAGGGTAAATGTGGAAATCTGGCAGAAGTGACAGTGAAAAGGCAGACAGGACATTAAAGAAACTAAAGGAAGATCATACTGTGTTTATAGCAGAAAAATGGGGGGAAATAAAAATTTGGAGAAAAAAACTATTTTAGAGATAGATGGAGGAAACTATAAACCTATTATAAAGTTAAATGTGAATGGGTTAGACAGTCCAATAAAATGAAAAAAAGTGACAAATTGGATAAGAAAGCAAAATGCTACAATCTGCAGCTATTAAAAAAAACATTTAAAAAACAAAGATATACACAAAATAGCATTGAAAGGATGAAAATATTTTTATAATGATTCAAGTGAATCCAAAAGGGCAGGAATTGCCATCATGCTATCAGAAAAAGTGAAAATAAACATTCAAAAAATAAAAAAGGATAAACAAAACATTGTATTAGGCTGAAAAGAATCATAGACAACAAACTAATATCAGAAATAAATTTACATACTACAAATGCCTTAGTATCCAAATTCATAAAGGAAATATTCTGTGAGTTTTAAGAAGATACAGACAATAACACAATAGTCACAGGAGACTTCAATATCCCTCTATCATTTTTGCATTAATCTAATAGAAAGATAAGTAAAAGGGAAAAATAAGGAACAGAATAAATTTTTAGACAAACTAGAGTTAAAAGATTTAAGACCCCTTCTAAATGAGACAGCAAAAGAATATACATATTTCTCTGCACCACAAAAAAATTTAGCAAAGTTTGTCCACATATTAAAGTACAGAGATATTGCAAACAAATGTAAAAAGATAAAAATAGTCTATGCATCTTTTGGTTCAGTGACCACAAACAAAAGAATCAGAACCCAATGGAGACATAACAATGAAATCTTAGATCATGAGTTGATCAAAGAACAAATCATAAAAAAAATTAATATCTATATAAAAGAAAATGATAAGGCTGAAACAACATACTAAAACTTCTAGGATGTAGTGAAAGAAGTCCTTAGGGAGAAAATCACATCCTTTTAATCAACATTAATTAAATAGAAAAAGAGAAGAATAATGAATAAACAAACCTAAAATAAGCACAAAAGAGAAGATATTAAGAACTATAGGGGACATAGATAAATTGAAAACAAAAAAAAATGAAGTGATAAAACTGAAAGTTGTTTTTTTGAAGAGACATAAAACTGACAAATCCTTAGCTAATTCGTTTAAAAAGAAGAAAGCAGAAAATCAAATCAATAAAGGAGCAAATGAGCAAGGCAAAATCACAGCAAAACCAGAAGAAACAAAAAGAACAATCAGAACATATTATGCCCAGTTATATGCTAACAAAACTTACAACACAAAAGAAATAGAGAATACTTTCTGAAATATAAAATACCTAAACTATTAGAAGACCAGATAGAGTTTTTAAATAACCTAACCTCCAAAAAGAAAATAGATCTAGCTATAAAAGAATTACCAAAGAAAAAACTCCTAAACCTGATAGATACATAGGAGAATTTTATCAAACTTTTAAATAAATTACTCCTCATGCTTCACAAATTATTCTCAAAAGCTGAGAAAGAGTTTACCAGAACCTTTTTCTGAGACAAATACAGTAAAAAGAAAGAGATCTATAGGCCAATGTCATTAATGAATATTGACCAAAAATTGTAAACAAAATTCTATGAAACAAATTACAGTGATTTATCCAAGAAATTGTTCATTATGATCAAGAGGGATTTAAACGAAAGATTAAAGGATGGTTCAATATTAGGAAAACAATCAACATGATTAATCATATTAAAAACCAAAACATCCAAAACCACACGATCATTTAAAATGATGTAGAAAAAAGCCTTTGACAAAGTACAACCAAGTATAACCTCTTTTACGCTTTAAAAAAAAATCCTACAAAATACAGGCATAGAGAGACATTTTTTAATATCATAAAAAATATTTATTTTTTTTTTCAGCCAAAGACAAGGTTTATTAAAGATCGGCCATATTAACCAAACTCTTGAGGAATCTGTGAGGTTTTGGCCAGATTCTAAGAATCTGAGCAGTGGCTAAATTTTAGGAATCTGAACAGTGGCTAGATTTTAAGAATCTGAGCATCTTAATGGAGACAAGATGGGCCTTATATACAGAAAGACTATGGGAGGGAACTAGGAGTGGCCAAGTAGTCTATGAGGTAATAGAATTCCAGGGACCTGGACCATGTGGCCAAGGGAGAATGGAACCTAGATAAGATGAAAGGTTAGGAAGTGGCCTGGAGCCATAGGAAGATTGGGTGTAGCCACAATGAAAGGCCAGTTGATAGAGATTATAGCCTCAGGCAAAAACCAGAGATTTGACCACGTGGGAAAGTCCAAGGTTTTTCTTTTTGGGGTCTAGATCCCATCCACATCATTCCCCCCTCAAACAAATGGGACCCAAATCCGTTTGGTGTAAGAGGCAAAGGTCTCGGCTTCTGAAACTGCTTCCTGCTGGCAAGGGACATAGAGAAAAAGCATCTATCTAAAATTAAAGGCAAACATCATATGCAATGGAAATATACTAGAACCTTTTCCAATAAATGTGGGAGTGAAGTAAGGATGTCTACTTTCCCCACAATTATTTAATATTATTCTGGAATTGCTAGTAATAAGACAAGAGAAAGGAATTGAAGGAATGAAGATAAGTAAGTAGGAGATAAATTTATCCCAACTTACTGATGATTTGATGGTTTATCTGGAAAACTTCAGGGAATCAGCAAAGATACTAATAGAAACAATAATAGCTTAGAAAAGTTGCAGGCTACAAAATAAATCTTCAAAAATCAATAATATAGGGGCAGCTAGGTGGCACCTTAAATAGAGCACTAGCTCTGGAATCAGGAGGACCTGAGTTCAAATCTAGTCTTAGACCAGACACTTGACATTTACTAGCTGTGTGACCCTGGACAAACCACTTAACCCCAACTGCCTCAGAAAAAAAAAATCAGTAATATATCTACAAAATAATAGGAAAACACAAGAAGCAATAATAAAGTGAAATCTCATTTTAAAAAAACTACAAAATACACAAAATAGCTGGAATCAGCCTCCCAAAACACACAAAAGACTTGTACAGATTCAATTACAAAGCACTCCTTAAAGAATTAAAGAACATCCTAAATAACTGGAGAAATATTCAGTGCTCATGTCTAAGCCATGCCACTATAATTAAAATGACAAGACTGACAAAATTAATTAATACTTTTTGCTGTAACAATCAAATTACCAAAAGGATACTTTACAAGGTTTCATAAATAATAACAAAATACATTTGGGAAAACAAAAGATCTAGAATATCAAGAGAAATGATGAAAAGGAATAAGAAGGGGCACTTCTGACCTCAATCTATAATATAAAGCAACAATCATCAAAATCAGCTGGTATTGGTTAAAGAATAGAGATAGATCAATGGAACAAACTAGACAAGGGAGATTAAGAAACAATAGAACTCAATAACTGAGTGTTTGATAAGATGGAAAAAAGTAAGTTACCTAGGGGAAAACTCCCTATTTGATAAAAACTGCTAGAAAAAGTGGAAAGCAGTCTGACAGAAATTAGGCTTAGACTAATAACTCATATAAAACTCCACAAACATACTATTAACTAATCCATATCTCTGATTTTCCTCAAAAGAAGAGCATAAAAGACATTGTCAAAAGCTCTGCTAATTTCTAGACATGTGATGTCTACAGCTTTTCCCCTGATCTGCTAGTTTAGTAACCATTTCAAAAAATTGAAATAAGATTATCTTGGTATGACCTGTTCTTGATGAAGTCATGCTGTCTCTTAATGATCACCAGTTCTCTTTTTGAATCATCATAACCCAGAATATGCTGCAGAATATAGAATATGCTCCAGAAACAGAAATAGTGCCCATGAGTACAATGGCTAAACAAGTTGTGGTATGAGAATATGATGCAATATTACTGTGCAATAAGAATGATGAATATGATTAACACAGAGAAGCATGGGGAGATTTATATGAACTGACATTAAGTGAAGTAAGCAGAGCCAAAGAAACACTAAATACCACTACAGCAGTGTGAATAGAGCAACAAAACAATTGAAGTGAAATTAAAATCAAACTTGTCTCAAAGAATTTATATGAGAAGTCATCTTCCCAGTTCTTTGCAGAGATATGAGCCTATGGGTATGAAACACAGCGTAACTGTTAAGAGTTTTTCAATTGAGTAGGTTCATTATTTTGAACTGTTTTTTAATCTGTTTTGTATTCTTGCTTACAAAGGATGGCTTTCTGTGAGGGTTGGAGGAGGAGGAGGAATGCAATGGAAAATAAAGGCCACATAAAATAGAAAATATCAATAAATATGTATTTTTAAAATAATAACACATTCTAGAATTTTTCTAGGAGTTAAAGTGAAACTAACTGGTCTTTAGATTGAAGATATCATCCTTTCTCCTTTTAAAAAAAAATCAGGACAATTTAAGATTATCTATTTAAATGTTAGAGACATTATTGATTTAGGAAGCACTTCAATATATTGAAATACCTCAAGGTCATCATCGTTAGCATCACTTTTTAGATTTAGATAGAATAGAAAGTCCTCTGAAAGATTGCTCATGTGACATATCTTGGGAATTGCTTTTATGTTCATATGTCATTTCCATGTATTCCATATCATTTGTACCAAACATACTTTTGAAATCTGGATAAATAAAAATTTACATTTTTACATAGCTAAAAAAATGCATGGTATAATGGATAGAGAGGTAACCTCAGAATCATGAAAGGATAGATGAATGAAAATATGAATGAATGAAAAGACATTTATTAAATATTTACCATGCTTCAAGCACTGTGTTAAGCAACAAAAACACAAATAAGAAAGAAAGATAGTCCCAGTTCTCAAGGAATTTACATTTTAATAGGAGGGGACAACACATACAGCAGAGTGGGGGTTAGGGAAGGGCTTTTTGGTTAGAAGTCACTTAGGAATATTTGAGAAGTCTAATGACATACCCTTTCCAGAGACAACGGCAGTGGTGATTTGATTAAAGCTGTCAAAGCAGTTGGTGGAACTGGGGGAACATACCCACATGACAGCATTCATGGTCCCAAGAAATTCAGATATGCGTGGATAACTCTTCACTAGGCCACATATCTATAAATAGACAAACAAATAAATAAATCGGCCCTTCATATCTCCTGAATCTGCCTACTTTGAATAATTTCTGAGCAGCAGTTATTTATAATGTACTGGAAGCATCAACACAGGGAAGTCCTTTCATTTAACTCAACAAACACTTATTAAATGAGAGGCACTATGTTCAAGTACTAAGGACACAAAGACCAAAGAAATTTATAATTACTAGTATATCCATGGTATGAAAACTTCAAGATGATAATTTCAAATATATCCCAACTAATTCCCACCTTTTCTCTTCTCCCTCACCATTTAGTCAAGCTATTATCTAAGACAAGTGGGAATTTGTCTATGACCTTTGAGGTCACATGTACTTTGGTTACCTTTTTTGGTGAAGGGAAAGACAGCAGAGGGTTAGGGCCCTGGAAAATGTCTCATCTGACATTATGGAAACTTGGATATACTGTTTTCTAAATGCAATACAATTCAATTAATAACTCATTGTTATTAACATCTTTGAATAAATGAAATAAAAACTCAAAAAAGCTTTACTTTGTTTTAAAAGTAGCACCCTCTCTCCTCCCAGTCTTCAATGCTACACCTTGAAATGGGGGTAAATGAGTTCAGACATTGTTCTCCCAGAGGGATTTGTATCCTTCTGTAGACCAGTTATACTTGGAGCAAAAGCACCAAAATCTGATCCATGAGGGAGAAAATGAGAGATCCAGAGCTGGGGTCCTGTAAATCAGTAAATCTGATTTATCAGTAAATCAGTCAATCAGTCACCAAACATTTGTTAAGTGCTTAATATGTGGCAAATAATTCTAAGCATTGTGGATACAAATACAAGCAAAAAAATGAAAAACAGTCATTGCCCTCAAGGAGCTTACATTCCAATGGAGGAAGACAACATATAAAAGGGAGCTAAAGGAGGAAAAGGGACCCTGCAGGGGCATGGTGGCAAAATCTGGAAAGTCAGAAGCAGAGAGGAGAGAGGAAATGAAGGAGGAATGGCCTGGGCCCTTCCACAAAATGGAGGTCCCTTAAAGAGCTCACCAATGGGAGGAGTACACAGGAGCACAGGAATGTTCCACAGTAAGCAGGCCACTGGCTCTGAGGGAATTTCTAGGGTGAGAAGAAATGTTCCAGTGAAGTCAGATAATAAGATAGTGATTCCAGGACTAGTGGATGGATCATTGCTACCCTTTCCTCCTTTCTTACCCTGAAAAAGTACCAAAAAGAAAATAGTTTACACTTCACTAGGCAAATGCCCTGGTTGTCTCCCATGTGCTTTAACCTGGAAAGAGGTCTTAGGTTGCTTGCTCCCTAGAATCATCCAGTGCCACTCGAGTAATCCCCTGTTGAACTTTGTTCTAAGTCTGCCATTTGCAACACTAGAGGACCTTAGAAAGGTCCAAAGAGGACAGGCATACAGTCCTGGACTTGAAGGCCTAGTGTGAGGAGAAATATACAGAAGGGCAGCAACAATGGCATACAGAGATTTTAAAGGCAAGGAGAAAGGCCATGGGAAGCAAGGTGGTGATACTGGAACTAAGACAATTTTGGCTGTAGAGGAGAAGTTTCCTGAGTCAGACAAAAAATTCATCCTTTTTCCAAGGTTATAGACAGTCAAGATTTGGCTGCATAATCTATATATTAGACTTAGCTAAAATATACAGAAATATGTTTATATTTCTAATTTCATATGTGCATATACACATGTATATGTATACACACACATAGTAGATATTTAGAAATAAATGTCTGGAACACAATCCATTTACAAATTGGGTTCTACTTGTACTCAACAGTAAGTAAGTGCATACCCTTAAGGTCCTCCTCTAATACCTCATTATGCTGTGGAAATGACCCTAGATGCGACCAAATTCAAATTTTCTCACCCTATCTGAACATTCTTCCTACGTAACATTACTCTAGTTCGTCCAATGGCATTTTTTTTAACTTAACCTAAAGTTTTGGTCAGTCAAAGACTATGAAAAGGCAGTTTTCAAAGGAAGAAATCCAAGCTATAAATAGTCACATGGAAAAATGCCCCAAATCACTAATGATTAGAGAAATGCAAATTAAAGCAACTCTAAGGTTTTACCTCACACCCATCAGACCAGCAAAGTTGACAAAAAAGAAAAATGACAAATATTGAAGGAACTGTGGGATAACAGGCTTGTTGATGCATCATTAATGGAGATATAATGGTCCAGCCATTCTGGAAAGCCCATTGGAACTATGCCCCAAAAGTTACCAAGCTGTCCAAGACCTTTGACCCAATGATACTACTACTAGGCATATATTCCAAAGAGATCAAAGAAAAGACCCACATATAAAAAATAATTTTGATAGCTCTTTTTTTCTAGTGGCAAAGAACTAGAAACAAGGGGGGTGGGCTGCCCATCAATTAGGAATGGCTTAATAAATTGTAGTGCATGAATGTAATTGGAAGATATTGTGCTGTAAGAAATGATGAAAGGGATGGTTTCAGTAAAATCAGGGAAGTATTGTATGAACTGATGCGGAGGGAAGTGAGTCAAATCAGGAGGGAAAAAAACAACATTGTAAAGACAGAAAACTTTGAAAGATTTAAGAACTTTTATCAATGCAGTGATCATTCACAATTCCAGAGGACCAATGATGAAGCATTGGTTCATTGGTTGCACATCTCCTTACAGGTAGTGGACTCATGGTGAAGAATGAGGCATACATTTTTGGACATGGACAATGTGAGAATGTTTGCTTAACTATGCATATTGTCAAAAGGATTTGATTTTTCCTTTCTTCCCCAATGGGGAAGGGGGGGGAGAATAAATTTAAGTTAATTGAAAAATTTTTATTAAAGAGGCTATCAAAGAGGACATTGATGTTTTTGTGTCCCTAAATTTTACTATAAAGAATGAATCACTTCCTTATACATAATTATTAGTTAACAATTATGCTTTACAATTTAATAGTGACATTTTAATAAGAAAGAATCATTGACTAAATTGCGTGCTGTGTTCCCCCTCTTTACTATCTACTCTTATTGGGCTTCTAGCTATTTGGATTATGTAGCCCCTTCCAGACACCATTGCCCAGCTGGTGTCAACTATCTAAATCACAGGCATAGTAGCTAGTAAGAAATAAAAAGACCATGGGCAGTTAGCTTTGTAAACCCTAACCTATGAAGTAATGGCAAAAATCACATAGAACATAGTAGTTGCCTTCCATAATGGCATTATCCCAAGTTAAAGATGTACCCCCAAAAGCTGAAAAACCTTCTTTACAAACTATTATAGGTATACTAGCCATGAATTTATCCAAAACTTTCTGAAAATTATTGGTGCCCTTCATTTTAAGCAAACTCAATATAAAAAAGTCTGATATTTTAACAAGTTAGACATTTCATAAAAGGATTCCCCCACTTTATAAAATGTTCATCATAATTTTTTTTTGCAAAGCAATCAGGGCTAAATGACTTGCCCAGGGTCACACAGTTAATAAGTGTCAAGTGCTTGAGGCCAGGTTTGAACTCAGGTCCTCTTACCTCCAGGGCCCATGATCTATCCACTGCACCACCTAGCTGCCCCCATCATAGATTTTCTTTAGTCAGTTCCTGAAGAGAACCTAGAGGCCATCCAGTTCAATTTTATTTCAAGTAGACCAAAATGTAAATTTGATTCATATTGCTATCAGGGACATATCTATTGTATACAATAAGGCACACTTGTTTTTATATTCTGACATTTTATAATGAATGATAAACAGTTAACCTCTACTTTCAGAGGGCAGAATGAGAAGATATTAGCTTAAATTGCAGTAGAGAGATGAAGTCCATTTAGAATAATAACAAAATGGAACATTTTAACAAGGGAAGTAGTGGAATACCTTTAAATTGTATACTTTCACTTCAATTTTATCAAAAAATCTTTGATCTTGGAGGGTGGAACCAAGATGGTGGAGTGAAAGCTGTGACTTGCTTGAGCTCTCCCCCAAACCCCTCCAAATACCTATAAAAATGGCTCTAAACAAATTCTAAAGCATCAGAACCCACAAAAAGACAGAGTGAAACAAATATCCAACCCAAGACAATCTGGACGGTTGATTGGAAAGGTATATCGCGCCGGGCTGGGAGAGGAACACAGTTTGGTGTGGGCACGCAGGCCGCAGCAAACCTGGAGCAGGCCTCAGAGGACTGAATCATATGCAGGTGTGGTGGTTTCCAGACTTCTCAGCCCAAGAACGCCAAAGACAACTTAGAAGGTCAGTGGGAAAAGTCTGTTTCTGCAGTGAGAGAGAAGCTAGGTCTCAGCCCCAGTTCCCAAGCAGGGCCGGGGGTGGCAGCTGCCTCCTGAGCTTCTGGCCCACAGACTGAGGGGGAATTGAGTGGCTGATCAGAGCGGGATTGCAGGGATCTCTTTGCCAGTGCTGAGGCAGGAATCTCTTGCTTTGCCCATGCTTGGATCTGGGTCACAGTTCTGAGGGGCAGTCCTGGGGCGAGGAAGAACAGGGCTGGCATAGTGGAGCTTGTAGTGGTGGTGAAGAGGAAATCCTCCTCACAGTTCCAAAACAGAAAAGAGGGCTTATAGTCACTCATAGACCAGAGAACAGGCCAGGAAAGGAGTAAACACCTTGCCCTTGATCATAGCACCTTGGAAGAACTGAAAATTTACAGGTCCCTAGAAGTATCTCTGAAAATAGCTGTACAAACCCCCAAAGTTTGGGACAGTACATTCTCCACATTGGAAGCAGACCTCTACCTTAATGAAGAGTTTATAACTCAAGTAATTGGCTGGGATCATGAGCAAACCTCGCAAGAAGTGTCAGACCATAGAATCTTTTTTTGGTAACAAAGATGATCAAAACATAGAACCAGAAGAAGACAATAAAGTCAAAGCTCCTACATCCAAAGCCTCCGAGAAAAATATGAATCAGTCCCAGGCCTTGGAAGAGTTCAGAAAGGATTTTGAGAAGCAAGTAAGAGAAGTAGAGGAAAAACTGGGAAGAGAAATGAGAGTGATGCAAGAAAATCATGAAAAACAAGTCAACAGCTTGCTAAAGGAGACACAAAAAAATACTGAAGAAAATAACACCTTAAAAAATAGCCTAACCCAATTGGCAAAAGAGGTCCAAAAAAACCAATGAGGAGAAGAATGCCCTAAAAAGCAAAATTGGCCAAAAAATCTTGGATCTCATCTGTGTAGATTCTCCTGGCATGGATATAAATTCTATTCCTGCAAGATTTTAGATGTTCCATGAGTTGTAACCAAAAAAATTCACCATCTAATGCCAACCTTTTGTCAATGAGCCAGATTAACAGGACCTGTCAGAGTTCTTGCTCCATTGACAGACCCTTTAAAAGTTTATGCTTGGGGGACAACTAGGTGGCTCAGTGGAAAGAGCACCAGCTCTGAAGTCAGGAGGACCTGAGTTCAAACCCGGCCTCAGATCAAACACTTGACACTTACTAGCTGTGTGACCTTGGGCAAGTCACTTAACCTCGATTGCTTCACTAAAATTAAAAAAAAAAGTTTACCCTTGGAAAACAATGAGATAGGACTCAGAATAGGCAATTAGTGGAGATACACATCCTAAAGAACAGTATATATCCATTAACTTATAATGGTTAAAGTGAAATTGCTTAAAGTCAGCAGAACAGGGAAGGGATTTGTTCTTTGTCATCCATTATTTCTATGTTTCCATATGGATCTCTAATTAACTCACAGCACTGAAGAGGTGAACAAGACATAAAAGAGCATCTATGGCAAATCCCTCACTTTACAGACAAGGAAACTGATGATCAAATATGTCAAGTGACTTTTCCAAGATCATACAGCTATTTAATGGCAGGACCTAAACAAAAATCTGTGTGCCCTATCCCTGGTCAGTGTTCTTTCATTACATTATTAACCATCTCCTTGTTCTGATTCTACTACTCTTTGTTAATCTTTCTCTGTCATGTTATTCTTAATTGATGGAGAATAACTTACTTGTGTGTGTGTGTGTGTGTGTGTGTGTGTGTGTGCATCCCTTTAGGATTTACAAAATGCTTTCCTCACAATAAGTCCATAAAATAAACAGAATAATTGATATTATCCATATAATAAGATAGGAATAGGGATTGGATCTTTGATTTTATTGGTATAGGGTGAGGAAACTCTTGCTACCAAGGCAGGTCATCTTCTTTGCATCTTAAAGCCTTAGAGCAAGGATTCCTGTTCTTTTTGTGTGTGTTATAAATCACACTGTCAATTAAGTGAAACCTATAGACCTCTTTCAGAATAACATAGTTTAAATAATTGAAGGAAATGCTTAATTTCAATTAGAGGTCAGTGAAAATAAAGCTTTAATTTTTCTCATCCAAGATCATAGACCATTTGAAGTTTATCCATGGACCTAAGGATAAGAATCCCTGTCTTACAGAGTTGCCTAGAGGCTGAGAGATTAATTGCCCAGGGTCACACTGTGACTATATTTCAAAGGCAGCCAGGTCTTGAACTGAGGTCTAGCCACTACACTACACTGCATTTCTCCATAACAATAACTCCTCTTTATATGCACCATAACTCTGTGATGCAGGTAATACAAGTATAATTTTCCTCCTTTTAGTGAGAGGTCATGGAATTTGCACATGTGCACATAGCTAATACAAACATATTAGAACTAGAATGTGAGTTCAAGCCTCCTGACTCCAGATAGTGTTTTTTCATCACATCATGCTCACTATATATCAACTGACTGCTGGATATCACTATCTGAAACCAAATTCAACCCATTAACTTCTTCCTTTTGTTAGCTTTGCTACTGTGGTGTCAGCCATTCCTCAATCCGTAGTAGTTCTACCATCTTTGTGTTGCTAAGATTAGAAGCATGCCAGGTAGGGGATCTAGCATTCTAGATAAAACTAATGCTCCTCAAAAAATGTTAAGTGACAATATTAATAACAGTTGATGAGAGTTATGAGGTGCAGCAGGTGTGAATTATGAATTTTACCATATGAAAGGATAATTTTTAGAAGTTGGAAGAGTTGTGTGGGAAAATATTCTCACCGCTGGTGAAAAATCACGTTTTCACAGGGTTTGCAAACAGGGAAATATTTGTGGTTTTGTCTCATATGTTTTGCTTTTTTTGGCAAAAGCAAAAGGCAGTTTTCTTTGCAATGAAAACGGCCTTTCGTTTTCGCCAATGCTTCACATCCATTTTTGCCAAGCAAAAAGCTGTTTTCCCAGGAGAAAACAGCTCAAGCTGAAAGAAAAGAGAATCACAATTTGTAAAATTTCCCCTCTTGAAAACACAAATTGTTCCATACAACCTAAATGCCATCCAAGTGGCATTTATATACAGGGAGAGGTATTGGGAGATAGGCAGTTAACACTTATGTCAATGGATTCTAACCAAGTCCATTTGAAAAGTCAAAGGGTCAGAAGTCATGTAGGTAGAACTTATTAAATTGTGTTCACAGTGTGGCTAACATTATAATCTTAAAAATAATTCACATTAAAGCACATGAAGTGCTTTATCATTATAAAATATTTTGCCTACATTATCTGACTTGATTGCCAAAATAATCTTGTGAGGTAGTTAGTGCAAATAATATTATCCCCATTTTGCAGATAAGGAAACTTGGGTCCATAGTAAATTTTGGAACTGGTGTTTGAATCTAGGTCTTCTGACTTTAAGTTTAGTGCTCATTCTACTACCCTTTAATGCAATCCAATTGCATTTAGGCTGCCCCTTTGATATTCTTTATATGGTCCATCAATATGTCAGGACACACTTCATTCATATTATGACCTTTTTATTAAAATCTCTACAAGGCTTTGAAGTGAGGTGATAGGATTTGCTTTCAGAAATTTCCTTGGACTAATAATGTTTTCAAGTCAACTTCCCCACTGGCCCTATTGGTCCTAAAGTATAAGACAAGAAGGCAAGGATGAAAGTGGCAGAGTTGGAGGTTTAGGTTTGATAACAAAAGGAAATCTGCCTAACCATTAAAATTACCCACAGATGGAGGAGCCAAGATGGTAGATTAGGAACAATCAAGAACTCTCCCAACATTCCCCTCCAAACAACTTTAAAATAATGCTTCAAATCAAATTTTGGAGTGGTAGAGCCAAAAAGAAGTTGAGTTGAAACATTTTTCCGGCCTAAGAAAGCTTAGGAGGTCAATAGAAGTCTGTAACACCAGGGTGAAAGCCTGTCTGGAGCCCACACACAGGGTGGCAGCAACAGCGGCTGCAGCGGCAGCATTAGTGGCTGCTGCCTTGGGAGCTGTCAGCCCAGAGATAGTAAGGATATGGGACAATAGATCAGAAAAAGATTACAAGGGACCTTTTGCTGGCATTGGGTACAGTTGGTGCTAATCAGCAACTATATTGCCCAAATGCAGTTCTGGGTTGCAGATTCAGGGCAGAAAGAAGCATTGGTGGTTGCTCACAAGGGAGCAGGGGCCCTGGTCACAGTTCCAAAGCAAAGAGGAATGCTAGTACTTGTGGCTGCATGGGAGCAGGAGTCCTTCCAAGGTAAAGACTACAGAGCAGACCAGGAGAGCAATGACCATACCTATCTCAGGATAATACCACCTTGGGGGCACCAAAAACCTATAGACCCTCAAAACTAACTCTGAAAACAGCAGCATGAAAAGGCTTGAAGCTTAGCACAGTGCCTCCCCACCCCAAGGTGAACAGAGCCTAACTTGAACATAAAGTTCAAATTCAAGAAATAGGTTAGAAAAATAAACAAACAAAAAAAATTAATTTGACCATAAAAAGAGACCCAGTGGCAAGGAAGACCAAGAGATAAACTCAAAAGAAGACAACAATGTGAAAACAGCTACAAAAAATCCTAAAAGAAAGATTCTGATTGAACCCAAACCCAACAAGACTTCCTAGAAGAGCTAAAGGAAATAAGAGTTGTTGAGGAAAAATTGGGAAAAGAAATGTGAGTGATACAAGAAAATTATGAAAAGAAAATTAACAACTTAGTAAAAGAAACACAAAAAAATACTGAAAAAAATAACACTTTAAAAAACAGAATTGGCTAAATGCAAAAAGAGATATGAAAATCACACTGAATAAAATAATTTCTTTAAAATTAGAATTGGGCAAGTGGAAGCTAACAACTCCATGAGGCATCAGGAAACAACAAAATGAAGTCAAAAGCATGAAAAAAATAGAAGGAAATGCGGCTATCTGATAACATAGTGACAATTAGCCTGAAAAATAGATTGAGGAAAGATAATTTAAGAATTATTGGCCTACCTGGAAGCCATAATCAAAGAAAGAGCCTAGACATCATATTTCAAGAAATTATAGAAGAAAACTGCCGTGGTATCTTAGATCCAAAGGATAAAATAGAAGTTGAAAGAATCCACCAATCACCTCCTGAAAGAGATCTCAAAATGAAAACTCCCAGGAATATTATTGCCAAATTTCAGAGCTATAAGGACAAAGGAAAAGTACTTCAAGCAGCCAAAAAGAAACAATTCAAATATTCTGAAGCCACAGTCAAGATCATGCAAGATTTAGCACCTTCCACATTAAAGGAGTGGAAGGCTTGGAATATGATATTCTGAAAGGCAAAGGAACTGGGATTACAATCAAGAAAAATCTATCCATGAAAACTGAGTGTAATTCTTTGGGGAGGAAAATGGATATTCAATGAAATAGAGAACTTTCAAGCATTCCTGACAAAAAGACCAAAGCTAAATAGAAAATCTGACATTTAAACAGAAAACTCAAGAAAAGCACAAAAAAAAAACATGAAAAAGTAATAAGAGGCTTAATAAAGTTAAGCTGTTCACATTCCTATATAGGAAGATGATACATGTAACTCCTAAGAACTTTGTCATTATTAGTGCAGTTAAAAGGAGTTTACATAGACAGAGGGCACAGGTGTGAGTTGATTATATTGGAATGATCTCCAAAATGTTGAAGGAGTGAAAAAGAGGGATGCACTGGGAGAAGGGAGAGGTAGAATGGGGTAAATTTTCACACATTAAAGAGGCATGTAAGGAAGAGTTTTTACAATGGAGGGAGAAATGGAGGGGGTGGCAGGCAAGGCTTGTGCCTCACTCTCATTGGAATTGGTTGAAAGAGGGAAGAATATATATATGTATGTATGCACGCATATACATATATGTGGCACACACATATATACATGCACACACACATACACACTCAGTTATTCAAAAAAATTATCCACAAGTGGAATCAGTTGCCTCAGGGGCAAGTGACTTCCTCATCACTAGAGCCTATTAGGCAGAGTTTGAATGGTCAAATGTTGGGGATATGGTAGAATTGATATATATGCAGATACAGGTTTGACTTGATAAACTCTGTACTTTCCAGCCTTAAGATTCTATGATTGCATAAATTACATGTCTGCAACAGTCATAGATGAACTGAACTATGAAATATTTGCCAGTAATCTATATATTCTAATTTTTAAAAGTTCATAGTTTCTAGATCTTTTTTACTTGAAAAAAAAATAATTTGAATGTTTTTCTAATGCAATGTCAATATCTAGAAGATATAGCAATTTTTTCTACTCAATATTGTATGGACACCTCCAATTCAACTTGTCCAAACCAGAATTCATCTTTTCCCCTAAACCTGCCTTTCTTCCAAGCTCTCTTATTTCCATTGAGAGCACTACTATCCTTTCAAGCATTCAGGTTTGCAACCTCAATATCCTCCCCAATTTCTCCTTTTCTTTCCCTCCCTCCCCATATCCAATCATTTTCCAAGTCTTGTCAGTTCTAGACCCATAACATCTCTCACATCTTTCCTCCTTTCTCCACTCACATACATCTACCACTCTAGTGTAGGCAGTAATTCCTCTCTACAATCCCCTTTCCCATTTGGTTGTTGAAATAATCGTCCAAAAAGCACAGATGTTATGGACCATGTTGATATATGCTCAAGAACCTTCGATAGTTCCTTCTTTCTTCTAAAATAAAATACAAACTTCTTAGCTTGGAATTTGAAGCTCTCCATGGTCTGGTTCCATCCTTCATTTTCAGGTGTATAACACATTTCTCCCCTTATTGCTCTCTTCATTCCAGTCAAACAAGTTGGTTTTGTTTTGGGAGGCTTTTGTTTGTTTTTTGCTGTTCCCCAAACTCAGCATTCCATCTCCCAGTTCAATGTCTCTATACATGTTGCCCTGCATGCCTGGGATACAGTTCTTCTTTACCTTGACTCTTAGAATTCTTATTTATCTTCAAGACTCAACTCAACTACCACATCTTTAGGGAGCCTTTATTGATCTCCTTAGTTGTTAGTGCTGCTCCCTACTCAAGAGAATTTAATTATTTGTATAAGTGAATAAATTTCACTAGTAGAATGTAAGCTCCTTGAAGTTTAGTTATGTCCTTCCTTGCTCATAGTAGGTTCTTAATAGATAGTTATTTAATTAATATTATTTATTATATAGCTGAAAAGGGAGAACTAAAACAGCTTTTATGTTTAATGCAATATTTAATAAATTATGCTTAAAAGACTGGTTATTGATAAGAGAACAGTAATCAAATTATGAAGTAATCTCCAAGTTCATGATTTTTTAAACTAAGATTTTCCTTTCTAAAATTTCATGTTTTGTGCAATCAATATGGTTCCTTCCTATTCAAACTTTTTTTGCCTAATGATTCCCTATTTAAAATTATACTTACAAAGAATGGGTGATCATTTAACTGATTCCAACCTACACACCCACTCATAAGCTAGTCTCAATTTTTTACACTTCTATTGTGCTCATAACTCCTTAACTAGAACGCTCACTCCTTTCACTGCCACCTCTCCACATTCTATCCATCTTCCTCAGCCAATGTTATATCTCACCTACTCCCTAAAATAATTTTTCATTATTACTCTGGCTGTCATCTCTCTCTCTCTCTCTCTCTTTCTCTCTCTTTCTCTCTCCTCTCTTCTCCTCTATTCTCCTCTCCCTTCCTCTCAGTCTCTCTCTCCTTTTTAGTTCCTACACACTTTTATATATACCATCTTGTTTGGTTCATGTACTAGTTCTCATACCCCAATTTATTTCTTTGTCCTTCACAGTGTCTAAGAAAATGGTGAGCACAGAGTAGGCACTTAATAAATGCTTGCTATTGTTCAACTGGTCTGGCCCATCAGTGTGTGCCTTCAGGTTACATAGATAGTAAATAACAGAAGTAGGTCTAGACCTAGCAACACTGATTTCAAATCCATCACTCTTTCAACTAAATAATATGGATTCTACTGTACCATATATCCTTTTGATTTTATGTTGTTCGTATTTTGTAATAATACTTGCGAAATCTTAGAGGGTTTGTGAAGAAAACCTTAAAGCACCACAGAAATAGAAAGATGTTGGTGGTGGTGGTGGTGGTGATGGGGGTAGCAGTAGTAGTAGTATCAGTAGTAGTTGTAGTAGTAATAGTAATCTGAACACAATGGCATGTTTTATTTCAAGCATCTTCTCCTGATGCATGGTATTTCCTCTTTATCTGTTTTTCCACTTCACATTTGCAAGGAATAGGCTTCAGAGAGCCAACAATAGAGTCTGAACCGCTGTAGTAAATATCAAGTTTCATAGTTTTCTATTGGCATGTTATCACCCTGCTTCCAGTCATTGTAAGATGCAGTACCTTGGACAGCACTGTCACACTAACTATACACATGTGCCACACCAGCTCTTCTATTGACTTTGTGGGAGTTTTTATTAAGTTAGCCTGAGGAAGGCAACATGACTAAGAAAGAGGGGATTGGTTGTAAATGCAGGAATATGACTGGCAACATAGCAACAATACTCAATTAGTACATTAGTGCACTTGAGAAATTCCCAGGGGTACCACTTGGAAGACTTTGGCTTCCTGTCTAATTTTACATCACTGGAGGCTGTAGACTCCCCAGAGTCTAGATCGGTCAGATGATTGCAGGACATCTGGGGTATGTCTGCAGATACAGAGCCATTCTGAGATTGGCAAGGAAAGTGAAGATTGGGTCCAGCTCAAACGCATGTGGCTATAAAGTTTGTAAGCTGGTTGCCCTCTAGCATGTTCGGCGAGGGTACCTTCAGTTCAGCAAGGGCATTATCAGTGTCTGTCACACTTCCCTCTCCAAAGCGAATGTTAAGAAGCTGACATTTATCAAAATGAACAAACACCTGCTGCCAGTGATTCGTGCCCTGAATAAGGAAGCAGTTAAGAGCATCCAAACAGTTTGTGACAAGGACCAGAGGATCTTGATAGTGAGTGTATTCAGACATCAAGCTCTTACCTACACTGCACATGGCATTTTATCACAACCAGCTGTTACCCTGTAGGACAAGGATATTCATATCCATGACCTTACATCAAAAATAGAGAGGAAAAGGAGGAGAGGAAAAGTATGCATGCTCCTTCTTGGGCTATGGCCCAGATCCTCAGGCTCTCATTTCTTTTCTCATATACAGCAGTTCATTTATATTCCACTGGGCTTTTGCACATGAAATTCATCTCTGTGTGGGTGGAAGTAGCCCCAACTTACTTCCTTGCTGTTCACAGAGTTATTTTCATTATCAGTACATTATGTACTATCACTGAAACTCACTGTACTTTAGGAAACAACTGTTGGACTCTGGAGGGGGAAAAGCAAGCTTAATTGACTCAACTTGGCACTTGCTATTGAAGATAGGCACTTGTTCTCTATCACCTCTAATCTAAAGTTTGGGCAGCAGGTATTCAGATCAATAACACTGAGGCAACACCAGAGGAAATAAAACTGGTGTTGACCCTAGTGACTTGAAATTGGTATTGTACTCAAGGCTTGGCATTACCATTCCATTGGATCCACATCAGTTAAATGCAATCTGGTGGTAGTGATTTGGCACTTATTGCATACCTTAATGGAAAATTTCACTCTGATCACTCTGACTTTATAGACAGGAGGTCCATTTAAGTGACCTCAAGTCTTTGTCACTGAGATTGCAGTGTAATGAAGGCCTAGCCCAACTGGTGCTAAAGCCAACATTTTGAATGTTAAACAAAGGAGAAAAGAAAAGAGCTGTTTGAGATATACTCTGGAAGCTAAATAGCATTTTTAACTCACACAGGTGTAAACCCTAAAGTACTAATGCAATGAATTGTCATAATTATTTTTGTTAAAATTCTGATCTACATACAATGTAGTAATATTTACTGGGTCCTTTTTTAAAGGTCCAAACTGCTTCAGGAACAGATGCTGTATATTGGTGTGCTAAATGAGTATTCTGCGGAGCCTACACAGGGAAATCATGGCAATTCTAGCCCACAAAGTCCCACTTAAATCTTTTGCCAACTTTCGTCTTTTCATAAATGGCATGACTGATGAGAAAAGACTCTAGCCTTTATAAGGTTAGGATAGAATTGGCATGATAGCATAACTGTCTTCTTATTGTAGAGTTTTGCTTTGTTTAAAAAAAAAACTGTACTTTGAAACTACAGCTTTGTTTCCTGTATGATATACCTTTGATATGCACATGGTTTCTCTTCTTTGTGTCTATGGTTATGTCAGTTAATAATATTACAAACTTTCTATGTGACGATGTGCTAAGAGCTGGGGATAAAATGAAAGGCAAAAACATGGTCTTTTCACTCAAGGAGCTCATATTATAATGCAGGAGATAACATGCAAACAGCTATGCATTTGCAAGATATACAGATTAAAAGGAAGATAAATCTCAAAGGGAAAGCACTAAAAGTATGAGTGATGGGGAAAGACTAGTGCAGAAGGTGGGATCTGAGCTGAATTGAAGGAATTCAGGGAAGTCGGTGAGTAGAAATGAGGAGGGAGAGCATTACAGGCATAAGAAACAGCCAGTGAAAAGGCACAGTGTTGAAAGACAGTACCTTGTGTGAGAATAGCAGGAGGCTCAATGCTGATGGTTCATAGAGTACCTGGAGAAGAGTAAAGTGTAAGAAGACTAGAAAAATCAAAGGGCAAGATTGTGAAGGACTTAAAATGTCAAACAGAGGATTTTGTATTCAATCCTGGAGGTAATAGGGAATCACTAGTGTTTAGTAGATGGAGGAAAGTGTTAAATGCTCAGATCTACACTTTGGGAGAATTACTTTGGCAGCTAAGTGGAGGATGGATTGGGGTGGGGAAAGGCTTGAGACAGAGAGGTCAATCAGAAAGCTATTACAATAGTCCAGGTGTTAGTGATGATGGGCAGCTAGGTGACTCAGTGGATGGAGTGTCAGGCCTGGAGTCAGGAAGACTCATCTTTCTGAGTTCAAATCTAGACTTACATATTTACCAACTGTGTGACCCTAGATAAGTCACTTTAATCCCCTTTGTCTCAGCTTCTTCATCTGTAAAATAGAAGGAAATGGCAAACCATTCCAGTAGCTTTACCAAGAAAACCCTAAACATGGCCACAAAGAGTCAGACATGACTGAAAACAGCTGAACAACTATAAAGCGATGAGAGTTTTTACTAAACAACTCTGTGGATAGAGAGAAGTGAATGCATATGAAAGATATCAGGAAGCTAGAAATATCAATACTTTGAAACCTATTGGAAATGTAGAATAAGTGTAAGAGAGGATTTGAATATGATATTGACATTGCAAGTCAGGGTGACTGGGAAGATGGTGATGTTCTTAACAGTAATTGGGAAGTTTAGGAGGAGGGATGGTTTGGGGGGAAAGCAATGGGTTGTGTTTTGGACCTGAGTTTGGGATGCCTTCAGGACATCTAGTTCAAGATATTCCCATGGCAGTTGGTGATAGGTGACTATAGTTCACAAAAGAAATGAGCTGGATATATAGAACTGTAAATCATCTGCATAGAGTTGGGAACTGATGAAATCACCAAGTGGGATAGCAAAGATGGTTAGCTTGGGCTGCTGTTCATTATGATATGGACCCAACAATTTAGATTGCCTAGTAGTTAAAAGTACTTATCACTAAAGAATGGTAATTACTTAGAAAGTAAGGTGGTTCAATGGATTGAGTGCTGAAGTTGGAGTCATAGGACCTGAGTTCAAGCCCCAACTCTGTTACTCACTACCTGCAACCTTGGACAAGTTGTTTATCCCCTATGGGCTTCAATTTCCTCAACTGTAAAAAGAGGGGGTTGGATTAGATGACTTCTAAAATCCCTTCCTGCTCCAGATCTAAGAATTCCTATGACTTTTCTCCATCATGTAACCTGGGCAAACTCAATTTAAATTAAGAAGAGCCTTCTATTTTCTACATACCAAGAAAGAGATTCAAATCATGCTTAGCCACGTACTCTACCCTCAACAAATTTGTGATATGTTTTTCTTTTATGATTTTCCCAATTTCCTTTGCTTTAATTAAAATCTCAAACTGTTGACTATTTTTCTTTTAATATGGTATAAGGCCTTAGTAGCTCTAGCTATATGTGAAATCTGAAGACATCATTGCAGGTGACAATGTTTATTATATCCTAGCAGTTTTGTGCAGCTGTAGTTAAGAAATATGCCTGAATCTAATTTTTCCCCCAAGTAGGAACATTTGAAAAATGTGAACTGAGAAACTTTCTTTTTAAAATGTCTTACTGCATGTGATTAACTTGAATTTGAAAATGGCTGAGCACCTTCTACTCTCTACTAGGTGGTAGATATACAGAGAACCTTCCACCTTTTTGGAGAGGACACACTTTCACCAACAATAAATTTATTAAACATGAGACTTAAAAAATACTATAGGAAGAAATAGTAACTCAGAAGGGATGGAATGAAGGATCAAAGAGAGAAAGGAAAAAAATTAATAAAGGAAGGAACTTAGGGAAGAGCAAGTTTGCTTGCTTATGGAGAGTCTAAATTTAGAAAGCAGAAATGTCTATCACCAGGTGACATCTTTACAAGTCAAAAATTAATCAGACAGCAACTGAAGTTGTTAATCATTGCTATCAGAAAGAGGAAAGTTTATTAGCTGGTAAGGATTAATTCTTAAACCAAAATGTCATTTAGCATTAATCATCCTATGCTCAACATGGCACTTTCTTAGTTCCAATATTTGAACTTATCTTGTAAAAAGGAGGTAAGTTTGAAATGATCAACTAAAAACATAATTTCTCTCTTGTATGGGCTAAAAACATAGCCCAATATTAGGGTGCAAAGTGTGCAGTAAAACAGTATCACTAATCTCTTAAATAAATTGGACAAATTGTACTTTATATGATTGTTTTGTATAATTTGTTGTTTTATGGCTTTAAAAGTTATTGCCCTATTAGAGAGTATCTATTTCTCCTAAAATTGTTAAAGTGGCTGTATCATGAAACTTATCAAACTTTTTAAAAAACATTAATGTCATATATTTTAAGGTTTTTTTCCCTTTTAATTTGTCTGAAGCATGTCTTCTGCTATTTGTTATACTCAGAGTAAGAAGAATGAGAAAGTCTGCTTTCAGGATGAAAACCAATGACAAAAGCCTCTCTCTTCCATCATAAGATAATAGAATTAGAAGATAATTTTCATTCCAAAGTAAACCTTTGTAGGAACAAGAGGCTCCCCTTTGGTAAATTTCATTAAATATCTGTAACACCTGGTTCCCTGTGTGTTGTCCCTCCAAGTGTGCTCTCTATGTGTTGAGTGCAATCGTACAGAAAGCACCCAAGGCTTAAGAGTTGTAATGTTCTAGTGTTACTTTTCTTTCTATGCTATTTAGACAGCTAAGTGTTGCAGTTGATAGATCTGGACTTACAATCAGGAAAACTTGAGATCAATTCAGTCTCAGATATTACTTGCATGGCCTTAGTCAAGCTATTCAGCCTCTGTTGCCTCAGTTTCTGCATCTGTAAAATGGGCATATTAATAGCATCCACCTATTGTTGTGAAGATTAAATAAGATAATATTTATAAAGTGCTTTGAAAGCCTTAAAGCACTATGTAAATGTTAGCTATCGTTATTATTATTTGATAAAATGCCTTTACTTTTAACTAATTGGGTCTTCAGCCTGAATAGTAAAAGTAAATACATTATTGCAGGCTTCTGAGCTGTGGTTTTTGCATGAATGTGTACCTGTCAACTAGTTTGGGGATAGTTTTTTTGGGGGGGAGAGAAAAGGAGCCATATGGAAGTTGGAAATGACCCAATGTGATTCATATTTAATAAATTAATAAAGAATATATCAATGTAGTATCTAAGGACTTTGCCAACATCACTCTCTCCCTTTCATTTTCTAAATAAGAAAACTGAGGGTCAATAATGTTTAATGAATAATCTAAAACAATGAATGCTGTGACCTCCAGTCCAAAAGAAAAATATCTCATCTTCTTTTCTTCCAGGGAAACAAATACAATTATTAGCCTTTCTTGGGTATTTTCCATAAGGTGATACATGCACTTAAATAGAGGAAATAAAGATTCCCTGAATTTACTAAATAGCTATCTCTCTAAACAGCACATCCAAGAATGTATTCTGAAATGAAATATAAAAGACACAGACAGATAGAGCACACATTTTTTTCTGTATTTATATCTTCCATATTTATATCAAGAAAAATGCATTTTAATTTAGGAATCTCAGCAACTTGTATTTTAAGAACAAATTAGCCTCATTAGCTAAGACAAGATGCTACGTCTCCTTCATTGTTTCAAGATTTTTCATTAGACCCTGAGATGAATACTGGAGTTATATGACACCCTCAAGTTATACATACACACAATTTAACAGATCAATATATGCCTTTGGCCACTATTTTTTTTCCAGACTTTATAGAGCACTGCAAAAAGATGAAAAAAAAAGTAATAAATTGTCTGACACAAGCATACATCTAGGACTATGTACTAAATCCAAATAAAAATAGCCTTCTGAAATAAAAAGTTCCATCTCAGGAAGAAAGCTATACCAGATGTCCAGGTCTGAGGCACATACTGCAAGGAACTAGGGAGCATGGAATGACTTTTGTGCTTTTGTTTAATTTGTATGAATCATGAATGTTCATGCTTTGGCATAGTATAATTAAATGATACTGTAAAGTTTAAATGGCTTTGTATCCTTTTTCTGGTTTGAGCTTCATGACAATTTAGTGACTAGTTTCATATCCTTCCACAATTTCAGAAAAAAGTACCCTCCACACAGAAGGAAAAAGGGGATTAGAAGTAAAATAAATTACAAGGTGACCACTCAAAAGAGTAAGACAGTTTTAAGTACCAATGCATACACCAAAAGTGTATATTTATTTATAATTCATGTTCCATAGATAAGGGTTAAGGAGTTGTTTTGGTGTTCTTGATTTTAAAAAAAAAATCCATCCTACTTTATTCTTTCCAAAGCTCATTGTTTACACAGTTCTAAATGTCATAAGAAAGACACAGTTTGAAAATTTTTAGAATGAAAAGTGTGACAGTAAGGAAAAATAAGGAAACAAAGTGTAATGTAAGCTCCCTGAAGACAGGAATGTTTGTTTTGGTTTTGTATCCCCAGTTCTGAAGTACCTAGTACACTATTTGTTTAATTGCACTGAATGGCCTATTTCAATCACAGCACTCATTGTATCATTTCACTCCTCCAAGAACACACTTGTACAATCTCATAGCTTTCATTTGTCTCAAGTTTTCCATGCTATGTGGCCAAGTTGCCTCTCAGTTTTGTTTAGCCATCATTCAAAACCATGTAGCTTTATGCCAAGCATGATATTCCCACTCAAACATGGATGCTTAGAGATGTCAGATCAGGCAAATCTCCTAGGCAGAATTCTGTGTCCTACTTGTGCTTCTGTTTAGATGCCAAAACACACAATGAGTTTTCCTCATAAATCAGTCCACCTCCTCTTAATCACTTTGGTAGTTTTATGTCGCTCTCCCTCCAGTTATTCTACATATTTCTTCTCCCAAGGTACTAACTCCTGAGCACAATAGTCCAGGTGTGCTTCTGCCTCCTCAACTAAATTACTACCACCTCTCCTATAGGAAACACAGTCACTACACTTACAGACCCAAATTACATTAACTGCCATGCCATATTGTAAACACCTCCAATTGCTGTCCACTACACCCCAGGTTGCTCTGGCATTGCTAGTTTCTGGATTTACCCTCTTGATGCTCATTTTTACAGATTCTTTTCTTTCCTGAAAGCATTTGGTTACATTTGCCCAGTTCTCATTTTGCTTGATTCTTTCCATATTTTTAACCTCAGAAACTCTGTACATCATTTCTCTTTATTCACTTGTGTTTGCAACACTTTCTGACTCCATATCATTTGCAAATCTAATTAACATGCTGTTTACTCCTCTTTTCCAGGTTATAAATGGGCATGTTCAGAGTCAACAGCACTCCCAGTGATTCCCATGGCCTTTCTCTACACCTTTCCTAGTCCAATATATTCAGAAACTATAATTACTTAACTTTCTCCAACTGGATTGCTGGGGGAAATTAGACGGGGAGGGGAAGAGACAACAGATAACTGTTTCAGTCACTTTAAGCTATTTTGATGGACAGCTGTGTCTCTTCCTAATCTAGCCAATTTGGAGATGGAACAATTACAAGAGGCAGCAGTTAACAAAGTCAGCTTGTCATTGTGAAGAGAGTGAAAAGAGGAAGGGAGAATGATAGGCCATAGAAATGGTCAAAGTTTAGATAGTCGATTAAAACTTAGACCTAAACAACAAAGTTAAATATCAGAAACATTTCTACCAGAGCCCAAACAAGGATGACTCTGCAAGACCATAGATTTCTCTGCTCTCTCCTTCCTGGATCAATAGTGGAAGCGGTTCTCCTCAGCCTGTGCCATTGATCCAATTCCCCTCCTGTCTTCTCTGGAACATCATTTCATCACACTTTTCCTTCTTGCGTCTTCAAACTCTCTCTATCCATTGATTCCCTACCTTTCTGCCTATGAGCATAATCTGGTATCCACTACCCTTAAGAAAGGAAATTTTCCTTGACTCTGTTACCCTTTCCAATTTACCTCAGCTATATCCTAACTCCTTCCTTTCACTGATTTTACCTCACTGCTCACGCTCTTAAATCTCTTGCAGTCTAATTTTCATACCCACCACTTTACTGAAACTACTCTCCAGTCTCCCCAATCGTCTCTTAATCATGAATTCCAATGGTTTTTCCTAACTCCCCATTACCTCCTCAAGACATTTGATATTATAGATCACCCTATCCCCTCTTATGAATATGGTCTCATCCCTTGGCTTCTGTTGTCACTAACCTCTCCTACTTCTTCACCTTCCTCCTAGACAATTCTTTCTCTGTGCCCTCTTCCTTCCTCTACCCACTTAACACATGGCTATGCCCTAAGATTCTGTCCTTTGATTTCTTTAGTCTATACTGTCTCTCACATTTATTCAGTTACTATCTCCCAAGTCCCTATCTCTATCCCAATTTCTTCTCTGTCATTCAACCAGTTCCAAATTCACCCAACCCTAAAGGTACTATCATCCAGCTCACATCTATCTTTTCTATAGGGATGACATGATTTATCAAATAGGATTTAATATCTAGCAAAATTTCCTGCCTGTTACTGGCACTTTCTTGTATCTCCCATGATATGATATAACTTGATCATGTGCTCAAGTGTATTTGATGTCCAATTAACTGGTTCCTGACAATGCTTTTAAAAAAGCACTTCCACTCTTGTAGACAGCAGTCTACAAGAAGGACTCAAGCAGAAATCCAACTTCTAACCACTTCTCAATATTCCTTCTTTGAAATAATTATAGTTATCATCTATATAACACTTTAAAGTTTGCAAAGCACTTCACAAATCATATGTTATTGGATCCTCACAACAACCCTCGAAATTAGGTGCTATTAATTAATCCCATTTTACAGATGAGGAAATGGAGGCAAACAGAGGTTAAGTGACTTACTCAGGGTCACAAAGTGTCTGAGGCCAGATATGAATGCAGGTCTACCTAACTCCAGGTCCAGAACTATATTCATTGAGCCACCTAGCTTCCTTTCTCATCAATTAACTCATTTCTGAGCAAACTTTATTAGCTTCCTTTTTTCCTAAGGTCTTCTGGTTTTCCTGAATTATCTTTGTTCTAAAATTGTTCTGTTTCACTGTGTTTTTGAATGCTCAGAGAAAATACAAAAGGCAAATCACCTTTCAAAAACAGATATTTCTGAGGGGACAGATTGTAAAATGGCAGAGTTAAGTAAACCCTTGTGAAGGGAGGGGAAAATTGAGTATGGTAAAAGGCTAATCCCTAAAAGAAATCTGTTTCTAACTGGAAAAAAAAGGATTCATCGTGAAGTTTTATACAGATCATAGTTCCTAAGTCATATATCTTAGCAACTCTTCATGTTTTGTTTTGTCTTTCTGGTCTGATTCTAAAGAAAAGTTGTATGAAGAGCAAAGCCAGTTCAATTCATGAAAAAGGAGAACATTATAATTATGGCAATAAGGCTTCAAGAACTATGTTCACAGGGCTAGAGCCAGAGGACATTCCAGGGTCATCTAGTCTAAGAAACAGAGGTGCCTAGAGTCCAATTGACTTGCCCAAGGTCATAATGGAAATCAGCATCTGAGGCAGGATTCCAACCAAAGTTCCTTAACTGCAGGAGCAGTGTGCTCTTTCCCTTGTAGAGCTTTGTTTTCCAGTATGTTATTCTTAACCCTTGAGTAGGAGTGCAAAGAGAAAAATTAATGCTCTCTTGCTAACAAATCCCAAGTGTGTCAGTAGAGGTAGTGTTGTTTCTAATTAGCTGGTTAAAATCAACCTAGAGAAGTGATAACGACATTGGACTTGCAGTGGATCTGGGTTCAAGTAGTAGCTTCCAGCTTCTTATTAACTGTGTGACTATGGGCACATTAGCTAATTAGTGACAGGGCTGAAACTCCCCTAGGTCTCCTACCTACTGTTCCAATGTGTTATACCACACAGCTCAAGCATTAGGAAGGTAATGTAAGTAGTCCTCATATATCATTAGAGAATTATGATGGAATCAAATATGTGTTATACAAGAAAGTAAGTTCTAATTTTGCAATTTCTTTACTTGCTATATGCCTATGTGCTTCAAAGTATGTGATTTCATCAGCATTTTTAGTCTCTTCACCACTACAGATTGTAACCTATTCATTGATTTTTCCATTTTCTTTTTTGTTATTCTTATCCTTCTTAGTACTTACGATAGTCATGATTAGGTATTTTGAGAAATATAGACAAAGTTTCACACTAAGTTGCTTAAACTACAAAATGTATTGATAGTATACAAACCACTCTTGAAATACCATTTCATAACAAAGTACATAATGTATGTACCTTCTGAACCTCACTGTCATCCCTATGTCCAGGATTTAATCTGGGGATGTGAAGCTACATGTGTTTGTGTAACTGAATCCCAGGCAACCAGTTCAGTCCAGGCAACTGACCAGTTCTGAATAGCTCAAAGATGTTAGGGGGCTTTGGGATCATATAGGGAGGTAGATGAAAGGATCTGAAGCCACTAATAAAAATTGTAGTGACAGTGGTGTCAAATTAAAAAATAAATATTGACTTAAAAACCACAAATTAACATTGTCTATGTTGTATTGCATTTTAATTTATTTTGTTGAACATTTCCCAATTACATTTTAATCTAATTCTGCTTACTGGAGAATTGTGTCAGTCCCATGCTCCGAGGCTGAGAGTTTTTCACTAAGCTATGGTGAACCAACCTTCCCTGACACTGGATAGTTAAATCATGAGTAAGCCAGACAAAACTAAATACAGTGAGTTAGTAGAATTCCTATGATTTCCCTCATTGATACCCCTAAATCACTCTAGCTTTTCTCTATCTGTATATCCCTCCTTCTCTTCTGGTTTGCTCTAATTCCAATAAAAGCAATATCATTCCATTTCTAGATGATGCTACTAATAAATTAGTAATAAATTAATAATTAATTAGCATTTGGAACCCAAATAACAAAAATATTATACTTTATTATATTTTAGCTCTTTTAGTATAATCACCATAGTTACAGAATAATAGATTGAGTATTGGAATGGACTTCAGAGGTCATCTAGTCTGGTCAGGGGATGTCTACCCCAAGCATGTGAAGACTTACTCTGGTGGAACAGCAGATGAGAATAATTTGTTCCAATGGTCATGAAGGTTGCTGAAGCGGACACTGTAGATTGCTCAGAACTTGGTCAGATAATGAAGACACCAAGGTCATTCACTACACACCAGGTCATTGCCAATCATGATGACTGTTGTCTTGCCATTACACTTTGATGACTCTGGAAGAGAGAGTGAGGCTGATGACTTGTGCAACTTTGCCTCACTTAAATCCAATTTTCCCACAAATCAAGACATCGCCCCGTGATGTCATTGATCCTCTTCGAAAATGAAGGATGAACAAGCAAGCAAGCTGTTTTACAATTGAGCTGAGACCCACAGAGATTCAAGTGCCTTGTCCAAGGCTACACAGGTTATACATGGCAAAATTAGAATTTGAACCCAATGCCTTTAAATCTAAAAATCGAAACATAGTACTTTCCCCACTATCATACTGCTCCTGAGTTCAAATATTTGTGTGTGTTTATGTGTATGTATATGTAGATATGTGTATATATACATATATATAATATGGGCATATTAAAAAGTAAAACTATTAATTTCTAACCCTGTACAGTATTGATTGATATATCAAAGCTTCAATCATTAGTTAAAATGTCTAGGATGTTTTCCCTCTAAATGTGAGATGGTTCTCACAGTTACCAAGACCACCAAATTGACATTTTTTTTGTTCTTTACGGGATGTGAGGCTACACAAAATCATTCAAGAAGACTATGGGAGGACTTTTTTCCAGTTAATCCTTTGTTTTCAGACATTTAAGCATTCTTCAGTCCATAGCAGGGTCATAGGATCATAGACTTAGTCTTAGAATGGCTATGACTTAGAAGAAGTGACTTAGTCAAAGTCACTTGCTCTGAACACCTCATTTTCTAAATGAGAAAACTAAGGTCTGCAGAGGTGAAGTAATTTCCCATGTATATCATCCAAAGTAAATGAATGGATGATTTTAAAAGATACTCAGATATTTTAATATCAAGAATGCTTTAGTTATTATTAGTTGGGACCAGAGCAATATCATAAGATGAATGCTATTTTGTAGCCATTAATCATATGTAACTTATAGAATACAAGATCAGAATTAAACAAACCACTTGATACAAAAATAAATCACTCAGAAAGTCCATAAAATATCTAGGTGCATAAAATCTTCTCACCATCCCTAATTTAATAATAAATACCTATTGGCAAACTCATTCGGGTTTAGCATGCTTTGTTCTGTGCACTCTTTTATCAGAACTCATATTTGAAGATTATGCTATCCTCTAAGTGTCTGCAGATATTTAGCTTCATTTTCATTCATCCCATTATTTTACTAATGATCT
Organism: Vombatus ursinus; assembly: GCF_900497805.2. Taxonomy (NCBI): domain Eukaryota; kingdom Metazoa; phylum Chordata; class Mammalia; order Diprotodontia; family Vombatidae; genus Vombatus; species Vombatus ursinus. Next base: position 74,497,834 of record NW_020954576.1, on the reverse strand, counting down.
GAAGTAGGACTTAGGCCATGTCTACATGGTACACGAATCAATCAAAAACCAGTCATTGTTGGATAATCACTACTGTGAATTGCCAGATAATGGATCAGATAGCAGAACAGTTGAATCCATTTGGTTGTTAAGATGCCTGAAATACCCAGACCAACCATTTGCAGTCTGGGTAGATACTGCCAACCAATTGATACAATTTGGTTGTGAAGATGACTTGAAATAACCAGGCCACAAACAGTTATTCTAGCTATTTCAATTATTTTAAATGACCATTCAGTAACCCAACTACAGATAGTCAATGCAAGTGTGAATAAAAACAGGGTGGAAAGACAGATTTACTCTCTTGGGTCCTGTGGAATAGAAGGCTATCCTAATAAGTGCTGTGGAAAAGTACAACCCAGACAGATGGATATCAGTCCTCATTCAGGAAAATAAAGTCCATAGTGCCCCTTGGGACTCTGACTACAGAAGAGCTATATCAGAAAATATATATAGAAAAATTAATAATCCTTTGATGATTCTACAGAGAAACAGGAAAAGAACGAGAAGTCCTCATGTGTGAGTAGGGGCTTAAAAGTGATATAATGGAGACTAACAAGTGAGGTCAGGTAAAAGGTAAATTTTAGTATGTTTCTTTCAAAAGTAAATGTGACTATTCTTAATGTAACTGCTCGTTCACATAAGCAATGATAGATATCAGGCCTGTAGCTTTAGAAAGTGGGTTTGTAGGTTAAATCTACATTCTCTCATTGATTCTATATCAGGAAAGACTCAACTAGTAAGACTCATATAAATATAAGTTATTAGAGGAACAAGCTTTGTCACCTGACCATTGTTAAGTATAGCAGAGTACTGTATGGGAATAATGGGAAAAGCAATGATTTTTCACCAAAGGCCCTGAGTTCAAGTTTTGACTCTGCAATTTAACAGCTGTGGGATCTCAAGCAAGTTGTTTTATCTAAATCTTAGTTTTCCCATCTTCAAAATAGGCATAAAACATATGTTGTGAAGATCAAATGAGATAATGTATTGTGATAATAACAACATTTTTATGACACCTTCAGGCTTACAAAGTGCTTTGTATATCCTCACAATAGCCTTGTGAGGTAGGTGGTACGAGAATTAGCCCTATTTTAAAGATAAAGAAACTGAGATTTAGGGAATGTTGTCTTGCCCATAGTTATACATCTAGTAAGTGATGGAGGCAAGATTCAAATGTAGGTATCTTCTCACTCCAAGTCTTTCTTTTGTACATGTTCAAAGTGGCTCATCCTGACTGTTTCCAATATTAATGAAAAGCAGTAGTCAAATTATCTCCAGAAATATAGGATTGCAGATGTAGTGCCGAAAAGGACCTTAAAGATCACAGAATCTAACAACTCTCCTTTTACAGATGAAGAAACTAAGGCTGAAAGCATGCTAGTAATTATCTGAGGAAGGATTTGAACCCAGGGTTTCCTGACTACAAGTGCTTTCCCCAACCTTCTCCAAAAAGAAAAAGTTGCACAGGTTACTTCTCATCCTCAACTTGTCTCCCTTTCTACCCTCTGTCCCTGCCTCTACTTCTGCTTCCCTATCTTTGTTTCCTGCCCCTCCCCCATCCCTGCCACAAAACATAAGCTTCTAAAAGCCATATCACGAGGTCTTAATTTTATGTAATGGGATCTAGGGAGGGAAAATTATTATCCGCATTCATCCACACTCAATTCCTCTACATCTTAGCACCGACATGCACATACATCCCCTGAAAGGAAACATGGTGCAAAGGAGTCTTAGTGTCCATCAACCAAGAACCCAAAGTCTGACTACATGAGAGAATGTGAATGTGGAAGAGAGTAGAGGGAGGTACAATTTAAATGCAAATCATTCTCAGTCCTAGAACCAAATACACAGTTTACTGCCTTGTTTTTGCATCTTAAAACTGCTTTAGAAAGCATATGCTTTATTTCTGTTCACCACCTCTCCAAAAATGACAGATTTATTTTAAAAGCTTAGGGGGGAAAACGTATCCCAGGTTGCCATATGCACAGAGGATAAGCTGCCCCACATGAAAGAATTCCCTGCCCACACCCCTCATTCCCCTAAACTCCAGCTCACATATCATTCCAAAGTTCTCCAGGGACTGCAGAAAGGCATAATGGGGAACAACTGTTTGAAGGGTGGAATTAAAGCACATCATGGTGTCTTGGAGCAAAGAGAAGGAAAAGAATATTTACATAAGATGAGCCGCCAATAAATTGGAAAGTTCAATGTGTTTAGCAATCAGCATAGGCAGAGACAATGACAGAGGAATCAAATCACTGCAGCAGATTGCATCTTTAGTGTTTAGATTTTTTAATTCCTGATGAAGGCAGAGACTGAAAAGGGTAGCAATGTATCTCAGCCTCCCCCTCCTCACTACAGGCAAAGATTTGTCCCACCTCTCCAATGCCAAATTGCCCTCATTGTACTCTATCCTGGACTGATCATTCGCATAGGGCAGGTGTCAATCAGAAGAGATGCTTTGTGAATGTCAGTTGGGGAACTGTACTTTCAACCAAATAGAAAGAAGAGTGGGGCAGAAATTTCTAGTCTGCTCACCTAAACAGAGACATCTGTCATCAAGGCTGTACCCAAAGGCAACAGTAAGTCCTCTTCCCAACTCTTCTGGCTCTTAGTCCCCTTAAGCCTTAAAGCTACAGATAACAAATTAAGGTGTTTTATCTGTTTGAAACAGAAGCAGTTTTTGCCAATTCAGTTGAGAGGTAAAGAACAGTTTGGGGCAGGGGCAGAAATGAAGTGCTGAATAACTAATGTTAAGATAAATTAGTTCAACACTAGGCTATAATGAAACAGAATTTTTAAAAAAAGAAATATATGTTTAAAGCAATTGGTCTTGTTATAATGGGAGGTAAAAGTATATACTAAGAGATCCAATTTTCAAAACAATAGTCAGCATAATTCATAAAATTATAAATTTAGTGCTGGAAGAGACTGGAGAGTTCATCTAGTACCATTCTCTCGTTTTACAGAGAAAGAAACTGAGGCCTAGAAAGAGGAAATAATTTGCCCAAGGTGATACAGATAAATGGCAGAGCCAGGATTTGAATTCAAGTCTTCCCTTCCCACTCCAAAGTCATCACTCTTTCTGATATGCATACATACATACACAGATAAATTTAAATATTTATTCATTTATTTATTTTAGCCCATATTTTTGATACTGGGATAGGAAATTCCTGGTGTGGAAACTCCTTTTACTAATGGTAGAGGTAGATTAGTAACTTACCTATAATTTAGGGTCCTAGAGAATCCTCTGAGGCTCTCCCTATAAAAAAAAATTTTTGCACTTGTAGAAATCCTAAGAAATACATAATCTTTATGTGGTGCTTTCTTAAGCTAAACTCAGAGTTGGAAGGGACTGTCTAATCAAAATGCTTCCTTTTATAATCTAGAAACCTGAGGTTTCTAGGTGAATAACTGGTGTTATTCTAGGTGAATTATTCTAGGTGAATAACTGAGGTCACACATATGGTCAATAACAGGATGGAGATTTGAGCCCTCATCCTCTAACAACAAATCTCCATAGCTCTTTGAACTTAACCACAATTCTACACAAAGAATATTTAAAATATTTTACCACATTTCAATTTCTTTGAGTAGAAGCTAACTTATTTCCCCCCATTGTGCTTAGTGGAAAACTGAAGACCTGATGAGTTTTGATCTTCTGAAGTCACATTTTGGTGAAAGAAAATAGAATCAAGGATTTCACCCTGCTCTTTCTCAGCTATGGATTTTACTAGGTTCTCACCAGTGAAAGGAAATTTTCTCACAAACACAGTTCAGCTCAGGGTTCTTTGAAGACAAGCTAGATCTTTTATTAAAAATGTTTTAAACTTCTTTGGTTTCTCCTGGGTAGGAGACAGTTGGTTAATACAAGAGATTGAAAAAAAAATCTGGAGATTTGTGGTGTTCATTTATATTTTCCAAACTGAAGAATGTTAATTTTATTCAAAATGATGATCTTACAGCTATGATTCCTTTCATTTAGAGTTTTGTTACGACATAGTTCTTTTCCAACCAGCTTGTAAATGATTTAAATTATTTAGTATAAGATAATTGTGTGTATCTATATATTTTGTATCTTAAATATAACAATAATCTCAGGAAAAATAGCAATTTCCCGTTCAAACCTCTAATCTTCAAATCATTTTATGTTTTATCAGTTCTGCTAAGAACATAGAGGTCTACCTTCATATGAAAGATAGTGGGCAGAGTTACTTTAATGCCATAATCATATTAAAATGAATTGCAGGAAGAAGAGAACAGCATTTTTTAAAATAAAGTCCATATTATACCATTTAAAAAATTAAATTTGTTAAGACCCAAATACTAGTGTATTTGAAGTTGACACTAACATGGTTTTCCACATTTTGTCTTTTATCATTTGTTGTCTCATTCCAATCAGAGTTGCGTTATGAAGACATATTTCCAATTCTGCATTCTTTCTTCAAGTGTGATGCTACAGAAAATGTAATATAATTATAAAGCACTCATTATACTTTAGAAAAATATAACCAATTAATCGGTTGGTTAAAAAAGATACAGTTTAAAGACAAAACTTATTTTCATCTTCACAATTAGTCTAAAGATCTGACCCTTTAAAAAATAACTCTTGTATGAAGAAATCCTATTCATGATTATTACCTATATCAGAATAAAATATCTAGTTACCTTTTATTAAGTCTATATTTATCAATTGTGACTTTCTCAGGGAAATTTTAATTTGCAAAAATGTTCTATATTCCAAGCTTTAACAGTTGGAGGTGGATGTCCTTAAGGATGGGGGAAAAAGAAGTTCTTTTTTAAATGGCACATTTACTAATTATAAAATGCTCTTATCTCTCTGCAGCCAAAGCCAAAATGAACATGTGCCTTGTACTAAGAAATCCCAGGATTGTCACAACTTGTGCCAGCTGTTGAGGTTATGACACCTGTGCCAGCATCGCCAGCTCTGCCCACTGTCATCTGTTCCAACTGTTCCATCTGCACTGTTTGTACCAATTCTCCCATTTCTGCATCTGTACCTTCTGCAGAAACGGTTCCAACAATGCCAGCTGTGTCATTGGTGCCAAATATGCCAGATGTTCTATTTGTCCACCCTGGGCCAAATCAATGCAGTTTTGTGCTCATTAGTTTGAGCTGGTAGATTCTATTTCACAATTTTTTTAGATGTATTTAGATGGAATTCAGGCAAAATCCCCTTTATAACTGTTTTACATCTCTTTATCTACTATCCATAACCACAACTTCATCTGACAACATAAAGTCAGTCAACATTATTTTGATCGTATTAAACCATGCATGATAACCAGTCCAGCCTTAATGACAGAAGAAATTTTCCTGGGGTGGGAAGCTACAGATAAATGAATACAGCAAAAGTCATGGAACACAGACTATAAATTGGCAAGGTAATTAAAAAAGAATAAACGTTGTTCAAATAAACAAATTGAAAATGCTCAGAGATCAATATGTTAAACTGATTAGAATAATCTATGGTATAGTTTTCTATTAAGCTGCCTGTTTATTGGTCTTTTAATTGATAGAGTTGCACATCCAGATTAATGTGTAGGACATATTCCCATTTTCTATGTTCTGCTCTACAGAGTGTTAAGTAACTATATATAAGGATAGTAGAACTAGGCCTTATTGAAACTTCCTGCTTTTTCATAGAGCTCAATAAACTTATGACCTAATCTGAGGAGGTGTTTTTAAGGCTTCCTTCTCCATTCTGTCTGCACTGATATAAGCCCTTCCTATTTTTGTGTTCTTCTGTCTTCAAAAAATCTTTTGATATCCCCAATATTAACATCAAATTAACTACTTTAGTTTTGTCTTCTTATCAAAGAAATGCCTTTTAGAAGTACTAACTCAAAAAGGATACTCATTTTCACCAGAGTTTATTTCACTCTAATCAGTCAACACATGTAGTAGATGATTCAGGCCATCATCCATCCTTTGGAGGTCTACACCTTAAGGAAGATATGAGATCTAGAGAAGCTTAGTCTGCCCTCCTTTTCCCCAACCTATTCCAATTTACCTTGTCCTGTCCAATAGTGAAAATCATGGTTACTCATTAACATGACTCGAGAGCCAAAAGCTGAATAAATGATTCTATAACTCTTGCTAGACTGACTCCTAAAGGCAACATGTCAGTTCAACTAGCACTTGATTCCATTGATTTGGACTCAAGCTCTCTGAGTACAGTGGGCACAGTGAAGAGATGGCTCAGCAGCTTTATTAGGTTTTCAGAGCCCAAAGAGAAAATAATAAGCTTCCCTAGTGAGTCACTAAATTACCCTAAAACTAGGACAATAATGGGTTCATTTGGATCTCTGTTTAGAAATTGTAGAAGTCTGCAGTCCTCAGCTCTCCCTAGAACAATAAGATATCTGCCAGGATCTCAACTCCCTTCCATGACTGTGACACTCTCAACATAACCTTCAGTCTTCTTGTATGGGGAGAAAAATGCCCGTGAAATCATATCCATCCTTACTATAGCTAGCATAGATTATACAATAATCACAGCCTCTCACTTTTGTTATCTTCCCACCTCCAATTCCTAATTCTTCTCCTCTCAAAATACCCATCAAATCCCTTTTTCCTAATTTCACTGTACCCCTGGTAAGGAACAGTCCATTTGAAGTGAATAGGTGGGGGATATAGTAGAGAGAATGTCAATAAATAAATATGCCTGAAGAATAACAATAGTTTTCTGAATCAAGTACCCTCAAGTACCATGTTCTAGTTTCAGGACCCCTCTTTAAATCGCTGCAGTCTCTGGGGAGTTTGTAAGTCCCATTTCAGGAAGTTCCACACTGTGTAATGCTGCCTCCCTACTCCATATGATGTAAGGAGAGAACACACTTAATTAGGATGAAAATAGCTATGACACTAGTTGGAGTGCACCCTGTACCTTCTTAGAACATTTTAATTAACGTAACTTCTGGTTCCTGCTGACAAAGATGTTTCCAATGGTGTTTTGGTCCAATCTATCCCCGCCTTCATTGGTATGAGTCACTTAAAGACTCTCAGGAATCCATACTTCATAGTTTCATGGAAAATAAAAGATTGAGAGCCCGAGATACCAGATGTGCATGTATTCTCTTGATTACTTTTCACTATATTTGTGGTATCTTTCATATAAGTCATTGATAAGTACCTAGAGGTCAGGTTGGCCCCATGCCACAGGCAGAGCATAGCAAAGCATTTTTGTCCAAGCACCGGTGATCAAGCAGAGAAAAAAATCACAATGTGCTTGAATTTTGGCTCACCAAAATATATCATCTTGAAGAGTTCCTTTTGCCTGAAGTGCCTAAATATTCGCTCAGCATGGCATCATGGGACGAGTAGAGAACTAAGGATTAGAAGAGTTAGGTTTGAGTTCTGGCTATGCCACTTGCTACCTGAGTAGCCATGTAAATACTCTTTAGCATGGAGATGCAGATGATACTTGTATTATCTCCCCCAGAAGTCTGCTGTGTGAATAAAATGAATTAATGCATGTGAATACACTGTCAATTGTGAAGTTCTACATAAATAAATTAGTGAGGGCACATACAATAAATATACAATTGAGGGTAACAGATTGGCTTCTAGAGTTTTCTATGGACATTTTGGCATTAAAAAGACATCCATACCTTTACTGGATAATCCCCAGGAGGGTTCATACCACGTAATGTTTTTGGTTTGTTTTTGCCACAGAAACTCATGAAAAGGACAAAAACACAAAATTAACTTTAGATCCATGTGTCTTCCTTCTACTTCCAGGATGATGGTGGGTTTGAGGAATCAAAGGTGAGTACTAAGGCAGAGAGTGGTAAGAATCACAGAGTTTTTAGCTTGTCTACGAACATTTATTTAACTGATATTCGTAACAAGTAATTTTTGTCCAAAGATCCTTCTAATGGTTAACATAATGCTTGGATCACATGAGTAAGGACATTTTTGCCAGTAGCTAAACTGTAAGATATAAAGAAGTTAAAACAAAATAGTACAACTCTCCTTGGAGAATTAAATAAAAGGATTTGCAGACTTCATCCAAAGACAGAAAGAGACATAGAATTTTAGAATCATAGATTCGGAGCTAGAAGGGACTTTAGAAGCCATTGAGACCAAACCTCTCACTTTACAGATGAGGAAACAGAGGCACAAAGAAGGTAAGTGATTTGCACAGTGTCTCAAAGTAAATGACTGAAGGGTTTGAATATCAATGCATTTCATGGTATACATAGTAATCTCACTCTGCAGTGCTCAAGTATCAAAAGGAGTGTCCTGGGTATCTTTCTTCTGTTTACCTGTCACCATTGCCCACATTTTCAAATGCAGGACATAATTGTTAAGTTACAAACTGAATTATTGGAATTATTAAACAAACATTTTCATTTTGTTGTATTGCATGCATTATTAATATAGTACTATTGCTGTTCTAATATCTCAGAATTGAAGATGGTGCAAAAAAAAAGATAATTTAGACTGTCCATCACTTCTTTCAGTTCTTGTGGCTTCTATTTCACAGTATTTTCTACATACAAAATGTGTCATTTCCAAGAGAGCACTAATAGTCTCAGACAAGGAACATTATTTGACATGCTGATGTTCCTCCTGGAAATTCCTAAGGCAGATTTTGTTTTAAAATGTCAATACCCAAAATTTCGGTGCTGACATATGTACATAAGCTACTCTTTTTACACCACATACCTATACAGATTTAATAGAACTGACAACTCCTAAGCAAAGAAGCATCTGGATGCAGAAATGAAATGTGTAAAGGTGGAGAAAAGTCTAGAGAGAACAGGAAGTCATGTCAGTTTTTTAAAAAGTAGGACAGAAAAAGGAACAGAGGTTCACCTAGCCAATTACATAAATAAATGAAAATAAGGAGTTCTTTTAGTTAAATGAACAAGCAAAACAAGGAACTTAAACATTCAGTTTAGTGAGTATTTGTTAAGCTCCTACTATTTATCAGGAAATGTGTTTAGGTACAAGAGATATGAACACACACACACACATTTCCTGTCGTCAAGAATTTTACACTCTATAGGGAGGAAATGAAATGTACATAGATAAGTTTATGTGAAACATATGTGTATGTATGCATGTGTGTGCATGTGTGTATATCATGAAAGGTCTTATGCAGGAAGCTTCAAAGGGAGCCTGGGATTTCGAGAGGTTCAAATAAGAAGAGAAGACAATCCAGTTAAGGGGTCCACTGACTTATGCAAAAGCACAGAGGTGAGAGATGGAATGTTGTGCATCATGAGCAGCAAGAAGGTCACTTTGGTTAAAATATAAACTGTGTGAAAGGTAGTAATATGAAATCATTTTAGGAAGATAGATTGGACACAAGTTAGGAAGGGCTTTAAATGACAAAAAGAGAAGTTTGTCAGTTATTATTTTATATTATTTTATTTTTATACTTATTTTATATACCTATTTTTATTATCCTAAAGGTAATAAGGAGCCACTAAAACTTCTCTTGGCAAGGGAACATCATGGTTAGACCTTTGTTTTAGGAATATAAATTTAACAACTCTGGTTTCTCTAGAGAGAAGAAAATCTTCTTTCGAAATCATTGGGGTTCTCCTATGGCTTAGAGTTCAGGACAAACCAAAAAGATTTTTATTGATAAATCAGAAAAATATTAAGCTACCTAAATCTGGGCTGTCACAGATTCCCCCTGGGAAGATAATCCAAGTAGTGATATTAGATGGGAATAGAGGCTTAGTAAGGAGATGCTTTCTCTTTAAGCTGTTCTAAGGCAATCGGCCACAAGTTCTCTTTCCCCTCTCATACCATGAGAGGCAAAATGAGAGGGTTAACTAAGGGAAAAGTCTCCCTAAGGGTACCCATGGGAGAGGAGCTAGGAAAGAGTGGTTCCACTTATGTGGGAGCTGGGGGAGATCATCTAAGAGGGAGTAAATAGCTGTCTTGCTAAACCAAACAACTTCAATCTCCATCCTCATCACAGAGATATAAACTGAAACATGTCATCTCTCTATTTATACTTTCAGTTCCTTGTATCTTCTTCATAAATATGCTTTTAATGCCTAAACCTCATTCATACATAAATATGCAAAAGGATCTGTGATCCCATTGATTAGTTTGCACCTTCCAAAAATGCAGATAACATACCTACCTATCTTATTTAATTCTTTTCCAAGTGCTCCTCTAAGTTCAGGACAGAGAGTTTGCCTAATATGTCTGAGGCTTTCCTGACTTCTTTTTCCAGACATAACAGGATATCAATGGAGCACTCTCCACCTATAGGTCTGTCTACATGTCATCTTTTGCTCTTGCTACATGATAAGCCATTTTTTTTTTACTCCTGTCATACATTTCCTTGATGACATTCTTCATGTCTTTTATTTTTGAAAGTTCCTCTTTGGTTATGCATTTCAGCCTACTCATACCCATGTACTTCTTGTCTTCTGTGTGATACTCATTTTCAATTCTTTGGAGACTATACTGTTCTATGTCTTATAGCCAGACAACATAAGCAGAATATTGGTATGTTTAAAAATGGGACTTTCATTCAAGGAAAAGAATGGAATCATTAAAGGAACTCTGTAATTTCCTTAAGGCAATTCATCCTGCTCTCCTCTTGCCATCTTAATTCTGGGTCCAACTTGGGCATTTGCATGATCCATCCCAGATTTGAAACTGATAAACTCAATAGGTTTCAACACATAGAAGTTGAGCTGCATTTCGTAATTTGGGCAATAAACATTTTCCATCCACTTGGTCTTTCCTGTGTGTGTGATTAGAAATTTTGCATGGTTCTTAATCTCTTCTAGGTGACTCTGCAATGTCTCAGGACTTAATGAAAATAGCATAATATCTGTCCACAAGTGGCAGCATCTGTTGGACTACATTAATCTTGGGAAGGCCTTTTTAATTGAATGCTGCCCTGGATCTACACTATCACTGTCATAAAAGCCTTTGGTGAATATACACCTCCCTATTTTATCCCTATTTTATGCCTTGTCACCAGAAGGTCATTGAACAGGGTTGCTTCTGTAGTTAAATCTTATAAGAAATCTTGAAGGATTTTGATTTATAGATAGGAGAAACCACATTAGAAGAGAGCCCTTAAGAAAGTGCTCTGCTGTGTAAAATCAAATGCTTATTCATAATTATCAAGGCATAAATACAATGAGATCTTATATCAAGATGTGGTCTATTATAGAATATAGCTTGTGAATGCCTTCTTGTTCCCTACTAATATCCTCAGCAAGGAGCCCTCAATTCATATAGATAATTCAACATAGATAAACCTGATAAAGACTTTGTAGAGATGGGAAAGTAAGCACCTAGGTTGGTAGTCATTAATGGGGTTTTTTTGGTTGCCTTTTCAATATTAACAAGAATTGAAAGTTTTCCCATGCTTTTGATACCTTCCTTCCTTTAGACAGATACCTTATGAATGTCCTCAAAATTATGTCACCTCCAATTTACATATTTTTCCTATCTTTGTTCTCTTTAGGACCCATTAGGGTCTATTATCACTTCTGAAACAAGTGTGGTAATTATACTCTACTTGACAAAAAGAAAATGTCATTAAGGTCTTTGTATATCTTTTCCATTTTTCTTCTGTTTATCAGCCTTCTATTTCTGTATTCAAATGTCCTGGGGTCAGTTTGCCTAGTTGAAGAACTTTCTAAGATTTCTTTAAACTGGTTTTGCTCTGTATTGCTTCTCTCTGAAGGTGAGACAATACTACTCTTTCTCCCATAATCCTTCTTCGTAAGTTTTTACAAATGAGTTTATATTTTAAACTAGCAATGCCTTTGGTCCAGATAAACTATATCTCAGGTCCTGAAAGAATTAACAGAGGGGATTTCTGAGTTACTGTCAGAGATAGAATACAAAAACAAAGGATCATGGGAAATGGAAGCTATGCAAAAGTAGGATAGGCTCCCTCCTTCCTAGATTCTTCCTCCTTAAAGGTCCTCAACCAGAGACTGGATGAATAGTTGTCAGTATGTTATAGCGGAGAGTCTTTTCACACATAGGTTGGACAAGGTAGACACTGAGGTTACTTCCACTTCTTAAATTATGCGACTGGATGCTTTCTCTCTCTACTTGGCAAGTAAGTCAAGGGTTTGATGACTAACCCACTCTTTAGACTCTTTTGGTTTCCTTATATGGCAATTGACATGTCAATTAAATTCTGTATAAAATTAATGCATGCAGATATTATTTTTGTTGTCCATTATCCATTTTTCATGATCAATTACTTGTTACAATAGCTCGGGATTGATTTTTTAAATTGTATTCCATACATCTCTCATTAAGATTCTTTCTTTTATCTTTTTACTAACTCTAATCATTTGAAGCTCTTCTAGTAGTATGTTCACTCATTGGTCATTAGACAAGGATTTTGTTATTTAGTATGAAATCAAGTTAAAGTTTATTGACTGTCTAGATTCTTAGCACTTTATGTCTCCTTTTCTGTACTCTGCTACCATCACTGTAGAAGAAGAAGGGGGTTGAACAAACCTGAGGACTATTTTGTATTTCTCTTTGCTTTATAGGTTGCCATAACCAAAGAATTCACCATCCCATGCACAACCAGTGATGAAGAACTTCTCCATACTTAGCCATGCTGGTTCTCAGAAAGCACACTCAGTCTATGGCTGGGCTTGTACCCACAGATTTTGTAGCATGTCAGAGCTTACCCTCCACTAGTACAATCCTTGAGAAAATGTAAGGTGACTTCCACACAATAAAGAGGTATTGGAGTAACACTTTGCGGCAAAAATACCATTCATTATATGATAAAAATAAAAGAATTCTCATATCGTGTCATATATATCAACACATTTATCATTTTCTAATTTACAATGTAATTAATTATATACTTGACTTATCTCTCCAAATGGATTGCAAGCTGCTTGAGGGAGTGAATATGCCTTACACATCTTTTTATTACCTAGGGCTAGCATAGTATTTTGTGGGTAGAAAGGACTTAATAATTGCCTATTGAGTTTTGATAAATTAATGGTGTTTTGAATATAAGTGCTAGTCTAATGTATCTTTGTGATTTAGAAGTGACCCTACGTTCCCAGCCCAGCCTACTACATGCTATGGCAGGTCCTACTAAAATGAACCTGGTGATGGACTATGTTCCTTGCCTAAGATCCACTTTAACAAATTCAGAGAGGTTCTGCACTAAGAAATTGGACACCTGGTGATGAATTTTTTGGGTCAAAGTCCTAAAGATCACTTATTAAGGTGTGAAAAGGTTGTAAACCAGGTCAGAGGAAGGAGGATGCACAGATGAAATTATAGATTTTCTGAAGGGCTGAAAATATGTAAATATCTTTAAACCAGGAAATTAGTAACATTTTTAAGTAGTGCATAACTTTATTAAAATCTAGAGAGCCATCAAGTTAGAATACAAAGATAAGTAGGCTCAGTGGCTCCCTATTGCCTCCATGATAAAACATTAGCTATTCTAGAGCATCAGTATTCAAAGCTTTTTGCAATCTGCCGTCAAATTGTATTTCTAGACTGAATTCACATCACTCCCCTTTGTACCCTGTGAATTCCCATAAAACTGGCCTACATACTGTTTCCCTCCTTCAATGTGGCCTGCTTCCATGCTTTTCCACAGCTTGAAATACTCTTCTTTCTCACTTTTTCCTCTTGCTCTCCCCCTTCCCTGAAATTACTTTGAATTGATCATGTATATTTTTTACATTTATTTATTTATGCACATATTGTTTCTCCCCAGTAGAATGTAAGTTCTGTGAAGGCAGCAACTATTTCATTTTTTTCTTTATTTCCTCAGTGCCTGGACAGTACTGGACACATAGTATAGGCATTTAATAAATATGTATTGAATTGAATAGAATAAAAAATAAAAATATCTTCCAGAAGAGTCAATCCTCTAATTAATGAAACCCCTGAAAAGAGACTCTGTGGCCCATAGTTTCTGCTAGTGACTGAATAGGTATTAACAAGTAACCTATGCAACTATACTTTCAGTAATAATCACTTAAGTTCACAAATCCCACTAAATTTTGAGGCCAATCCAGAAACAGCTTCTTAATGGGGGTTTTTTGGCGATCAAAATAAAATGCACTTGTGATTCAAGACCAATTGTACAACTGTTACTTGGATAGACATCCATTCAGTCCTTAAAGAAACCCCCAGTACAAATATAATAGGAACTTTGTCTGCTCCATAGAAAAGCAAAGATAATTATAATTCTCATTCCTGTTTTCAACAGAGGCCAAGGATTGAGCTAAGCTGGGGGAGAAAAAAAAAAACATATATATATATACACATATATGATATATGATATAAGGTACTCATCCCTGCTTGTTAAGCTTGCTCAAAGCCTCTTTTGTAGCTTTTGAGAACAGGAGTGTGGCCTGGTGACAGGACCATGTGGAGAAGCTGACACTGCCATGTCTCCCAGTGTGCCTGCGTCATGAACTTCCTCACTCCCATGAATGCCCTAATTATCACATGCCCCATTTATCTGAAGAGCTTTTCAGTCATGGACAATAAAATAGAAACATATTCAAGCATGAACAAGTCTCAATCATGATATCCTGAATTACATCAAGGGATTTCTTTAGTTATGCTGATTAGGACTACAGTATATGTCCAAAGAGCCAGGGTAGGTACTGATTCCAGGGCAATATTGTTCTTTTTCACAAGGACAGGTGAGGGATAGGAGTGAATCAGTAATACCCTTTCATTTCTCCTGGCAATTTTGTAAGGCATGGGAGGGGAGAGGGGATAACAGCCTAGTTTTCATTCTCCATGCTTTCCTGCAACTTATGGAGGAAGAAAAAGAGAGATGTACTCCTCCTTTAATTTCTGATAGTCCCATTCCCCCTTGCCCCAACACCTTAAATCTGGAGTCAGCCTTTTTTCTTATTGAGTCAAAAATACTGCACCTGTGCTGGGGTAAGGATTGTCACTATCCAGCTTGATTTGGTGATAAAAGGACATTGTATGGACTGAGTCATTGATGAATGTGTTCTCAATGTCACAATCACCCAGTTCTAAAGCAACAGAATTTCCCAAGGGCATTATACCAGAATTCTGTAAAGATGCATAGCCCTCTCTGTGCTATCCCATCCATACCATTATTCACTTTCTCCAATTCTTTTCAAAGTACAAGTCTGATTTGGGACATGTTGTAAAGATGTGGAATACATTCTTTGACCAACTTACCAGAAGGAGGGCATTGTCATGGCTCTTTATCTCTCTCCTCCCGATCAGAACCTTATGCTTCACCCCTGGGACTTTGGAATCTAACAGGTGAGTTTTCACCTTACCTTTCCTGGAGCAAGATCTCCATGCCACTTCCTGGCCATCTCCACACCATGTTGCTACATGTATCCCTCTTGTCCTCTTTTTTTCCAGATCCCCTTTATATGTTGTCTTCCTCCATTAGAATGTAAGCTCCTTGAGGACAGGGTCTGTATTTGCTTGATTATACCTGTATCCTCATTACTTGGTACAGTGCCTGGAACACAATATGTGTTTAATAAATGTTTTATCCATCTGTCTAGCTATTAGGATTTTTATATCTTACCACAGCTTCTGAGATGCTTCATGGCTAAGTTCTTCCTACTTCAAATCACTTCAATTCAAGTAGGTTTGATTCAGCAAACATTTATTAAACACTTCTTGTTTTCAGAGCTCTGTGCTATGTCTCAAGGGAGATAAAAATATTAGATCTGATAGTTATCTGCCTTCAAGGATGTTATTTTCTAACAGAGGATGTGATACAAATACAGATAAGTGAAGAGAAAGGGAATAAGCATTTATATAACACCTGCTATGTGCTAGGCATTATGATAAATGCTTTTACGAATATTATCTCATTTGAACCTCCAACAACCCTCAGAGATGGGTGCTATTATTATCTCCATTTTTCAGTTGAGAAAATTAAGATTAAATAACTTCCCTACGGTCACGAAGCTAGTAAATGTCTGAGGCCATATTCAAATTCTAGTCTTTCTGATTCCAGGGCCAGCACTCTATTCAATGTACCATCAGCTATCTATAGATGAAAAAGAGTAAGAGAACTAAGGTCAAAGTTTTATATGAGGTCTGAGAGGGAAAAGGCCATCACTAAAGGGGAAAATGAGGGAAAGATTAATGGAGTTAGTGGTATCTGAGTTGGGATTTAAATAATAGATAATTCACCTTTTCTAAGTAGCAAAACCTGGATTGTGTTTACATGACACTAAAACAATCAGTCCAAATGTTATTCAAACCACTTGTCTGGCATCAATTGTAAAAGTATATAAAACCTTTTTTTTGTTTGCTATATGCCTTTGGATTGTTCAGGACACATTTGTGAAATGGTTGCTATAAATGAGGACAAAGGAAAAGGATTCATTCTCACCCAGTTATCCACTGGTCTAGCCATCTGTGTACCCACATTTATTACTCCACATATTACACACACACACACACACACACACACACACACACACACAAATATACACATGCACAGGTAGACACACTATCCTTACTCCTCTCTCCATAGTGATTACCATGACTACTTTGTTCCTCCTGAATTGAAAATTGTCCAGCAAAAATGAGGAAACCGGGGCAGGTAGGTGGTGCAGTGGATAGAGCACCAGCCCTGAAGACAGGAGAACCTGAGTTCAAATCTGGCCTCAGATCAAACACTTGACACTTACTAGCTGTGTGACCCTGGGGAAGTCACTTAATTCCAATTGCTTAAAAAAAAAGAGAGGAAACCAAGGACAACTCAACATACCAAGGATGTCTTAATGACACATAAAAGGAATGTGCAACATTTTTTGTGAAGCAGGGTATAGATTAAATACCTGGCCTTACTGCCTCTAATATACACCACCATTCCATCCTAAACTGTACAAAGCCACCAGATTCATATCCCTACATCTCCATTTTTGTCATGATAAACATAAGAAGGCTTCCAATTGTCCATAGGATAATTATCTCTATTTTTATTGTATTATTATCTCCATTTTTCAGTTGAGGAAAATAAGGTTAAATAACTTGCCTAAGGTCATGAAGCTAGTAAATGTCTGAGGCCATATTTGAATTCTAGTCTTTCTGATTCCAGGGCCAGAACTCTATTCAATGTACCATCAGCTATCTATAGATGAAAGAGAGTAATAGAACTAAGGTCAAAGTTTTATATGAGGTCTGAGAAGGAAAAGGCCATTACTAAAGGGGGAAATGTCAAGCTTAGCTTGACATTCATGACTATTCCCAATCCAGACCCAACCTCCCTATCTAACCTTACCTTCCTCTACTCTCCAACATAGATCCTCTGATTCAACCAACAGTCTTCTCATTATTACCCAATGCCCACTATGCTTTTTTCTGACATAGAATTAATGAATAGCTCTAAACTTTGTTCATACTATTCTCCTCACTTAAAATTCCTGTTCTGTTCTCCTTTGCATTTCCAGATATTGCTTTTCTTTAATCCTACTAAAAACTCTTCCTCAATCAGTCCAGTCTACATAAGTTTTTTGCTTTTGTTTTTGCCAAACCCTTATGTTTTCATTTGTTTGTTTGCAATATTTTTGGTCACTCGATCATATTTCTGGGTGATCATTACCTGGAATGCAGATGTAAGACAATCAGAGTCCTCAACTAGGCTTTGGAACTTTGTCCCAAGCTGACCTGTCCTGATTGGTGAGTACAACCTTACCTTCCACTATTTTAACTGGCCCTAGTCCATGCTTCACAGTTCATCTAGCCATTAACCCAAAAATAAAGACCTTCCTAGGAATGTGACCTGCCACACCACAAGTATAACATCCCTACCCTTCTATCTGCTGCCCTTGGTGTGGGAAAAGTCATCAAATAAATACTATCTTTATTACTGGCAAAAGCTTGACATTTGACTATCTTATGGCTTCATTCACAGTCTCTTCAAAGTCAAACCAAACCTCCCTTCCCTAGCTGTCACTCCTTCTATTAGAATGTAAACTTCTTGAGGGCAGGGATGGTTTTACTTTTGTATTTGTGTCCCAACCACCTAGCACATTCATTCCACAAGAGGATCATACCAATTGTGTAAGTCAGAGTTTAAGGAGAAAAAGTTTCAATGGAGTTAGTCCTTTAGAACAATTTCTCTCTTAGGGAGCTATCCAAGGTACTAGACTGCCTATGCGTCTCTAACAACCCTCTGTCTTTGTAGCTGACTACATCATTACCTACCTTAAACCTTGTCCTCTTAATTTTGAATACACCTAGAATTAGCCTGTTTTCCACAATCTAAGATCTTTCTTGTCACAAATGACCCTGTATAAGAGGCAGCATTGTAGATTAGGAGCACTGGATTTGGAATCAAGATACTTTGATCCAAATGTTAGATCTGACACTTACTAGCTATTTTTCTATGGTCTGATTATCTAACCTCTCTGAATCTCAGTATTCTAATCTATAAAATGGAAATAATACTTGTACTGCCTGCCTTCCAAAATTATTATGGGGAAAGTGTTTTGCACTATTTTTAAGATAAATAAGTTGGAAAAATACTATGTGCTCAACAACTATGCAATTGCTAAGTAACTTGTGGCATATTAATTTAATGCAATATTAATGTTCATTAAGGAATAATAAATACAAAAAATTCATATAAATATAGGAAGATGCATAGAAAGAAAAACAGTGAGGAAAGTAGATCCAAGAGAATAATGTAGACATGTATTATAGCATGTAAATGAAATAAATAATTAACAACAACAAAATTCTAGTTAAATTCAACAAATAATATTGGTACTGCATGGCTAAGGTTAAAACACACAGCCTTCCTTTCCTCTAAGGAATGGTAAATTGCAGAAATTTACGTGGTCATGTACAATTCCTCTTTTGTGTTGATTGTTTAACTGCTGAAAAGTACATTTTGTATTCTGTTTGCTCTAGTAATTGTTTATGTTTGCCTTCTATGGTAAAACAAAAATTACAAATAAAAAAGGAAATTGCTTTGTAAACCTTAAAGATATATATATATATGTATATATATGTATATATAATGTAAGTTATTGCAATTAGTCACTCATTCTAATCTAAGCCCAAGTTGACCTTTGCTATTACCTGTTTACAATCAGTTGTGCCCCTAAATGATGGTCAGATTTTGACCTTGGACAAATCCCTTAACCTCCCTGGGTTTCAATTTCTTCATCAAAATGATGGGGTTAGACTAAATGGTAACTGAGGTCCTTTCTAGCTTTACATTTGTGATCCCATGATTCTTGGAAAAGTACCAAATATAGAAGGTGGATTTCAGGTCTTATTGTTTTTCCCTGTCACCTCATCATTGTTATGCACATACTAATTGCTCATAAACTCTTGGTGAATGAATCAGTTAGTTGATTGACTGGATTTTTTTTTGCTTTTTTATTTGTTGATTTTGGTGTTAGACTCTCCTCACCTTATGCCCTACTCCTGTGAGAAAAGGTATGGCCTTGTCATGAAATCTACATACGTTTTGTCTTTGAATCTTTGTTTAAATTTCACTTAATTCTTTATTTTTTTATTTTTTATTTTTTATTTTTAGGCAGTTGGGGTTAAGTGACTTGCCAGGGTCACACAGCAAGTAAGTGTTAAGTGTTTGGTCTGAGGCCAGATTTGAACTCAGGTCTTCCTGACTTCAGGGCCAGTGCTCTATCCACTGTGCCACCTAGCTGCCCCTAAATTTCACTTAAAATGTGCTATTGGAAGAACATAAAGTCTTATTTTAAAATTTTTGGAAGCCTTAGTATTGAAAACAGTTTGTTAAAAAAAAAAAATTTAAGGGGGACAACTAGGTGGCACAGTGAATAGAGCACTGGCCCTGAAGTCAGGAGGACCTGAGTTCAAATCTGGCCTCAGACCAAACACTTGACACTTACTAGCTGTGTGATCCTGGGCAAGTCACTTAACCCTAACTGCCTAAAGGAAAAAAAGAAAAGAAAAAAATTTTAAGGAAGCTGTAGCTCCTGCTAGTCTTTGTATATTAATCTTTCTAACTTAGTTCAGTTACTGCTGAAAATACCCTCATAGCCAAGAGAATGTTTAGCACTTCTTTAAGAATAAAATAGAAAATTATGTCTGTTTAGAGAGGACCATTTCATGAAATGAATTATATGCTTTTGAAATTAAGGCACACGTAATATGGATTATTGTTTCTTTCTCCTATGAGGAAAAAAAGAGTTACAGGGAATATTACAGATCTTTCTAGTGGCTTAGAACTCTCAAAGGCTGAATAAGGATATTCATTTAATTAACCCCAATAGTCTAATAGATCAAACATCTATGACTGAGATGGGGGAAACAAATGTGTCATTCTCATGCTAAAAACATCTGTTGTGCAGGTTTGAAAGACATCAATTGGACAAACTGACTAATGTTGTGCTGCCACTGACTACTTAACTGAACAATTATGAAATTAGAATGAAGAGTTGAAATATAAGAGTTAAGGATCTGTGAGAAAAGTATCAAATTGTATCCAGCATTCCTTTCTTTAAAAGTATGCTTCGTACAATTATCTAATGTTTTATTTAATGATTGGTACCATAGCCAGGATTAGGAGTAGTAAATGTAGGTAGCTGTCTATTGTGTGACACACAATAGAGTACAATAAGGGGCATTTTAAAATATTTTGTTGTATAAATGTACATATTTTAATGCTTTAAAATCCTCACAAATTGTGTAATATACATATTTATTTTGAACTGTCACATATTACTGAGAATGCATAAAACCTTCTGTGAATGGCATTTTTCAAAGGGCATGAATATTCTAGTCAATACACATAGCTTATTTCACTAAGAGTTGCATATCTGTAAAATAGTCATTTTTATACATTCACATATGACATGTATTTCTATATATGCATCAAAACTCCATTACATAGTAATAATAATAGCTAACAAATAGCCACATATAGCACTTACTATGTGCCAGTTACTGTGCTAAGTGTTTTACAATTGTTATCTAATTTGATCCTCATAACAACCTTAAGAGGAAGGAACTATTATTATTCCCATTTTACAGATGAGAAAACTGAGGTAAACAGTGGTAAGGTGACTTGCACAGGGTCACATAGTTAATAAGTGTCCAAGGCTATCTTTGAACTTGAGTTTCCTGACTCTGGGCCCCATGTACTATACACTGCATACATGCATGCATGCATACATACATACACATGTACACAGTACATACATACATATGTATGCACACACATACACACATACATATAAATATGTGTGTATATATAGGTGTGCACATATTTTTACATATATGACAAAATATGTAGTTCACAGTTTGAACCACAGGATCAAGTTATCTTCAGTTACCTGGTGACATCTTGCCCTAACTATAGGAAAAATACCTAAATGGAAAACCACTAACTGCCTGAGGTATGAACTTGGAAACTGTAATTACAAGTGATGTATTGATAATAACCATCAAAGGCTCCTTTACTAGTCTCAGTGAATAGGTGCTACATTCAGTCTTCTCCAGGGAACAATTGTTGAAGATAAATCAGACAGCCCTTGTGCATACCACTTAATTGAATTCAGACATTTAGTAGCATCTCAAGAGCATTAGTGTTCTCACACTGGGAGAATACAAAAGTGATTAGCAATTTGAAAGCACAATTTACAATGATCTGATAGTCTGAATCTTCAGTGATAAACCACCTGAGGTATCTTGCATTGCCTTTTCCTGTTTTGGGCATCTTACACATAGAATGGTGAATTTAAGACTTTCCAACCTGAATTGTTTAGATACAGTTCCTCCTAAAGAATTCTGTGGGAATAATAACTCCAGAAATTTTTACTGATCATTAATTGGATATGGCCTAGAAATTAGGTATATTATTTATAAGGTGAACTTTATATTTGGTTACCAATGGAGACCATATGATACATTAAAAAGAACTGTTATTAGAGTCAAGGATCCAGATTTGAATCTCATCTTTACTATTTATTACTTGTGTTATTTTGGACAAGTCACTTTTTAAAAAAAAAATTTATTTATTTTTAGTTTTCAACATTCACTTCCACAAGATTTTGAGTTCCAAATTTTCTGTCCAACTCTCCCCTACCCCTACCCCAAGACAGCTTGCATTCTGATTACCCCTTCCTCCAATCTGCCCTTCCTTCTATCACACTCCCCCTTCTCTTATCCCTTTCCTTCTCTATTTCCCTGTAGGGTAAGACGGATTTCTATATCTCATTGCCTGTGTATCTTATTTCCCAGTTACATGTAAAAACAATTTTTAACATTCGTTTTTAAAACTTTGAGTTCCAAATTCTCTCCTTTCCTCCCTCCTCACCTACCCTCATTGAGAAGGCAAGCAATTCAATATAGGTTATACATGTGTAGTCATGCAAAACACTGGCATAATAGTCATGTTGTGAAAGACTAACTATATTTCCCTCCATCTTATCCCACCCCCATTTATTCTATCCCCCCCTTTGACCCTGTCCCTCCTCAAAAGTATTTGTTTCTGATTACCCCCTCCCCCAATATGCCCTCCCTTCTATCATGCCCCCTCTCTTATCCCCTTCCTCCTACTTTCCCGTAGGGTAAGATAGGTTTCCATACCTAATTGAGTGTGTATGTTATTCCCTCCTTAAGCCAAATCAGATAAGAGTACAATTCACTCATTCCTTCTCACCTCCCTTCTCTTCCCCTCCACTTTAACAGCTTTTTCTTGCCTCTTTTACGTGAGATAATTTACCCCGTTCTACCTCTCCCTTTTTCCTTCTCCCAGTACATTCCTCTCTCACCTCTTAATTTTATTTTTTAGATACCATCCCTTCATATTCAACTCACCCTGTGCCCTCTGTCTATGTATATTCCCTCCAACTACCCTAATAATGAGAAAGGTCTCATGAGTTACAAATATCATCTTATCATGTAGTAATGTAAACAGTTATACTTCAATAAGTCCCTTATGATTTCTCTTTCCTGTTAACCTTTTCATGCTTCTCTTGAGTCTTGTATTTGAAAGTCAAATTTTCTATTTAGCTCTGTTTTTTTTCTCAAGAATGTATTAAATTCATCTACACCATTGAATATCAATTTTCCCCCCTCATTAATTACACTCAGTTTTGCTGGGTAGGTGATTCTTGGTTTTAATTCTAGCTCCTTTGATTTCCAGAATATCATGTTCCAAGCCTTCTGATCCCTTAGGGTAGAAGCTGTTAAATCTTGTGTTATTCTGATTGTGTTTCCACAACACTTGAATTATTTCTTTCTGGCTGTTTGCAATTATTTTCTCCTTGACCTGGGAACTCCAGAGTTTGGCTATAATATTCCTGGGAGTTTTCCTTTTGGGATATCTTTCAGGAGGTGATTGGTGGATTCTTTCAATTTATATTATACCCTTTGGTTCTAGAATATCAGGGCAGTTTTCCTTGATAATTTCTTGAAAGATGATGTCTAGGCTCTTTTTTATCATGGCTTTCAGGTAGTCCATTAATTCTGAAATTATCTCTCCTGTACCTATTTTCCAGGTCAGTTGTTTTTCCAATGAGATATCTCACATTGTCTTCTATTTTTTCATTCTTTTGGTTTTGTTTTTTAATTTCTTGATTTCTCATACAGTCATTAGCTTCCATTTGCTCCATTCTAATTTTTAAGGAATTATTTTCTTCAGTGAGCTTTTAGACCACCTTTTCCATTTGGTCAGTTCTGCTTTTTAAGAATTCTTCTCCCCATTGGCTTTTTGGACCTCTTTTGCCATTTTGTCTAGTCTATTTTTAAAGTGTTATTTTCTTCAGTATTTTTGAGTGTCTCCTTTAGCAAGCTATTGACTTATTTTTCATGATTTTCTTGCATCATTCTTATTTCTCTTCCCAATTTTTCCTCTACACCTCTTACTTAATTTTCAAAATCCTTTTTGAGTTCTTCCATGGCCTGAGACCAATTCATATTTTTCTTGGAGGCTTTGGATGTAAGAGCTTTGACTTTCTTGTCTTCTTCTGAATGTATGTTTTGATCTTCCTTGTCACCAAAGTAAGATTCTGTGTTCTGTGTTTTTTCCATTGCTTGCTCATTTTCCCAGCCAATTTCTCAACTTTTTAACTCTTTGTTAAGTTAGGGCTCTGCTTTTAGTGTGGGGGGCATACTGTCCCAAGCTTCAGGAGTTTTGTGCAGTTGTTTTCAGAGATACTTCTAGGGACCTGTAACTTTTCAGTTCTTCCAAAGTGGTATGATCTAAGGAGAGGTGTTTACTCCTCTCTCTTCTGTAAGTGACCACAAGCACTCTTTTCTGCCCTGGAACTGCCACAAGCTTTGCTGCCACAAGCTGTGCTATGTTAGTGCTCCTCCTCACCCCAGGACTGCCACCCAGGACTGAGACTCAGATCCAAGTATAGGCAAAGCAACAGAATTCTGCCTCAGTGCCAGCAAAGAAACCTCTGTAATCTCCTCCTGATCAGTTGTTTGATCCTTTTATCATCTGTAGGCTGAAAGCTGCAGAAGCAGCAGCCGCTGCCACCACCACCCCAAGGCTGTGCTAGGGCAGGGACTGATCTGTGCTCCTTTCTAACCCAGGTCTGACAGATCTTTCCTACCGACCTTATAAGTTGTCTTTGGCATTTGTTGGTTGAGAAGTCTGGAAATTGCCACAGCTGCCAATGATTCAGTTCCTTGATGCCTGATCTGGCCTGCTGGGGTGTAGTCTGTGCCAGCATCACCCATGCTAGACTGCACTCCTCTCCCATCCTGGTGCAACAGACCTTTCCTTTGACCATCTAGGTTGTTTTGGGCTGGAAATTTATTTCGCTCTGTCTTTTTGTGGGTTCTGCTGATCCAGAATTTATTTAGAGTCATTTTTTACAGGTATTTGGAGGGTCATTTGGGAAAGAGCTCAAGTGAGTCCCTGTCAACCACCTTGGCTCCACCCTCCCCTTGGACAAGTCACTTTGGGCCTTAGCTTCCACTTCTGTAAAATGAGAGGATTGGACTAAATTTCTAAGATCCCTTCAGCCTTAAATCTTTTGACTGTGTAAAAGGAGTTGTGACTTCTGAGGAGATAGAGAGAAGGGAAAGGTAAGATACTTTTATCCTTTCTAGATTTAAAAAAAAAAAACACAGAAAGTTCCAAATGCTCTCATTTTTATTCTAGAATTCTTAAGAAATACAGAAAATATTTTATCTGAAATTGAGTGAACTGTAGTAGTCATCAGTGATACTTCTAACAAATCAAAACTGTGAAATGATCTAATTCTGGAGGCTCACTTTGGACAGTCTACAAGGAGGCTGCCCTAAACAAAGCTCTTAGGCTTGACCATAAGGAAGGGGGATTTTATTTTAATTTTAAAATGTGCCTTAGAAGAATGAAAAGGCCCAATTTCTGAACATGTTTATGAGCATTGCTTGATTTTATTTTGAACCTTTTACATGTGACTCAAACATGCAAATTGGAGTGATGAAGACTTACAAGGACAGCAACACCATATGGTAGTGGTTCAGCAGATAACTGTGCTAAGACATGAACACTGAAATAAAAACAGTTCTTTGAGCCCCAAATGACTTGATATTGGCAGTGGCTGTCTTTAGCACTTTGGTAGAACACTAATCGTTCCCCACTTACAAGATTCCCATCATAGAAACATGACATGCAGAGCCAAATCCCTGTTCATCCTAGGAGTAAATTTATAGCTCATTGACTCCTGGAATGCAAGAGCCTATGGGGTATGCTAGGCACTCTACATGAAAAGTATATGTATAAGTCAGATTTTGCAGGGTTAAAGTGTGTTCTACATTCAAGCAGGACAATAGGAACATAGGTTCATGGGATGGCAGGATTTAGATTTGTAGGGGACCTTAAAAATCATCCAGTACAACTCCCTAATTTTTACACTTGAGGAAATGGACCCAGAAAGAAGAAATGACCAAGATATTCCAAGTAGTGAGTGGCAGTTAGGATTCAAAGCTAGATCTTCTGACTACTAATCTTATACCTTTTGTATCACATCATGATAACTAGTACTCTTCCCTTTGCTGAAATCCTCTAAATTGACTTAATATATCTTCTACTTAGACATAAAATTTCATATCTGGAAAGGACCTTGAGAAGAGGATGGTACCATGCAAAGAGTTTTAGTTTGGGAGTCAAAGGTCCAAGTCCAAGCTCATTTACCATCTGTGTGATGCTAGACAAATCACAACCTTTCTGTGCCTCACTTTTCTCATGAATAAAAGGAGGAAGTTGAGCTAGATAGTATTTAAAGGGCCTTTCTGTTCCAAGTCTTTTCTGCCCAGTTATTTTTCAGTTGTTTCTGATTCTTCATGAACCCATTTGGGGCTTTCTTGGCAAAGATACTGGAGGGTTTTGCCATTTCCTTCTCCAATTCATTTTCCAGATGAGGAAACTGAGGCAAAGGGGATTAAGTGACTTTTCTGAGGTCACACAGCTAGTAACGTCTGAGGTCAGATTTGAAATCAGGAAGATGAATCTTCCTAACTCCAGGCCTGGCACTCTATCCATTGGGTCCTAGATTTCAGCTAGTTCAATCTCCCAGTTTTATAGATCATGATACTGAAGCCCAAAAAAATTCAATCAACTTCCTCAAGGTCACTTAGCTATTTAATGGAAAAGCTAGGATTAGAGCCCAAGCCTATTGCTTCCTAATTAAATTTTGTTTTAATTATATCACTACCTGGTATTTCCAAATCCTGGGGCTTGCAAAGAATCTTGAGAAGTCATCTAACACTTTGCTCACTCCCAGACAGATGAGCATCTATGCTAGTAGATATAGCTGCATAAAGTTAACTGATTGAATTTAAAACATATAAACCTTAATTAGCACCTCATATTGTCAAATCAACTTCTTGCAAGTTAAAATATCAAAGGACCAAAATATCATAACACCTCTTCTATCTTCCCACGAGAAAACTATATCTGTACAACTGGCTAAGCTGGCCTAATATGTAGATAGAGTAGGGACCTGCCTACATGGTGTGATTTGAGAGGGCTGCCAAAGGGCCCTTGCCCTTAAAATATCTTTTGCCAGCCTGCCAAAGTACCTGAAACTCTGATCATTAGATATTCATTTCTTTGGATTAAGGAATTATCATAGTTCAAGAGATAAACACCTCTGAAAAAGGCAATAATACTAAAACTAACAATTATCATTGTGATGACTATAATAGGTATTCAAAAAACAAATAATGTGATATAATGACTAGAGAGCTGACCTTAGACTCAGGAGGACTTGGGCCCAAGTCCTACTTTTACTACATACTGGTTGGGTGACCCTGGGAAATTCATTTAGCCTTTCAGTGCTTCAGGTAACTGACTATAAGTTGTAGAAAAGATTCCAGCCTAACTTTGTAGCAAGTTTACCCACTGGGAGTTTCCTTCACCATTAACATTATAGGTTCAGTATAGTAGTTTGCAAAGCATTATCTCATTCGAGCCTTACTACAAGCCTGTGAGGTAAGTACTACAGGTATACATATATATATATATGTATATATACACATATATATGTGTGTGTGTGTATATGTATATATATGTATATATGTATATATGTATGTATGTATATATGTATATGTGTGTGTATACATATATATATTTTTTTTTTCCAAACAAGTAAACAGACTAAAATTAATTAACTTGTCCATGGTCACATCACAAGTAAGTGTCAGAGATTGAATGTGAGATCAGGTCCTTCTTACTCTAAGGTTATTGCTCTATCCTCTCTCCAAGAAATGTAGAAAGGGTAATACCATAACATGAATTAGTATATCAAACACTAGAATCATAAATCTAGAAATAAAAGAGACTTCTAAAGTTATCTAATCCAATTCCCTCATTTTAGAAATTAACTAGGCAGTCATCTCACAAATCCATAATGGAGGAGACATAGAAAGATAAGTTTGTATGAAGAAAAGATTCAAAGCATATGACATCACCTGGGGAAGGACAGAGACCAGTGAGGCAGTTTCATGAAGATCCCTTGGACAAACAGAGTAACAGGAAAGCATTGAGTGCCTAGAAATGAGAAATAGTGCTCTCCCCCTCCCCGACCTCAACAGTTATCTATTTGCCAGATCATCCTACTCCAGGTCATTCTCCTACCTTCTGTATTGACTTCAGCCTCTGGTTTCCAGTATATGCTTCTCTGGCACTCCTTTTAACTCAGAGGGCAAGGAAAAAGGTTGCCATAATCCTTGCTCCCCACTGGAATTTCCAGACCACAGTTATACCACAATAACTTCTCTTCTTTTGAAATCTACTCCATCCTTTTTCTATGTCCTCCCCACTTCTATTCACATTATCTATTGACCTCTAGGACTCTTGGTTTCCAAAATTATTTTAGCACACAATTCACAGGCTTCCTTTTCACCCCATCTCCTGATATTATCCTAAAGGACTTCAGAATGTTTGTAGAAGAATTTTCCAACTCACCATCCTCCTATCTTCTCAACAACCTCAGATTCATTGACCATCATATCCATTTAGTCTCTTGCCCACATAGCCATAACTCAGATATAATCTTCACATTTATCTTGTTAATGAGACTGCCAACTCTTCTCTAAAGGCCATAGCACAATTGGTAGCCCAGTGCCATTGAATAAATAAGCAACTTTGCTTTAGGGAAATTTGGTGAAGATTGCCAAACTCACGGATTTTTCAAGGAACTGAAAAAAATCAGTTCAGTATTACAGAATCATAAAATCTCAGTTGAAAAAACTAAGCCATCTAGTCCAACCCATATCTGAACAAGAGCTCCATCTACAACATTCCCAGCAAGTTGCTATTTTTGTCTTTGCTTGAAAATCTCCAACAAGAAAGAATCCACTATCTCCCAAGGCAACCCATTCCATTTGTTAATAGTTCTAATTAATATTAATTTTCTTCATATGTCTGTCCAAAAGTTGTCCCTTTTACAACCTCTCCCAACTGCTTTTAGTTCTGCCCTCTTGGACTAGGGAGAAAAAGCCTATTCACTCTTCCTCATGACCACCCTAGAAACACTTGGAAACTTCTATAATGCACATCCCACTCTTCATCAAATATATATATTCTCCTCTGCAAGGTTGTTGTTCAGTTGTTTTTCAGTCATGTTTGACTTTTCATGACCCCATTTGGGGTTTTCTTGGCAAAGGTACTGGAGTAGTTTGCCATTTTCTTCTCCAGCTCATTTTGCAGATGAGGAAACTGTGGCAAATAGGGTTAAGTGACTTGCCCAGGGTCACACAGCTAGTTAGTGTCTGAGACTGGATTTGAACTCAGAAAGATGAGTCTTCCTGACCCCATGCCTGGCATTCTATCCACTGCACCGCTTAGCTGCCCCCAAAATGTAATTGAACTCAAAACCTGATCTGATGCTTTGTTGTTGTTTAGTCAGTTAGTTGTATCCAACCATTTGTGACCCCATTTGGGGTTTTCTTGGCAGATACTGGAGTGGTTTGCCATTTCCTTCTCCAGCTCATTTTACAAATCAGGAAACTCAGGCAAACAGTTAAGAGAGTTGCTAATGTGTGAGACCAGATTTGAACTCAGGTCCTCTTGACTCTAGGGCCAGCCCTCTAACCACTTTACCACCTAGTTACCCCTACTTCTACAAGGTAAACATCCTCATTTCTTTGAACTGATCTTCATATGGCATGATCTCAGGTTCCTTTGTCATCTATATCACCAACTTCTGGATGTTTTCCTATTTATCAATATCCTCCTAAAATGTGTTACACACAACTAAACCTAGTACCACATGTGGTTTAATTAGGACAGAATATATCAAGATTATCATACCCCTATACCTGAAGACTATGTCTCTTAACGAAAACTAATATCAAATCATCATTTTTTTACTTCCATATTACACTATTATTTCACATCACTTCTCAATGTTCCCACATTTTTTTCCTTTGGAAAAATTTCTCCTCTTTCCTCAGAATCATGTCCAGAATATCAGTTTCCTTTGTCACTTCCATATTTTGAAGGATGAAATTGTCATTGTGGCAAGTCAAAAATTTACTAAATTTTTCTGTGTTAGGAGAGAGAGTTTTGGCAGAGTTTAAATAATTGAAGTCCTCAATTGTCTTTTCTATCATATTTCCATGTCAAGTTTGTGATCTGTTTCCTGAACTTCTTATCTATTACCTTCTTCTGTCCTGGTGGTCTGTAGTATACTAGAACAACAAAATTTCCTCTAATCCCCTTAAGCACCCAATACAATGTCTCACATTATATAGGTGCTCTATAAATATTTCAGACAAATTTAAGGAAGAATACAGGTTGCAGAAAGTAGTGGTAAGGTTCTCCAAATAAGTATTTCTCCTGTTTCTCTGATTTACAAAATGATCCAGGCAATTCCAAAAGACTTACGATGAGGGAAAAAATTTTATCTGCCTCCAGAGAGAGAATTGATTAACTCTGAGTACCAAAGTATAATCTTCTCACTTTCTTTATTTTTTGTGATATGGCTAATTTGTTTTGCATGATTTCACATGTATAATTGGTATCATATTGCTTGCCTTCTCAATGGGTAAGGGATGGACAGGAGGGAGGGAGAAAATTAGGAACCCAAATTTTTTTTAAGCATGTTAAAAATAAATAAATAATGCATTAAAAAAAGAAAATACCCTTATTAATTTACAACTACTGATAAGTTATCTGAAGAGAAGAATCATTAAAAATCTGACTTTTATTATCTCCTTTTCACTCATACTAGAACATTATTTCCTGTCTTTCCCACCGTAATATTCTTATAATCATTTCCAATACATTCTCAGAGTTGTTTTGTTTCCCCTACCTACATATACACTCCACCAGTACAAGTGCTGAGGAAACTAGGGTGATTCAATACTAAGAACATTATATGGATTCTAACTACTGTGTGTGACATTGCGTCTATAGAAAAAAAAATTTAAAGCATTCATTAAGTGCCTACTATGTGCCACATATCAGGAATGCAAAGACAAAAATGGAACAATTCTTGCCCTAAAGGAGTTTACATCTTTGGAGGGGAGGCAGTGGTGCATGTGAACAGGTAAGTGTGCATAAAATATATTCTAAGTAACAAGATAATTTGGGGGGGAGTGGGGAAACTATAAAGGGACTCCTGTAGGAGGTACTTTAAGCTGAGTTTTGAAGAAAACTTCAGAAGGTAAATTATTACAAACAAAAGATTTAAGATTTATCAATATTTCAAACCTTATGTAGTCTAAGCTAAAATAATGGAAGGGGTAGAAAAAAATTGTCTACTATATCTGCCAAGATAGTTATCATAGAGCAGTAACTACAGCATAAAAGTAATAGAAGTAGAGAAATCTATGAATTGGCAGGAGACAAAAACCAAAAAGAGAACCAGAAATAAAACCCATAACTTCAGAGGTCTGTACACAACTACACAAAGTTTTGATAACAAACAAGTGGAACCAGATATCCTAACTGGAGGAATGGGAGATTAGGGAAGGTTCAAGAATTATACATTAACATATACTTATGTGAGGAAATTTAGGAACTAGAGAGGGGATACACAGTGTTGAATATTTGGTGAATATGAATGAATGGAGAAATACAGATGACTCATCTTCCTCAGTTTAAATCCAGCCTCAGCCACTTATTAGCTGTGTGACCCTGGGCACATCACTTAACCCTGGTTTCCTTAGTTTCCTCATCTGTAAAATGAGCTGGAGAAGGAAATGGCAAACTGTTCCAGTATCTTTGCCAAGAAAACCCCATATGGGGCAACAAAGAGTCAGTTTTGACTGAAAAATAACTGAACAACAACAAGACATATATTATAGACTACCAAGTTAGAAGAAGGGCAACAGGTAAGTTTAAGAGACAAATCACAATGTCATGGCAACATGACAGAAAGGTAACTGGGAGTTTCAATTATCTGAATATCCACCAAAACTCTCATTCCTTTATGCTAGTGCCTTCCCTCTATGTTTTCATGTTGTCTGTCTCATTAGACCATGAGCTTCATAACAGCAGAGCCTATCTTTTGCCTTTTTTTTTGGAGGGGGGGCTAGGCAATGGGGTTAAGTGACTTGCCCAGGACCACACAGCTGGTAAGTGTTATGTGTCTGAGACCAGATTTGAACTCAGGTCCTCCTGAATCCACAGCCGGTTATCTGTCCACTGCACTAACTAGCTGCCCTTGCCTTTGTTTTTATTCCCAGGGTTTAGCACAGTGTTTGGCACATAATAGGTGCTTAATAATTGCTTATTGATTGATTACTAAAGCAGAGGGGTTAATAAATGTTTGGCTTGCATCAATGATAATTTTATTCTTCAAAATATCAAGAAGTGAAAAATGAAAACTGCTATCCCAAACCTGATTCTGACCATTCAGTTTTCAAATTCATGCTGCAGGAGAGAAAATCTGAGCTTAATTTAACATGTACCCTAATATACAGCTAATGTAATCTAAAGCTACATCGACAGGCACAGTTCCTTTGTCCTATTAAGAATATACATAAGTAATGGATGAAGGAATTGCAGAGATATAGCTTGGAAATAAAAACTTAAACTTGTTCTGTTTGTCTTCAGAAGATAGAAATAGAAACAATGGCAAAAATTTCAGAATGGCAAATTCAAATCCAATGTAAGGAAAAATTTGCTAACAATTAGAGCTATCTAAAAATGGCTTAATTCAAGAAGGTTCCTTCTCACTTGAGAGTCCTCAAGGGAAAGCTAAATGGCCAATTGTTTGAGTCATTGAAGAAGATTATTGGTAAGGACCCTACTTGGTAGGGTTGGAATAAATAGCTTTTGGGGTTCCTTCTAGTCTTGGCATTCTATGAGTCTGTGATCCAGAGAAAAACCAAACTCAGACTGTCTTGAACATTTCCTCACAGATGGTGGAAGGGAGGCAATTCCAGTTCTCTAGGCTGGGAATGAGAAGGTGGGATGGTTCTGGGGTCACTACTGACAAGTTAGGTGGTAGATTGAAGGAACCAGCAGCAATTATGACATTGGTGAGGAATAAGGGGAAGGAAAGATGAAGGGAAGATAAACTCCCAAGGATATTCCTTCCTTTTCTCTCCCCTTCTACCTTTCTAATGAAAGGTCTGTCACAAAACTGCCCTGACCCTATCCTTGGGGTGATGTGAGAAATAGAGGTGGGAAAAAAAAGGATGACAGTTCCAGACAATAGTTAATAGAAAAGGAAGGTGAAAAAAGAGGAATAGAAATCCCAAGAAGCAGCACTGGGGAGAAAAGAGGATTCTCATGGCCAGCAGTAGATCTCAAGGGGCTAGACATACATAGAGAGTGTGTATTACCTAATCATATGTGACTAAAAGACAGACTTTATTTATTTGGCACCTACTATGGTTCCAACATGGTGTTACGGTTCCTTACAGAGAAAATTATGTCAGGTGACCTGGCCTGGAATATTCCAGTCCAAAAATCTATTCCCTGAGCTTCTTTCCTCCAAACTAACCCACTCTGTTTCCCTGTCTGTTTATCATAGATTACAATTTGTCTCTGATCTCTCTGAGCTTTTCTTGACCAAAATCTGGGGCTGTACAGATAAGAGCTTTGTCTCAGCTTTGGCTCTACGTCTTCGTCTTTGATTCACTTTTCCTTTTTTTTTTTTTTGTCACTTAGAATACAGCTCTCATACTCTTAACAGCACTTCATTGAATATAATAGAGCTCCAGGGAGTAACATAAATCATAGCAACATTGGACAGTCTTAATATAAAACAAGGCAAACAAAATTCAAGGTTAATATGATGGGTCAGATTTCTGAGTATTTCGCTTTTCCTTAGAGGAAACAACTTGGATACAACACAGGAGATCTATTTATCTCTATTCCCAGCTTCACAACAGACACATCTATGACCTAGATAAAACACTGTAAATTTACCTTTCGGGATCTCAATGTTTCCACCTACCATCAGGTAACATTAATAGAGCACTTGAAAATTCTTGATAAAAGGTTTCATACAAATATAAAACACTGCTTGCCTTTTGTTATTGATTTTCTCCTTCAGTATCAAAATATTGAATGTGGTTATTTGCCATCTGTGACAATGAACAAAATACCTCAATCAAATAAAATAAAGCCCTGCTGACATGTAACACTTCAACATACATTTTCTCAGTTTTGAGAGCCCAACAAAGTGAGAGAGAAGAGAAGCAAAGAGGAGAAGAGGAGCAATTATAAAGTAATACAAAGTGATTATTTTTCTTTTTTAAACATTTTTATTTAAAGTTTTGAATTCCAAATTCTATCCCTTCCTGCTTTCTTCCCCTTCCCCCTCCCTGAGATGGTAAGTGGTCAGATATAGTTTATACATGTGAAATTATGTAAAACATTTCCATATTAATAATTTTGTACAAGAAGACTCAAATAAAAGAAAGAAGTGAAAAATAGCACACTTTGGTCTGTATTCAAACAATATCAGTTCTTTCTCTGGTGGTAGTATGCCTCATCATCAGTCCTTTGGGATTGTTTTGGATCATTGTATTACCAAGAATAGCTAAGTCTTTCTTCCTTGAACAATATTGCTGTTACTGTGTACAACATTCTCTTGGTTCTGTTCACTTTACTATGCATCAGTTCATGTAAATGTCTCCAGGTTTTTCTCAAATCACCCTTCTTGTCATTTCTCATAGCATAATAATATTCCATTACAATTATATAACGTAACTTGTTTAACCCTTCCGCAATTGACAGGCATCCCTTTGGTTTCCAATTCTTAGCCAGACAAAAAGAGCTGCTATAAATATTTTTGTACAAATAAGTCCTTTTCCCTTTTTAGTGTGTCTTTGGGATATAGACCTGACAGTGGTATTGCTGGATCAAAGGGTATGCAGTTTTTTAGCCCTTTAGGCATAGTTCCAAATTGCTATCCAGAATGGTTGGATCCGTTCACAACTCTACTAACAGTGCATTAGTATCCCAGTTTTCCCATATCCCCTCCAACATCCAACATTTTTCCTTATTTGTCATATTAG
Source organism: Vombatus ursinus (assembly GCF_900497805.2). Classification (NCBI taxonomy): domain Eukaryota; kingdom Metazoa; phylum Chordata; class Mammalia; order Diprotodontia; family Vombatidae; genus Vombatus; species Vombatus ursinus. The sequence goes on along the minus strand of NW_020954576.1, from coordinate 74,462,884 downwards.
CCAATCTAATAGATATGAGGTGGTATCTCAGAGTTGTTTTAATTTGCATTTCTCTAATCAATTGTGATTTATAGCATTTTTTCATATGAGTATGGATAGCTTTGATTTCTTACAAAGTTATTTTAAGGGAAAAGTGCTAATGACTATAGAGAAGAGGAAAGGAGGAAGGAAGAAAGGAAGGAAGGAAAGGAGAAAGAGGGCAGGAGAGAAGGCAGAATTTTGCTGATTGAAAATATAAAATTTAATTTAAAAGAAAAAAGATCAAAGTTTCTCAAAGGAGTGAGAAGACATGAACCCAGAGAGGAGATTTCATGACAAATGGAAATGATCATAAGGAGAGCAAAGAATAGTAATGAACCGCACATAGACATAAAAAAAAAAATTTTACCAAGTGACAATGTTTTTACCTTCCCTATCTCCTGAAGGAATAGATACTTCTAAGAGAGAGTCAGAAAAAGAGGGCATGGGGCAAGATCTACAAGGCAAAACATAGGAACTTTCAACAGAGAACTCAAAATAGGCAAATACCTTAGAAGCTCTAATTCCATAAGGAATACATAGACTCAAGAAAGAATAAAAAAGCGTAAAGGTTATGGATTAAAGAATAAAAATCTAGAATAGAGAAAAATGAATGCTAATAATAAAGAGAATGAGGGAAAGAATTTTTTTTTTAGAAAAAGATGCAGAAAATGAAAATTTTAAACTAACAAAAGGAATTGAAGAGGAGGAGAGGGAGATTTTACTTGGCTACTTAGCAGAGAATGGAAAAAAAAACAGGGATAGAAGTGGATAACTAGATAAAAGAAAGAAAGAAAAAGTAATTAACAAGCCAGTAAAAATTTCGAAACTAGAGCAAGGGGTAAAAAATGGGGAGGGGGGCAAGAAATGAGAGTGAGGGAAAGAGAGATAAGGAGAATAATGTTGCCTTAAAGTAGATTAATCAGAAATAAATGAAAAGTTAATCTTTACAGAAGATGAGAGGAAACAATTTTCATTTAGGAAAAAAAAACACATTAGAGATAAATGGAAGAAAAATAAACCTAACTCATAATTTTAAATGAGAATGGATGAAACAATCCAACAAAAATGAAAAAAGTGACATTTGATAAGAAAACAGGATCCCATAATCTGTTGCTTACAAAAAAAAATACAAAAATATACCAAGAATAAAAATTAGGGACTAGAACAAAATTTATTATATACCAGGTTATTTTCTATCTGAAATTCTGTCTGACAAAGTAAAAATTAAAATTTGTAACATAAAAAGAGATTTAAAAAGAAACTATTACACCGAAAGGAACCATAGACAACAAAGCAAGATCAATATTAAACTTATATGCTCCAAATGCCTTAGCATCTAAATTCATAAAAGAAAAATTAACTGAACTATAAAAAGAAATAGGCAGAAACATAACTGTGGCAGAATATTTTAAAGTATCTCTCTGTTTTGGACAAATCTAATCAAAAGATAAAAAGGGAAATGTAGAATTTCACAAATTGGAAAGACTAAAACTAAAAGACTAATGGTATCTTCTAAACAGGACTGGAGAAAATGGGGAGGGGAACATTCAGCAAAATTGATAAACACACCAAAAATCTGAAAATATATGCAATGTGCCACACCCATGGAGCCGTCACCTTTTCAAAGGAGTGGGGTGGAGATATCTTCTCATTTCTCTTCTTGGGGGTCATTATTGTTCTTTATAACTTTGCGACATTCATTTTGATGATACTGTGGTTGTTCTTTTCCATGTATAGTTATAGTCATTGTGTATATTGTTTTCTTGTCTTGATTTACTTAACTGTATCAGTTAGCATATGTCTTTCCATGCCTCTCTAGAGTCATCATTTCTTCTAGTACAGCAATATTCCATTACACTCATGTACTACAATTTGTTTAGCAATTCCTCTATATAGCTGGCATCTACTTTGTTTTTAATTCTTTGCTACTACAAAAAGTGCCTCTATAAATGTTTTTGTGTTTATTTCTTCTCATCAATGACCTCCATAGGGTATAAGCCTGTTAGTGGAATCTCTCAGTCAAAGGGTATGTACATTTTGGTCATTTTATTTTCATAATTCCAAATTATTTATACTGATTCACATTCCATCAACAAGGCAGTAATATGCCTATTTTCATGCAACTCCATCCAGAATTGACTATTCCTATCTTTTGTCATCTTTGACAGTTTGCTGGTTCTGAAGTGAAACCTCAAGGTTGTTTTTATTTGAATTTATTTTATTATTCATGATCCAGAGCAATCTTTCAGGCAACCGTTTCTTCATATCCTTTGATCACTAACCTATTATGGAATAAATAGCTTTTGGTTATATATGTATAAGGGGTTTTTGGAGTATTCTCAGATCACATAACATGGAGTAACCCTTCTCTTGGAAGGGGTCCCCTCCCATCCTACATGAGGATGGCAGTAGCCTCATTGACAAAAGCCAGGGATGGCCCCCTATAATTGGGAGAACACCAGTGTAGGGTATCTCAAAAAAAAAAATCAACTCTCTGCAAAGCAAAGGGCCCAATTTTATCCCAGACAAGGTCTCAATGTGTAACATTCACCCCCCTTCGACCTCATTTCCTGGGAGGCCAGATGAATTAAATTTCATTCTTCCCCCAGAGTATTCTGATACCATCAAGGCAGATTGGGAGACATCTAAATTTTCTGCCATTGGGTCCAGCCCCCATTGATGGTGTTCTCCAAATTGTAGGAGTCCCCAGCATCTCAGTTCCATTTAACCACTAACAGATTCGTTTTCACAAAGGAATATTCATTTCCAAACGTATTATCTCAAACATAAAATTTACTCCTCAACACATGGAGCTTAATTCTCCTCTGTACTTTCACCACCTGAGTCTCTAGGGAGGGGTAGGGGATTAGGTTTGTAGCTAAATTCAATTCCTATAGAGCACATTCCCAGTTTCCAAGTCCAAAACCTTCCTTGGACTAGAGTCCCAGGTACCCTGGCTTCTCAGGGCTTCCCTGCCAGGCTGGCAGGCTGTAATATCTCATCTGAAATTCTGGCTCCAAGGTCTCCATGGCTCCAATTCCCACTCTGGTAAGGATCACCTCTGCAACTTGAAACTGAGAAAGAAAAACAGCACAGAACAGAAACAAACACCTCCAGTCCCATTTCTTGAAGCCACAGTAAAAAAGAGAGCAGAGGAAAGAAGTCCTTCTCCCCTTATCAGTTCAATTCATGGCACCTGTGCTGAAGGTGAACTGTGATCTTCACCATCTGGATGCAGGTAGAAAGAGTGTGTAGGAAAAAAAGTGACTGTCCAAGTCTGGCCAGTTTTTAAAATACAGTCTTTTCTGGTAAGGAGGCTACTCCTATCCATGTGGTAGGAAAACGTAGACTGGGAGAGGAAGCCATCCCAAGAACAGGATATCACCGTGTTAGGAGATCTGGGCATAGCCAAGTAAGCCCCTTCAGAGTGATCTGGGCATGCTCCAAAGGTTCTTTAATGTGTGTGTTGGGGTGGGGAGTGCCTGTCTATCCTAGATGCCAAACCCTTATCTGAAAAATTGGATACAAATTTTTTTTTCCCATTTGGCTACTTCCCTTCTTAACCTATATACAATTATTTTGTTTGTGCATGAGCTTTTCAGTTTCCAGTAATCAATATTATCTAGTCCTTCATAATTGCCTCTATCCATCTTTAGTTAAAAATACATCTCGTACCCATAGCTATGAAAGATATATCATCTGCTTCTCTTCTGATTTTTTTTAGTATGATCTTTCCTGTTAAAGTCACTTTTCCAATTTGAATTTATTATGGCATATCATGTAGTATGTTAGTCTAAGCCTAATTTTATCTTGACTACTTCCAGTTATTCTGGCAGTTATTTTTAAATAAAATTTTATTGATATTTTGTTTTTTACATTATCATAGTATCCCAAGTACCTTTTCCCCTTTCCCTTCCACAGAGTTATCCCATATAACAAATAATATTTTTTAGAGAAAAAAAAAAGTTACAATTGAGATATTAAAAAAGTCCAGGATTACGCACAATGTGTAACACCTATGGACCTCCCACCTCCACAAAGGAGTAGGTTGGAGTGTCTTCTCATATCTCATCGTTCAAGCCCTGTTTGATATTTGTAATTTCATTACATTTGCTTTTGATTTTTGGCATGTAATTTTTCTTTCCATTTATTTTATTCTAGTTACTATGTATATTGCTTTCTTGGCTCTGCTTACTATATTTTTCACTGGTTCATATAGATCTATCCATGCTTTTCTATAATAATCATATACATCATTTCTTGTAGCACAATAGTATTTGTTACATTCATGTACCAGAATTTGTTTAGCCATTCTCCAAATGATGGACATCAGTTTTATTTCCAATCTTAGCTATCACAAAAAAGTGCTACTGTATTCTTACTGATGGCTTCCTTAGAGTATAAACCCAATAAGGGATCTCTGATTCAAAGGGTATGGATAGTTTAGTCCCTTCAATTGCATAATTCCAAATTGTTTTCCAAAACGGTTTTACCATTTCACAGTTCCTCTAACAATGTAATCCACCAACAATGTATAATCTTTCCACGACCCCTCTAATGTTGACTTGCCACTTTTTGTCATTTTTGTCAATTTGCAGGGTAATGAAGTGAAACATCAGGGAAATCCTTCTGTTTTATTTCAGCTAACAATGAGGTTCAACTGATAACTATTCTCGTCATCCCTTCCTCCATGCTTGTATACTCTTCTTCTATACCCCAATTACTAAAAATAGCAAATTCTACTCTTTAATTTCTCCTTTCCACATTAGCATATTGCTCCTCTTACATTTGTTATTTTCTCTTCCTATCATTTTAGCAAATTTGACAGGTGTGAGATGATATCTCAAAGTTGTTTTAATTTGCATTTCTCTAATCAATAATGATTTAGAGCCTTTTTTTATATGACTACATATAGTTTTGTTTTCTTCATAGAAAAACTGCTTGTTCATTTCCTTTGATCACTTATCAATTGGGGAATAATTTTTATTCTTATAAATTTGACAAAGTTCTCTATATACTTAAAATGTGAGACCTTTATCTGAGATAAAATTTTTTATCAATATCAATCAATATCAATATCAATAAAAATTTCCCCAAATTTCTGCTTTCCTTCTAATCTTGGCTAAATTGGTTTTATTCGTACAAAATCTTTTAAATTTAATGTAATCAAAACCATCCACTTTACACTGGAAATTCTTTCTTAAATAAATTGTGTTGGTTTCCAGTTTTCTCAAACACTAGGTTGGTGTGTTTAATTGTTTCTGATTCTCCCTTGTCTAATCTGTTTCACTGATCTACTTCTCTATTTTTTAACCAATACCAAATGATTTTGATATCTGCTGCTTTATAATATAGTTTAAGGTCTGGAAATGCTATTCCCACTACATCCTATCTTTTTTCATTATTTCCCTTAATATTCTAGATCTTTTATTTTTCCAAACGAATTTTGATATTAGTTTATCAAGTTTGACAGCTTGATTGTTTAAAATCATAAATTAACTTTGGTAGTTTTGTCATTTTTTTTTACATTGGCATGACCCAGTCATGAGCACTACATATTCTTCCAGCTGTTTAAGTTGTTCCTTATTTAAGGAACATTTTGAATGGAATTTCCTTTTCTATTATTGCATCTTTGAATTTTCTGATTATTATCTAAAAATGCTTGATTTTTATGGGCTTTTTGTAGCCTCAACTTTACTGTAGTTATTAATCACCTCTATTAATATTTTTCTGATTCCCTAGAATTTTCTGTGTGAACTATCATGTCTTTAGAAAATAGGATTAGTGTTATCTCCTCTTTTCTTATCTTTACAACTTTATTTTTTTAATTATTTCTAGAATTTCCAAAGCTATATCCAATAATAGTGGAGTAGGCATGCTTTCTTTACTTTTGTTTTATCAGGAAAACATCTTGTGTATTAACATTGCATATGATGCTTGCTTTTAGTTTTAGATTGATGATTTTATGATACTAAAGAAGTCTCTCAATTCCTATATTTTATAGGGTTTTTTTTTAAAGCATAAAGGAGTGTGGTATTTTGTCAAAAGCTTTTTTTTTTTGCATCTATTAAGATGATTTGTTTGGGATTTTTTAAAATGTGAGTATGTTGATTGTTATCCTAATGCTGAACCATATTTGGTATACATCCAGTTCGGTCATATGTTTGATTTCTTGAATTGTTGGAGTCTCTTTGACAGATTTTATTTAGATTTTTAAATCAATATTCATTAATGATATTCTGTGCTGTGTTTTTCCCATGTTTAAGTATGAGGACTATGTCTCCTTAAAAAAATGCCTGATATACTAATTTATTTCCCAGTTTTTGAGAATAATTTATGTAATATTGGTACTAATCATTCTTTAAAAATCTGATAGAATTCTCCTGTAAATCCTGTAAAAACCAGGAGCTTTTTTGTTTAAATAGTTCTCTTTATAGCTAATTCTATTTCCTTTTCTGATATCGGATTAAAATTCTTATTTTGTTTTCTGTTCATTTGGGTATTTTTTTTATGTTTAGAAGTATTCCACTATTTCATTTGTGTTCTCAATTTTGTTAGTATATTCTTTTTATTCCTTCTGTTGTGATTTCACCTTCTTCATTTTCTATTTTACTGATTTGGTTTTCTGTCTTCTTTTTAATCAGGTTGATTAAAGGTTTATCAATTTTGTTAGGCTTTTCAAGGAACCAGCTTAGTATTATATATCACTTCTATGCTCTTTTCCAGTTTATCTTTTTCTGTTCTGATTTTTTAATAGCTCCTCTCTTTTTGCTTACTTGGTTAGGTTTATTGGTTGACTTTATAATTTTTAAATGGATATTCAATTTATTAATCATCTCTTTTCCTACTTTGTTAATGTATGTTTTTGTAAATATAATCTTTCTTAAGCTTTAGATGCCTCCAAAAAGTTTGATGTTTTCATTATCGTTTTTCACATAATTAAGTTTTTATATAATTTGATCTTTGATTCACTCAGTATTAAAGATTTCATTGTTAAATCTTCATTTATATCTGTGTCTTTTGTTTTCACTTTCTGAAATTGATTACTATTTTTTAATTGAGCTATGGCCTATAAATAATGTATGTGTTTACTATTTCTGCCTTTTTATATTTATTTAAAATATGTCTGTTTACTAGACCAGGGCTTCTTAAATTTTTTCCACTTATAACCCCTTTTCAAGATTCAGCAGTGTTCATTGGTGTTGTCTGGTCTGAGGGCATGCACAGTGCAAAGTGATCATGCCTTGTGTTCAGAACCAAGGCTGCAGAGAAGTTGCACAATGCAATATGGGCAAGCACTGCCAGAAACACCTTGGATTCATTATGTTGTTATCATATAAAAATTCATCATTGACTTTGAATTAATTTTTGGTCATTGCATGTTCAGAAACCTTACTGTTGCCAAATTTTTCATGACTACATGGGGTCATGACCCACAGTTTAAGAAGCACTGTCCTAGACCATGGTCATTTTTTGCAAAAGTTCTATGTGATTAGAAATATGGATATTTTTAGTAGCCCAGTTTAGGAGATGCCATCAATCTTTTAGCTCTAGTTTCTCCAGAAATTTGTTCAAGTCTATATTTTCCCTTTTGTTTATTGTTCTCTTAAATTTGCACAAAACAGAGAGAGAGACACGTTGAAATCTCTTGCCACTATTATGTTATGTTTTATTATAATTCAGTTAATTTTTCCTTTATGAATTTTGATATGAAAGCATTTGGAGCATATAAATTCAATATCAACATTGGTTTGTTCCTATGGTTCCTTTCAATATGATGAAGTTTCCTTGTTTGTATCTTTTGGTGTTGTCAATTTTTATTTTTACTTTGATAGCATAACTGCAACTCCTGCTTTTTTAAAAAATTTACCTGAAGCATAGTAAGTTTTGTTCCAGCCCCTCATTTTAGTTTTGTATGTGTCTGCTTTTTATGTGTTTTTCCCATAAGCAACATATTGTGGAGTTTTGTTTTCCTATCAAATCTGTCACTCTTTTTAATTTTGTTGGATTGTTTAACCCATTCACATTTAAAGTTACAAGTTGGATTTATTTTTCCTCCATTTGTCTTGATTTTTTTTCCCAAATTGAGATTTTTGTTTTTGTTCTTATTGTTCCTCTTCCTCTACTAAAGACAGAAATTTGTCTCTTCAGTAATTTTTGCTTAATATACTTTAAGGCAACCCTATCCCCACACACTCTCTTCCACTCAAATTAAGCCTCCCTCCCCACTCCCACCCCATGTTGGTTATCTTTTTTCCTAGTTTTGAAGTTTTATTTCTTGTCCCACTGAATCCAGATTTCCCCTTTCTTTTCTCCTATCTCAATCCCTCTCTTTGCTACCTCATCCATTCTACTATAGGCCATTTTTTTTTCCTCAGAAACTACAGGAGTAATTTTCCCTTTGTTTGTCATTGATTTGATTATGGTCACTCCACCCTATCTTTTTTCCTGCCCTTTGTCCTTGCACATGTTCTCCCATTCTGCAGTTTAGTCCTACAAAAACATTGATTCACCTGTAGGAAGGGCTTACTCCTTGGTGTTTCAGGCCTGTTTCTCCATCATCTCTTCATTTATTTAAGTTCCACTTTCACCATTGTATTCTCATGTACTTTTAGGAAGAAATTTCTTACTGGTCCCTATGTTATTGTTGTTTTTAACACATCAATGTCTCACTTTCTAAGGGTTTTCCCCCTTTATCTGGTTTTATTTGTTACTTGTGCCTTCCTTGGTTTCTGTCTTTGTTTAATGGTCTTATGTTTCTGTTGTCTGAGGTGTTTGCAAAGCTAATAATCTGTTCACATCTGGTTTTAGTTTGGGGGGGGTGAGAATGCTTTGAATATTTCCCTTTTATTGATTGCCTATATTTTCATTGATGATTAGGCTCAGGTTTTTGGAGTATGTCATTTTGGATTGCTTCCTGAGCTTCTTTGTGATTTGGAAAACATTCCATTCCCTTTTGCAATTTCTGGTGGGTACAAAATAGTTTTGTGTAATGCGAATTTCCTTTCCTATAACACTGAAGATCTTTCTTTTGTTTGCCTACTGAATTTGTTATTGGAATTGTTCACTTTGATCACTTTGTGTTTTAGAGTTTACAGTATAGGGATTTGGGAGGGAGGGAAATTGACAAGTACTCATATATTCTCATATATCTCAATATATACTCACATATTTAAGTTTTCATATCTTTGTACCTTGTTCCCCGACCAAACTAAATTCCTTCAAAGCAGGCACTATTTTATCTTGTATCGTTCACAATCTAGCACAGTAAGTATATGTTAATTTTATTCTAAAATGAATTCATTATTTACTTAAGACAACCATAATAGAACTATGGAATCATATGGTGCAAGAAATAGAAGAGCTCAAGTCAGGAGGACCTGAGTTCAAATCTAGCCTCAGACCAAACACTTGACACTTACTAGCCGTGTGACCCTGGGCAAGTCACTTAACCCCAATTTCCTAAAAAAGAAAGAAAGAAAGAAAGAAAGAAAGAAATAGAAGAGCTCTTAGAGATCTACTCCAACTCTCTCATTTTAGGGATGAGGAAAGAGAGACTCTAGACTAGGGTGAGATGATCCCCAAGATGATATATTGAGTGAGTTAGTAGCCAGAACCAGAACTCAAATTGTTTGACTTTCTGCCCATTGCCCTTTCCCCAAAGAGCATGCTGCCTTTATTTATTTCTCACCAAAAGCAGTGCCAAGTTTGGCTTTAATATTAGTGACTCTTTTTTTTTTTAGCAACAATAAGATGGAGAGGCCTTATGACATAATAAAAAGTTCTGAGCACTAGAAAGGTTTTAAATCACTAATCTAGCCCTACTAAAGGATAACTCTCCACTCTAACAACATCAAAATTATTATGATTTTAACCTACACTCCAATTAAGCACTCTTTGAGAATAAGATCAGCAAGATATTTAGCAAAGGAAACAAACAGTTCTTAAGGAATAATGATGACCATCGTGGTATTTTATCCACATCTTCCCCTGGTGCAAAACCTGCAGTCATTAGAAAAGCCAGCTAGCTGTGGGTCTGACCAATTCCCCTACCTTCCGTGGATATTTCAAGTCAACTGCTCAAATGCCTGCAGGCAATAGGAAGGGAAGGTACTGGCAGTCCTTGTTCCCTTTGGTTCACAGCATTTCAAGATGGCATTTCAAATTCCTGCAGGCCAGGGAGAATGGAGCATGGCTATGTGCAACTGGTATTAAGTAGTCTACTTAGAAGGGGTGCATAATTTTCTCCCACTTAATAAGTCTGATGAACCCCCAAATCCATTTAAATGCTGAACTCCTAGAATCTTTTTAGGTTTTGGTTATTGGGTACCTGCAAATCTTAATTTTACACATAATTTTACTCAAGAAAAAAGAGAAATTTAGAGGACTATCAGCATTTAAGCTATAAGGGAATTCTTAGCTCATTAACACACGTATTTATCTAATACAAATTGAAGTACCAAGCATATGGAATACCAGGTGAACTATGAACACAGTAACAAGAATGTCAGTCTATCAAAACCTGACCCCTATTTTCTCTTTTAAAAACCACCACCATCATTTTGACCACTATTTCTTTTTAAACTCTAATGGAGGGGCAGCTAGGTGGTGCAGTGGATAGAGCACTGACCCTGAAGTCAGGAGGACCTGAGTTCTAATACGGTCTCAGACCAAACACTTGACACGTACTAGCTGTGTGACCTTGGGCAAGTCACTTAACCCCGATTGCCTCACTAAAAAATAAAAACTCTAATGGAGCTAGGCCAGGACCCTAAACCCAAGAGTCTTGAGAATAGCAGTGTCCCCAAGGCCACTAAACCTGCCTCTAGGCCAGCCCCCTCCTCTTATGGAGGGGAGGAATCATTGTGAAAAAGTACTCACTTTTCTCATCACCACCAGCAAGAACTTCTGGTCAACTCCCACCAATAGGTGGATAACTGCAGAAGCCCTGGGGGTGGGGGTGCAGTACTCCCCAGACCATGAGTCCTGCTTCCCACTTATCCCTCTCAGCCACCATCTAAGAAGGTAACACCTATGGACCAGGGGCCAACCATACTCACTAGCTCCCAATCAACTACCACTCACAGGGCAGGCGAGCCAGCCTAGCTCCTGAGGGAGAGACTAGAGGCAGTGTAAATCAGGCAGCTCAAACCACCACCACTTTGAGTATCATCTCCCCTCAGACTCTTATAGAGACACCCCTGGGCCCTGAACCTAAGAGCTTTCGGAATAGCTGTGCTTATAGCCCAGCGCTGAATGGCTCAATATCAGAAACTGTTTTGATTTCATCAATGGAAATGACATCAAAAAAGAGGCATTACCATCTACTTTAATGCTACATTCTTAGGTCCATGGGACCTTTCCATCCCACTTGCAACTGAAACCTTCCACATGTATTGTCTTCTCGGGGCAACTAAATAGTGCAGTGGACAGAGCTCCAGCCTTAGAGTCAGAAGGACCTGAGTTCAAATCTGGTCTCAGACACATGACTCTTACTACTTGTGTGGCCCTGGGCAAGTCGCTTAACTCCGATTGCCTCCGAAAAAAACAAACAAACAAACAAACATATATGTTGTCTTCTCTCAAAGATCTCACATTCTAGTGGAAGATCATTATTATTATTATTATTAAGAGAACAGGAACTATCTTACTTTTCTGTTTCTATCACTAGCCCTTAGTATAGTGCTTCTTTGCACAAGGAAAGAACTTAAAAAATGTTTTATTCATTTATCAAAAATTACTTCTAGGGGCAGCTAGGTGGCTCAGTGAATAAAGAACCATTCCTGGAATCAGAAGGATATGAGTTCAAACATGTGACACTTACTAGCTGTGTGACTCTGGGCAAGTCACTTAACCCCGATTGCCTTGCCAAAAAAAAAAAATACTTCTAAATAATGAAAACAGAATATTTATTAATAATCATAATAAATATATGACACACAGTTATTCCTGTAAAGCACATTACAATGGATTAATACCTCTCCTAGGTAGGGAGGGGTAAGTCTAGCAGAACTTACCTGAACATAGGGCTAGGTGGATTTCCCAAGTCATAGCACAGAAAGAGAGACTTAATGTAGACAATTCACTTGCTTCAACCTCCACACCAGCAGGAGCTACAGGCCTGAGCCACGATGCTTCTTTACTTTACCTAATGGAAGATGAAATTATTAAGGTAAGTCAAGAAATGTGTTAACTGGTCTGTTTAGAACAGAAAGAGAGCTAATGAGACTGATCAGCTCTTTAGGAAAACTCAACAATATGTGAGTTGTCAGTAGTAGTAGTAGCAGTAGCAGCAGCAGCAGCAGCAGCAGCAGCAAGTACTGCTGCAGTATATGTCTACAGCCTCAATTTTCAGATTCTCCTGAAACATGTACAGTTAAACTTGTGTCTCATACAGCTGGAAAGAATACTAGGAATTTGGAAAGGGACAGGGGAGAGGAGTATAATTCATCAGTATACCTTGTTTCAAAGAAGGTCTAAAATAGTTGGCCAGGATAGAAGCTATGTCATTTTTGAGAAGCTCCTGCTACTGAGCAGGGGCTTAGCACAGGGCAGGTGTGGCATGCCTACGGAGCCTTCATTCAGCCTCTGCCTCCTGGTATGAATTGTTTTGGTATGCAGATCACACCACGGAAATCTTCAAAAGAATGAAAGGAATGAACAGAGGTTACTGTAGTGCATTTTGAGAAGACTAACCCCCATTCACCATTTCAAGTAATAACCTCTCTTCATGAGCAATCAGAATCTAGATTCGGATGCATGGAGCTGCTTGTAATTTCTCTTATTTCTGCAAGTTCGGAAACTAAGACACTTGGGAAAACAGCAGAGTTTTTTTGAAGTCATACTCTAGTGTGTTGAGAATGATTTACCACCCATGATGAACAAGGGTGGTAAAATGGTTCCAAAATTCTTTCAGGCCTTCCCACATTACCCAGTGTTGGCATTTGTGGAATGTAGAATAATGACAGGGGGTATCAGTAACCTAAGCCTGGATTGAGGAAATGAAAGCCTTCTTGCCCTCTCCCCAGCCTATTAAAGAGAAAAGAAGGAAGAGAAAGAAGACAAGGAGGAAATGAAGGAGATGGAAAGAAGAACAAGTAGAAAAAAAAATACAAAATAAACCAAGCAAGCTCTTCAAAATGTATATTTTTAAGGAACAAAAGCAAACAAGAAAACAACAACCCAAGCCTTTTAAAAATGAAAGCAATTAAAGAAACTTGAATCTCATGTGAAATCGCAGCAAAGCCAAGATGAGAGCAAGTCTAGGTTGGAATGAATGCTACCTATCAGCTTTGCCAAATCCCCAACGTGCCAGATCACTGGAGGAAACCTGTGGGTGGTAGACTTAGGAGAGAATGAAGTAAAGGGCAGGAAGAGGGTCAGGGGAGAGAATAGTTCAATTCAACAAATATTTATTAAGCACTTTCTGCATACAACGCTCTGTATTAGTATCTGAGAGAGACACTAAACTTAGATAAAGTAAGGATACTTCCCTCATGGAACTTAAAGTCTAGTAAGGAGATAAAACCCAAAAATGTAGCCCAGGTTTCAAGCCAAGCCCAGAGTGCTGTACTTACAGCATCCAAGTCACCATTCTCTCCACCAATCAGCATTCTCTTTTTGCATAGGCAAATGTGCACAAAGGTTATACATAGATAAACAATTCTACACGAAAATCAAGAGAAGTGCATTTAGAGAATTGAAAACTGCCTTGTTTGGGGAAAGGTGGAGAGCTAGCTGTTCTTGTTACCAACAGATTAGGGAAGGCTTCATGTAGGAGGTGCCATTTGAATAAGGACTTTTCGAAATTCATGATTTTAGTGATGTATCTTTGTATGTGATAGAGGAGGGAGCAGTAGTGTGGAGGTAAAAGCTAGCATCTTACTAGTACTGTTTTCTTCTCTTCTTTTTAAAGGTGTGAGCTAGTCTGTAAGCTGCTGGAGCTTTGCCTAGTCAGGGGTGGGGAACCTGCAGCCTCAAGGACGCCTGTGGCCCTCTAGATCTTCAAGTGCCACCCTTTGACTGAATCCAAACTTCACAGAACAAAGCCCCTTAATAAAAAGATTTGTTCTGTAAAACTTGGACTCAGTCAAAAGGCTGCATCCAAGGACCTAGAAGGCCACACGTGGCCTCGAGGCCGAAGGTTCCCCACCCCGACTCAGTTTTATACTGGCTTAGTTCAGTATTGAAATGGGGATATAAATCTGCTGGGAGGTGGGGGGCAGGGTCCTCTCCATGTAAGTTTGTTATTCCTCAGATTAACATTATGAAATATGCCTTTGATGCCTATGACACAGGCCCGTGTCTCTTCAATAGTCATTATTCCAATGAGTTCTTTTTTTCCTTAACTGAGTTTATTTTCTTCCTTCAGCATCTTTAATGTAGAATTGGATTTAGATTGTTTTCTTTCAGTATTTTCTGATATTTCAATCAAGTATCACGAGGAAATGGTGCAGTGGCTGATATTCCAGGCTGGATATAAGAAAATTGAGTTCCTTTGTCCAGTTTGGTTATTGATGTACAATTCTCTCTCTTTGCATCTCTGATTTTTCTCTGGGATATTCTCCACGTGATCAGAACTGACAATTATATTTCCATTTTAAGGTCTTCAAGGAACTTTACATATATTATTTCCTATGATCCTTACAACCACCCTGTGAGGTAGGTGTTAGAATCTTCCCCCATTTTACCACTAAAGAAACTGAGGCTGAGAGAGGTTAAGGGAGTTGTTTTTTGTCACATAGCAGGTAAGTGGATGAAGTAGGATTCAAACACAGTTCTTCCTGGTGCTGAGTTCATTTCTCTCCCCATTATGGCAAATGAAAAATTAATGAATAATAAATGAAGTAATTTTTTAAAGAATCAATAAAAAAAACTTTTTAAAAAAAGACAGCTACAATAAGTCATGTTGCCTTTCATTACAATATTACCCAAAATAAGCATATTATTATCTTGTAGTAATACAGCATATCTAATATTCATGTGGATTTGCAAAGCACTATATATGTGTACATATATATACATATATACATATTTTATCTCATTTGATCTTCATAGCATCCTTGTATGGTGCATACTATTATTATTCCCATTTTTTTGATGAAGAAGTTGAGGTTTCAAAGTTGTAACAGTATTATACAGTTATTGTGTCTGAGGTAGGCTTCAAAATCTAGAATCTCTACACTGCTCAAAATCCATATCTCTACAGACAGTGTGGTGAAGCTATCTAAGACACAAGGAGCTTTCTGCTAAGATCAACAGAAACTTTTGTCCTTGTTAATTCAGGAAGTCCCCTAGGGTTTCCCAAAATGGGGCAATATTTATGTAAGATTGTTTACTCAACTGTCCTGGAGTGGGATGTTATCTTATGCAATGTAGACAGTAGTGTTGGATGCTAATGCATCATTGACTAAATAAGGACAACTTATTTTTATATAGTACTTTAAGGTTTACAAAGCCCTGGAAGGGAGTGCCAGTATAAAGCTACCTATTTTATAGATGAGCAAACTCACAAAGGTGAAGTTCGATTGCCCAGAGTCATACAATTAGTGTTAGTTTCTTCCTTTTTTTTCCTGACTCAGCTTTTTTTGGGGGGGGGGGGCAATCGGGGTTAAGTGACTTGCCCAGGGTCACACAACTAATAAGTGTCAAGTATTTGGTCTGAGGCCAGATTTGAACCTGACTCAGCTCTTTCAACTCCAAGTGCAGCATTCTTTTTATAGGGCTATTAAACCCAAAGACTGATAGATTAAAGATCCTAAATCTGGCCCAGGTTGAAGCTGGAAAACAGGATGGGTCTCAATGTCCTTTCATTCAATGGCTAGTTACTTTTATCTGTGGAAAAATACTGTCTCCTAGAAGTTCAATGAAGATCTATTAGATAGCAAATGTGGAGGATCATAGGATCATAGATTTAAAGCTGGAAGTGCCTCAGGGGCTCTTTAGTCCAACCCTTCTCATTTTAGAGAGGAGGAACTGAGGCCAGAAAGGAAAAGTGTCTTACTCATGGTCATCAATGTAGTAATGAGCTGAGTCAGAATTTGAACCCAGGCCTCTTTCCACAGAACCAGGGTCTTGAGGCTATGTGGAAAGGGGGAGGGGGGGAATCTGCAAATAAAGCAACCCTTAAGCATTAAGAAACAGTATCCTTATTCTAGAGCTGACTAATTTTAGGCATGGCAAAAAGTGAGTTCACTAAATAAAAATTGTCCCCTCCAACTGCACCCAAGTCTAATCGTACTTTCATTACTTTCTGGCTAAAGATTTCACAGGATTTAACAGAGGATGAAGTGTTGGATTTGGAATCAGAAAGGTCTAAGTTCTAATCCTGTCTCAGATAATTATTAGCTATAAGATGCTAGGTAATCCACTTACTATTTCTCAGTTTCAGTTTCCTCATCTGCAAAATGGGGATAATAATAGCACCTATTTCACAGGATTGTTTGGAGTAACAAATGAAATAACATATGTAAAACACTTTGCAAACATTAAGGCTAAATATAATTTAGCTATTATTATCTTATGATTATTTTCCAATACTTTCTTAAATTACATCCTAGAATCCTGAATCCCAACTGACTGAAGCAAAACCGGCATAGTGAGCTCTAAGTTGTAATTAAAGAACTTTTATTTACAGTTCATAATTAAGTACTATAACAAAGGTATTGAGTAGGAATCACTGCCCAGATATTTTACATCTAGGTGACAGGAGATCTGGCAGCACCAGGGTTAGGACCACCTGAAGCTAAATTATCTCTAATATACTTACTGAACAGCTGAAGTCCAGAAGTCAGCATCAAGCTTCTAGCTAACATGAGCAATGACCATCTGTCCCTATAAAGCCAAGCAATATGACCTTCAGTTTCAGTCATTTCTTGTATCTCTTTTTCTAATAATAAAGGAGGAAGGGAGAAATCTACTCTAATAACTAACTGGTGCTAGCAGCAACAACAAAATATAGCCCAAAAAATGACCATCACATGATATTTATCCCTATTTTCATTATATGGGCTCTATTTTTAAAAGGGCAGCAAGCTGAGATTCAAGCTACGATATCAGACTTTCTTTTCTTGAAAGGAAGATATACATATATAATTAATATGCAATCAAAGACCAAAGCTGAATGCATTATTCTCCAAATTTCATCATTTATTATCAATCGAGATGATGTGGAAATATCTGGCTAGAACAAAAGCCCAGCATTGCGTAGTTTGAACCTCAAGCTGTTGAATCTATATCGAGAAACAATAATCAATCTAAAATCTATAACAATTGTCTTGGCAGAAAATAAACAGCACTAGAAGTCTGAGATAGTAAATGATTATATAGAATAACCTTCTCTATCAGTGGCTGCTAATCTGAAGTGATTCATTAACTTCTCTTATGAATTGGATGCATCTTCCCTACCTGTGTCCTACATTTTTCTCTAAGTCTGTCAAACAAGAAATGAGCATCATCAGAATGAAAAGGGGAGAAAAAACCAGTGTCTCTCAGTAGGAATTCAACATTTAATAGAAAATAAGATAAATACATCCAAGATAAACAGAACTAGCCATTATAAAATGTTTCTCATGGACTAAGTGGGTCTCACAATACCAAATCAACGTGTAACTTGCTATTTTAGTAAGGAAATCCAAAAAAATTAAAGGAAAAGAAAGGCCTCATCTACCAATTTAGCCAGTTCTCATTGCCCTTCTCATTCCTACATTTCTCTTTTATATACAGAATTTCCTATACAAAGAAATTCTCCATCCAAGAAAAGCCAGACAGAATATACTTTCAAAGAACTCTCCAAGAACCACACCAAAATTTTTCTGAGAAAACTCCCTCAAGATTTCACTCCATCTCTTAAATTGTATTATAAAGCAGAAATCATCAAACCACTTGGTACTGGCTAAGAAACAGAGTGGTGGATCAGTGGAATAGGTTAGGTATGCAAGACACAGTAGTCAATAAATATAGTAATTTGCTGTTTGATAAACCCAAAGACCCCAGCTTCTGGGATAAGAACTCACTATTTGACAAAAACTGTTGGGAAAACTGGAAAAGAGTGTGGTAGAAACTAGGCACAGACCAAAATCTCACACCATATACCAAAATAAAGTCAAAATGGGTTCATAATTTAGATATAAAGGCTGATACTATAAGCAAACTGAGAGAGCAAGGGATAGTTTACCTGTCAGATTTATGGAGAACAGAAGAATTTATGACCAAGCAGTTGATAGAGAACATTATGAAATGCAAAATGGATAATTCTGATTACATTAAATTGAAAAGTTTTTGCACAAACAAAACCAATGCAACCAAGATTAGAAGAAAAGTAGAAAACTGGGAAAGAAATTTTACAACCAGTGTCTCTGATAAGGGCCTCATTTCTAAAATATATAGATAATTAAGTCAAATTTATAAGAATACAAATCATTCCTCAATTGAAAAATAGTCAAAGGATATGAATAGGCAGTTTTCAGATGAAGAAATTAAAGCCATCTATAGTCACATGAAAAAATGCTCTAAATCACTATTGATTAGAGAAATACAAATCAAAACAACTCTGAGGTACCACATCACACCTATCAGACTGGCCAACATGACAAAATAGGAAAATGATAAATGTTGGAGAAGATGTGGGAAAATTGGAACACTAATGCATTGTTGGTGGAGTTGTGAATGGATCCAACCATTTTGGAGAGCAATTTGGAACTATGCCCAATGGGCTATAAAAATGTGCATACCCTTTGACCCAGCAATAGCATTTCTAGGGCTGTATCCCAAAGAGATCATAAAAATGGAGAAAGGATCCCCAAGTACAAAAATATTTATAGCAGCTCTTTTTGTGGTGGCAAAGAATTGGAAATTGAAGGGATGCCCATCAATTGGGGAATGGCTGAACAAGTTGTGGTATATGAATGTAATGGAATACAGTTGTGCTATAAGAAATGATGAGCAAACAGACTTCAGAAAAACCTGGAAAGACTTGCATGGACTGATCCTGAGTGAAGTAAGCAGAACCAGGAGAACGTTGTACACAATAACAGCCACGTTGTGTGATGACTAATGTTGATAGACTTAACTCTTCTCAGCAATGCAAGGATCTAAAACATCTCCAAAGGTCTCATGATGGAAAATGCTATCCACATCCAGAGAAAGAACTATGGAGTCTGAATGCAGATTGAAGCATACTATTTGCTATTTTTTTCTTCTGTTTTGTTTTCTTTTCTCTTTCTTGTGGTTCCTCCTATTGGTTCTAATTCTTCCTACAACTTCTAATTCTTCTCACAACATCACTAATGTGAAAATATGTTTAATAGCAATGTATATGTATAGCCTATATCAGATTGTGTGCCATCTTGGGGAGGAAGGAGGGGGAGAAAAATTTAAAACTCAAAAGCTTATGGAAGTGATTGTTGATAAATCAAAATAAATTAATTTTAAAAAATTTAGAAAAAGATTTCACTCCATCAACATTAGTCCTAGTGCATATCACTTGCTGTGGTTTTCCTTTGTGACCTCACTTCCCTCTCCTTTTTCTTCCGGTCATTTAATTTTCTTCCTGCTCCTATGTGTCTATTCTCCTCATACTTCTCTCTGTGTCTTCTTTTCTCATCCTCCATCTACTATGATTTGAATAAATCTTTGACTCCATACTTACCTTCCTTTCCCTCAATCTCTTCGCCAGGATTTTTTGAAGTTTTTAACATCCTTGGGATTTATTTTGGTGGATTTCTTCCATTTTGATGCATTCCTGCTAGATGTGAGGGTGATATGAATATGGCATTTGTAAATTCAAATATCAGTAGGGTTGGTTTGGTATAACTTTGATTTGGGAGATTTGGGAGATCTATATTTCCTCCTTTACTGTTTGTTCAGTGTTCTATTTAGTCCACAAGTAGAAAGATAGACAGGACAATTGATCTATGGATCACAGAGGCAATGGTTTTTGCCAATAATCCTTCTGAGAGTATGTCTCCTTTCTCCTGCCCCACCACCCCCACCCTCCCCTACCCGCAGGAAGCCTTTAGCCAGTTTATAAAAACAAAACTAGCCCAGGTTTCTGAGCTGATGTTTCTAACCTCGACTTCACACTGCAGAGCTGACTATGTGAGAAAGAGCAAGAGAGAGCTGTGGGAAGTCAGGCTACTTGTATATCATTCCCCTTGTGTCTGTGTCTGTGATACCCTATGTTCTGTAAATGACACCATGTACCAAAGGGTGAGGCAGAAATGACACTGCACCTGCCTCCCAAGGGCAGCAACAACTTCGTCCTTAACAATACCGCTTGATCCTTAATCCATTCTGTCAAATGTGTTTGTGCAGAGATTGCAGGATTCTATCCATCAGAAGTTAACCTTGACATTGCTTTGCCAAAAAACAAACAAACAAAAAGAAAATCACTGTGCTTGGTCAAAGAGGATGACCTTTCCTAATAGGGGAGTCTTCAGTCCACGATCATACTTTCAATATACCTTCTCCATACATTCACAATTAGATTTCCAAAGCTATCCTGTTTCTTTTTGTGAAGCTTAGAATGACTCAGATTTATTTCAAGTCTGTCAGAATAGACTCTTTTCATAGATAATGTACCTATAGTCCAGGATAATATCCAAATTATAGGCTATCTATTAATATAAAGAGAAATCAGCATTGAACATCTTTGTACATGGGGACATGATTTGACATCAAAACTAAATGTGTGATATAGCAAGGCACATTAAAATGAGGTATTTTGATATTTCATCCTGGACTTTCATTATTTCACATACGACCACACACACACACACACACACACACACACCACCTTTGCTCTTCTTGTCAGCCTAATGCATGTCTCTTTCTTTTCCACTCTATACCAAAAAGAGTTTCAAAGTTGAGATATTGTGAAAGTCCAATCATAACGATATAACTGTTATCAAGTGTCCATTCTAATAGGTTTTTTTAAGGTAAAAAATATGAAGAACCGGATTTAGGTTCCTCCACAGACAAGGCAGCTATATGAAAGTTCAGTCTCTACAGTTTCTTTGGCTATTTCTTCTTTTTTGTAAGTTGGAGGCCTTTTAAAAAAAAAAAGAAAAGAAAAATTTCTTCAAGGTTAATATGAAAATATTACCAAGGAGAAGAAATAATGCTAAACAAAAATCAAAGTAAACTTACTTTTGTCATTTCTGCTACTCACTGACAAACTATCTCTGCTCTAGCCAGGCTGGTCTCCTCACTGTCCATTATACCTATAAGCCTTTCTTTCTGTTGTTCCTTTCAAACCCCATTGATCACTCTAGCCTACATGGATCTCTCTTTTTTCTAAAGTCCCATCAAAATGAATGTGTATACAACTCATTTTGGCACTTAATCTTATGCTGTCTTATAGTGTCAGTTTTATGTAGTTATGTCCCATCTCCAAAATCATTCTAAGTTCCTTAAGGGTAGGAGTGAGGAAACCATCTGTTTTACCTCCCACAGCACTTAGCCTAGTGCTGAATACTGAATACATAGTAAGTGTTCAAAATGAAGCTTTGAATTGAATGAACTACCCACAGAGTCAAATAGCACCGAACCAAAAATATAGGCTATCAAATGAAGATATTAAAAAAATATATAGATATGTAAACGTCCTTTTCTTCCTCTTCTTTTTATTTATGGTAACTGCCACATTAACTGAGTCCAATACCAAGTTATGTTCAGAATGTTCAAAAGAAGTATCTCCTGCCCCCACCCCCACTTCTCACCCTGGGGAAATTATATAACATAAAAGATAAGATAAATAATACGTTCTGGATGAATCTGTGATCTCATAATGTGGGTGCTATATCTCAAGATCAGATCACCATCCATGGTTTCTCACACTGTGTTTTGATCTATATCCTCCCATAAATACTCCACCATGAAACATGTCTGTCTTAGTTGCCTGTACCCAATATATCAAGGATCATCTTCTAGATATCTTGACAATGCACAGATATCAAGAAAGTATGAGAACCGTTCATCAGTTATCCCTTGCTCTTCTTACATAACTGACCCACCTCCTTTTCTGGACATGCATCTCTCTGATGACTTATTCAATTATTCAAATTTTATTATTCAATTTTTCAAATTCAATTCAACTAAAAAATTATTCAATTTTACATAAGTAATTGCTTGTTAGTTATCTGTTAGAGCCTATTTGCTCCCATCATGTGACTTCATCGCTGTTTGGGTAATCTGTAAATTTACCACCACCAGCAACAATAATAACTCAGACTCAGATTCATACAGAGCTTGAAGGTTTCCAGTGTCTCATATACATATGTATGTATATATATATCAATCATTTGGGCCTCACAACAACCCTATAATATAAGATATTGTTATTATGAGGCTAATGCTAATTGGGGCACGTAGGTGTTACAGTGGATAGAGTGCCAGGCCTGAAGTCAGGAAGACTAATCTTTCTAAGTTCAAATCCGACTGTAGACACTTACTAGCTGTGTGACTCTGGGCAGGTCACTTACCCCTGTTGACCTCAGTTACCTCATCTATAAAATGATCTGGAGAAGGAAATAGCAAAGCACTCCAGTATCTTTGCCAAGAAAACCCAAAATGGCATCACAGAGTCAGACACAGTTGAAGCAACTGAACAACAAACGACAAAATCTGCCAAAGGTTACATTCTGCGGTCTCGCTCTTTGAAAACTCACTGTCAACTGCATACCATTATGAGGGATCAGAACTGGTCTTAGCAGAGACAAATAATCAACAATGCAAAACAAGCATGGATTGTTCTTTTAGACACTTGGTGATTTTTTGGTTTTATTATTCAGATTATTAGTGAATCAAAATAAGAAATTTGAGGCTGGTAACAATACATATCTGACTTTATTTAATCAAGGAACATATCACCAATAGGTTAGATATGAAGAATTCTAAAGGCAGATGTAAAAATGTTGATTCAGATATACATGGTAGAGGGGGAAAAAACCGTTTCTCCTTTCCTTCTCTGAAGAGAAGGAAAAGGTTTAAAAAATATACAGAACTGAGAAAAAAGTTCATATGAATAGGGCAAAAGGTATAGGTAGGAAAATGACAAGAGGTGAGATACTTCCCAGCACTTACTGTTAAATGGCTTGAAGTCTTAACTATCAAATAGAAAAACATGTTCTCTTAACTCAGTTGAGAAAGTGGCTAAGACCTCTAAATTCTTAAAAATGCAATTCTAAATTGTAGGCTAATTAATGGTTTAAAATAGAAAAGATTTAGTTGCTTACATTTTCATCCTTTACACTTTTTCCCCTAACAAATGTGTGATAGATTCTATGAACTCAATGCAGAAAATCTTAACTAGTAAAATTCATTTGATTTTTCATAACTTCTTTGCAAAATAATTTTATTGGCCTACCAAAAAAGCATTATAGACATTTGGTCTAATTTTCTTTCAAATGAGAATTCATCTTTGATCTGAGATTTTGGACCAGAAACTTCAGATTAGCATTGAAAAATACATATCATTTACATTTAGACACTAATGTATTCCAGCAGATCTGTCTGCAAATCAAGTTACCATACTGTGAGTCTTATTTTTCCCATTGACTTCCATTAAAGAATACCTATTCAATTTAAAATAGCAACGTGACATTAGGCAAGTCAACAAACTTATCTGACACTCAGTTTCCTCATCTGTAAAATAAGAGTTGTTTATAAAAAAAATTAGAAAAGGGATGGTTTCAGAGAAATATGGGAAGACAAGGAAAGGAGAGAAAAGGAAAAGAGAGGAAAGGAAAGGAAGTCATTGAAGCATTTTTAAGTACATAGAAGAGAACAAAAGGAAAGCCATAAAGAATTATATGTAAGCAAGATAGTTTTGAAAGTTACATATTGAATTTATTATATATGCAATCCTCTTCTTTTTTATTAGATATATAAGGATATGCTCACTTTATTTGGTGTTTGTTAAGTTCAAAATAATAAAAAAGAAAAATTCCCCCCAAAGTAAGAAGGTTAGATAATTAAAGCTACCTCCAATCTTTAAAAAAAATCAGTGTGCTCATGTGTTCCCCACTGAGGGAAAAATCTTTCATTTATACTTTACTGAATCTTTGATCTCACATTATAAAAATTCTGTAGCCTACTTACATATACCATGTATTCTCCATTGCCCTTGAGTCACCTGTAACTTTTATTTTTCTGAGAATGTGATGTTATATGATTTACAACCACGTATAAGGGTGGGCAGATGATATGGTTTTATTAAGTGCCTACACTGTGCCAGGTGCACACTGCTAATCATTTTATAAATATTATTTCATTTGATCCTCAAAATAACCCCGTGAAGTAGGTGCTGTTATTATGCCCATTTTACAGTTGAGGAAACTGAGATAGAGGTTAAGTGATTTACCCATGTCACATAGCTAATAGATATCTGACAGTGTTTGAACTCAGGTCTTTCTCACTCTAGGCCCAGCCCTCTAGTTATCTAGAAGATTAGGCATGTTGAATGAATTAATGAATGAATAGATAAATGGGGAAAATATGTATTAAAGCACTGTGCTAAGTGCTAAGGGTACAAACACAAGCAAGAAATATAGCTTCTGCCTTCAAGATTTGTAGATTCTAATAGAGAAAGACAACACATACAGAGTTGGAAAGCAGAGTGACAAGTACACATGTGCTACCATATGGCAGAAAGATGGCCAGAAAGTACAGGACTAAATGAAATGAAGGCTCACCAATCAGAGCCCCAGACCACAGGGTTTGGACTCTGAGTTGAGTTGGGAGAGAGAAGCAGGGAGAAAGTTGCAGGGAATAGAGGAGTAAGAGGTTTGAACTACAGGTAACTTATCAAGGAAATGGCTAGAAAGTTGCTAAGAGGATGGGGTCTTCCGTAAGGAAACAATTGGTGATCATTGACAGTGCCATATAATTCCTCAAATTGAATATAACCTATTCTACTCACCCTATTCAATTCTGAGCCCAGATAATTGTCTGTCTTCTGTGTCTGTCCAAAACATAGGCAGACACAGATCTACACAGAGCTAATGGTTAAACCTATAGTAGCTGATAAGTTTACTGAGAGAGTATAGAGAGACAAAAGAGTCCAGGATAGAATCTTAGGAAATACCCACAATTAGTGGATGTGATATGAATGATGAGTCAGAAAGGAGTGCAGAGAGGAGGAAAATCAGGAAAGAGATGTGTCACAAAAACACAGAACGGAAAGAATATACAAGAGGAAAGTTAGATCAGAAGTGTCAAATGCAGCAGATAGGTCGAGAAGGATTAGACCAGGGGTAGGGAATCCAAACCTCATGGAACAAATCCTTCACAAATCTGTGAAGTTTGGATTCAGTCAAAGGGCTGCATTTGAGGACCTAGAGTGCCACATGTGGCCTCAAGGCTGCAGGTTCTCCACCCCTGGATTAGACCATAAGATTTGGCAGTTAAGAGATCATTGTTAATTTTTAAGAAAGTAATTTCCATTGAATGATGAGGTTGGAAACTAGATTGCAAAGGGCTGAGGAGTGAATGAGAGGAAAGGAAGTGGAGATAGTGAGTATAGACAGCTTTTCTAAGAACTTGGCTTATACTGGGAAACAATTTTTTTGCAAGTGTCTCTGATAAAGGCCTCATTTCTCAAATATAAAGAGAATTGAGTTAAATTTATGAGAATACAAGTCATTCTCCAACTGATAAATGGTCAAAGGATATGAACAGGAAGTTTTCAGATGTAGAAATCTAAACTATCTATAGTATGAAAAATGCTCTAAATCACTATTGATTAGAGAAAAACAAATTAAAACAACTCTGAGGTACCACCTCACACCTATTGGAGTGGATATGGAAAAATTGGCATATTAGTGTACTGTTTGTGGAATTGTGAATACCACTTCTAGGACTATAACCCATAGAGATTTTTTTTAAAAGGGGGAAAAACCTATTGTATAAAAATATTTATAGCAGCTTTTTTGTGGTGGCAAAGAATTGAAAAAGAAGGGATGCCCATCAATTGAGGAATGGCTAAATAAGTTGTGACTATGATTGTAATGGAATATTACTCTACTATAAGAAATAATGAGCAGGCAAATTTCAGGAAAAATCCAGAAGGACTTATATGAACTGATACAAAATGAAGTGAACAGAACCAGGAGAACATTGTACACAGTAACAGCAATACTGTACAATGATCAAATATACTATTCTCAGCAATACAATAATTTAAGACAATTCCAAAGGCCTCATGATGAAAAATGCTATCAATCTCCTGAGAAAAAATTGGTAGAGTCTGAATATAGATCAAAGCATATTGTTTTTTACTTTCTGTATTTTTTTGTTTTTTTTTCCTTTGGGTCTGTGTCTTCTTTCACAACACGACTAATACGGTAATATGTTTTATATGATTGAACATGTATAATCCATATCAAATTGCTTACTGTCTCAGTAAGGGGGAAAGTGAGGGAGAAAGAGAGAATTTGGAAATCAGAATTTTTAAATGAATGTTAAAAATTGTCTTTCTATGTAAATGGGGGGAAATAAAATATTATTTAAATTTTAAAAAGGAGAAAAAACTTGGCTTAGAAATGGAGGAGAGAGTACAAGACATTGTACAATATCTCCAAAATATTGTAGAATAATATCTTGAAGGAGTAGTAGGGTCTAGAAGTTTCTTAAGGATGAGGAAGATTTATGCATGTTTGAAGACAATAGAGAAGGAACCAGTTGATAAAGAGATGTTGAAGATTTGAGAAAGAATGAGTGTAACTAACCACCCAATCTGATAGAAAAGACAGGAGAGGATACAATAAAGTACACATTTAGAGGCATTGGCCTTTTCAGGGAGAAGGGGCACCTTGTGTGAAAGACCAAGGAAAGAGAGAAGGGAGTGGGAAATGATGTTAAGCAGTTATGAGATTAAGAGAATTGGAGAAGAGGGAGCTCACAACGAATGGCCTAAAGTGTTTCAGTAAAGTAGGAGGTCTTCAGCTGACAGAAAGGTGAGAGGAAGAGGTATGAGGAATTTAAGGAAGGGAAGAAGGTTTGGAATACCTTCTGTAGGCAGTGAGATAATGAATTAAGTAGGGATAAATAGACTGCCTCAATGAAGTGAGGGCCGGACCTAGTTGAGGTAGGATAACATGAATTTGTAATATACTCAGTCAATACAATTGTAGAATTCCCACCAGGAACATGAAACAGATTATTAATAAGGAGCAGAGGAGGTGAATGGTAGGAATAATCTCTGGTTGAGGTTGGCAAGAGTGAATGATAGGACAAGGGCACAAGAGAAATAGCTAACAGCTGGGTTGAAGTTGGATAGGGAGGAAAGTGAAGTCAGACAATTCCAAAAGATTCAAGATGGAAAACTCTATCCATATCCAGAGAAAGAACTGAGGG
Source organism: Vombatus ursinus (assembly GCF_900497805.2). NCBI lineage: Eukaryota > Metazoa > Chordata > Mammalia > Diprotodontia > Vombatidae > Vombatus > Vombatus ursinus. The sequence continues at coordinate 74,435,509 of NW_020954576.1, read as the reverse complement.
AGTCTGAATGCAGATTGAAGCATACTATTTTCACTTTTTTGTGTGTTTTTTCCTTTTGTTCTGTTTCTTCTTTTATAACATGATTTGTATGGAAATAACATGATTGCACATATATAACCTATATCAAATTGCTTACTGTCTTGGGGGGGAGGAGAGAAAGAAAGGGAGAAAATTTGGAACTCAAGATTTTATAAAAATGAATGTCAAAAATTGTCTTTACATGTAATTGGGGAAAATTAAATACTATCAAAAATAAAATTAAAAAAAGAAAGTGAAGTCAAAGCAGGGATAATTAATTGCCTTAAAAAGTACCAATGGGTAGAGGTAATGGAGGTTTTGATAAAGGCAAAGAACAGGAGTAGGACAAGTGAAGTATAGGGAAAGGTGGAATAATGGGAGTTTATGGGCAGATGGGGGATCATCAGAATCTCTAATTAAGGGAGTGGAACACTTGTGGGTGATGGAAAGATCTAGTGTGTGACCATCCCTATGTATGGCAGAGGCAAAGTGAAGGAGTAGGTCATGGGGCTTAAGGAGGCTGAAGAAATGGGAGTCCAGGGAATTCGAGGGAGACTTTACATGGAGATGAAAGTCCCTACCATGAGGACAAGAATTGAAGATGAAGGGAAGATGGTGAGCCAGGTGCTAAACTCCTTCAGAAAGGAGAAAGAATAACCTAGAAGTCTGTATAACACAATAACCATAATTTTTGTTGAATGAAAAATGTTAATTGTGTGGATTTCAAAAGTGGAAAGTTTGCTAATAGAGAGAGGCAAAGGGAGAGGCTAAAAGTGATCTCACTACAATAATGTGAGGTAGATGGGTCCTATCACCAGTTCTAAGTGGATGGTGCTGGCCAACGCCTTCTTATTTTGTTTGGGAAATTAGAAGATGCTCCAGACAGGAAGTTGCTACACAAGTAGAGGAAAGATATGTGATAGAAAAAAAGCCAAGACCGGTAGTTAGGGTACAAGTCATAGAGCCAAAGGGCCATAACTGTAAAAGTATATGGAGCAGAAGAAGGGTCAAGGATCAAAAAAGTCTGATGGGCTAATAAAGTTAACTAGATCTAAAATCAGACTGTAGAGTATTAGTTCAATTAAACAGATGTTGAGTATATCTATATCGTGCAAAGTCTTGCAAAACCTCTTGGTTTGATACTGAGGTAGGTTTGATACAGGTGATCAAGTTTGGGGGTAAAATATTTCTCTTGACTTGCTGCATTCTATGTTCTGGGGGAAAAGGAATGCATAGACTGTGGGTGAAGGTGTGCCAGCACACACTGGGGTGAACATTACCAACCCTTCCCCTCACCAAAGAACGAAAATATTATTTGTATTTTATGTACAGGGAAACAGGCTCAGAAAGGTTGTTACTTGCATGTGGTTACACAGCTAATAAGTAGCTAAGCATTGGAGATGGAGGGCTAGACTTGGAGTCGGGAAGGCCTGCGTTTGAAATCCTGCTTAAACATTTGTAAGTGGTATGCTTACAGATAAGTCGCGTAAACTTTTTCAACTTGTTTATTCATCTGTGAAATGGCGATAATAATAGCACCAACCTCATAGGATTTACATGTGGATCAAATGAGATCACACGTGCAAAGCACTTTTTGGTTTGTTTGGTTTTTTTTTGGCGAGAGGCAATCAGGGTTAAACGACTTGCCCAGGGTCACACAGATAGTCAAGTGTCAAGTGTCTGACGCCGGATTTGAACCTAGGTCCTCCTGACTCCAAGGCCAGAGCTCTATCCATTGCACCACCTAGCTGCCCCATGCAAAGCATTTTGTAAACTTTACAACACTATTTAAATACTAATTATTATTACTAAATGGAAAAGCTGGGTCTTCAACCCCAGTCTTCTGACTTGGAGCCGATGCTTTCTTCACTACAGCTAATGATAACTAACATGTGTGTAGCACCTAGTATGCACTAAGCTCTGTGCTAAGCTCTTTACAATCATTTGATTCTCACAAAAACCCTGGAAGATAGGTGCTATTATTATCCTCATTTTACAGAGGAGGAAACTGAGGCATAGAGAGGTTATTAATAATAATAGCTAAAATTTGTAAAGTATTTACTATGTGCCAGGCACTGTGCTAAGCATTTTACAATTATTATCTCATTTGATCCTAACAACAACCCTAGAGATAGGTACTGTTATGATTTTCATTTTACAGTTGAGGAAACTGAGGCAGACAGTGGTTAAGTGAGTTGACTAGAGTGACACACTAAGTGCCTGAGACTGGATTAGGTCTTCCTGACTTCAGGCCCAGCCCCACCTAGCTGCCCATGGATGAGAGTGAATATTACAATGAAAAAGTTTTCAAAAGCTGATAGTTTCATAGGTGGCCTGCTATGGTGTATGGCAAAAAGTATACTGTATTTGAAATCTGATTCATAACTCAGTTCCAGCACTTACTAGTTGTGTGATATCAGGCAATTCACTTAACTGCCCTCTCAGTCAAATGCTTGTTTTCTAAAAAACTGTCAGTCAATTTAAATATGTGCTTAATAAACTAGGGCCACATTAAAATTTTTATTTCTGATATGTTCACAACAATCAGAGGGTGAACTCTTCTATTGATCCTATGAGAAAAGAAGAAATAAAACAGTAAAGCACATGGGTGGAAGGGGGAAATGATTACATAGGGAATATTACTGGGCTGGAATTCATTTTGTTTTGGAAAGTTGCTGGTTCTGCTCTTTTCATACAACAGCAGTTCAGCATTAGCAGCCCTTTAAAAGCCTGAGAGAATAGTGCTCCTTCCTTTAAAACAACAAAAACAAAAACAACAAAAAACCTCCCCAGCCTAGTTGTTTGGGAATGCCTGCACCGAGATGGTAATGTGCCCTCACAGAGCTTAAACTTCCCTGCTTCTACATTCACAATATAAACAGGAAGGATTAGAGTGACCCCTTGTCTGAAAGGACTAAAGCAGTCCCAGGAAAAGCTCTGGTTACCTTGCATCCTGAACAGACCACATGCTTGATGACAAATACTCCAGATTCGATCTCTCTTTGTAGTTCATGGGAAAGCACTGCTAATCCACCAAGCACTGTACACACACACACACACACACACACACACACACACACACACACACACACACACACACGTGCGCGCATTAGTCTGATTCGGCTCCTCCTCGAAGTGCCCAGGCTGGGCTCACTGTGCCACATTATACCCACTGGGAGGCAGTTCCCTTCAATCCCTTTGCTTTACATGGTATTTCTCTCATAGGCAAGTCCTTCAGTTTGTTGCCACATCTTCAGTCTTGAGTTTCTAAACATAGGATGCTGACACATTAAAAAAAAAAAAAAAAGCAGTGATTGCACCTTTGGCTCCTCTAAGGTAAAATTTCAGAGGAGAAAAAAGAGAATTGCAGCTAGGTTTTGATTAGTACAAACAGTGAATCCCATGAAGTGGTAGCATTATTTTAGTTTTCATTGCATATTTCCATTGGACTAGAACTAATTACTATATTGTACATATAATTATATATTTGAATAGTGTGAATTAGAATAATTCACAAGATTCACTATTTGTACTAATTGGGACCTAGGTATAATCTAGAGCAGGGATTCTTAAGATTTTTAAAATTGTAATATTTTATTTTTTCCCAATTACATGTAAAAACAATTTTAACATTCTTTTTTCAAATTCTGAGTTCCAAATTTTCTTCTCTCCCTCCCCCACCTCTTTGAGAAGGCAAGCAATAGAGCAAGGGTTCTTAACCTAGGATCCATGAATTTGGATAGGAAAAAAAATTATACCTTTATTTTTACTAACCTCTAACTGGAATTTAGCTTTTCCTTCAAGTATTAAAAAAAAAAAACATTATTCCAAGAAGGGGTCTGTAGGTGTAACCAGATTGTCAAAGGGGTCCATGACAGAGAAAGAATTGAGAACCCCTGTTCTCTGGAGCTTGCTCTCCTCTGTACCCTTGGTCAAACTCTAGTCCTTTTTGTCTGTCACCTCTGTTTCTATTCTATTTCTATTCTAGGTGAGAACCTGTCTCTTCTTCTTTGCTTTTTTGTCCCCTTTCTTCTGTCTCTCCTCCTACTGTGTAGTAGTGATAAAATTTTGGTTTTCCATCTGGTTTTCCATCATTTTGAAATTTCCAGTCTTTGAGCTTTCTATCCCCTAGTCTTTACCAGCTAAATGTGTATCACAGAGCTAATTGCTATGGCTGTTGCTTCTCAGATGTGCAGCTTTCTTATATGTCTCCCTTCCTTCCATCAGCCCCAATTCCTTCACTCTGAAGGAAATAAAAAAGAACCCTTTTCCTTTCTGGTGGTCTCACTTGGCTGCCCTCCAGGTACCCCAACCTCTCCTGCCTTGGTTTAAATATTTGCCAATCTCATGCCTTCTGAAGTCAGCCTTGTGCATGGGTTAAGACTAAGGAAATCTACAAAAACAGTCAAGGTTAAAGAATAATAGGCCCATCCCTTTTCCTCTTGATCCCCTGGGCAGAGCAAAGGAGAAACAGGACCCTGGAGAGGATGCAATCTAATCCAGCAAGATTAGTTGACTACCTACCTACTAGGTTCAAAACACCATGCTAGGTATTGTCAATACAAAGTTAAAATGGGGGCAGGAGGAATAATTTAGAAACACATAAGTATATTCTTGATCATTTCAAGAGGAAGGACACAACACTAATAAAGGAACCTTGGAGGAAGCCAAATGTTCTAAGAGGCAGAGGTGAAGGCAGGGTGCATGGGATATAGTAGACTGCACAAGGCACAAAAATAAGAGACTGAATGTCATATACTAGGAATAAGTAGGCCATTTTTACTGCATCATAGAGTGAGTGAAGTAGAGTAATACATAATCAACCTAAAAAGTTAAGGGTTTCTTTCTAGTGAAAGTCCATCCTATCTAGCCCAATCCATGCCCTTCATTCTGCTCTAAGCCTATCTTCGTGCCATGACACCAAGGATACCTTACCCTCCTCACCTCTAGTTTTCTCTCTGAGAACAGTAATCAAATTGTGGTCATTGGTTTATCTTCATTTTGAATTTCCAGTCTTTGAGCTCTGCTCTCATCCCCTAGTCCTCACATCCCTAAGTGTGCATCATGGAGGTTACTGCTATGGCTGCTGCTACTTCTCAGATAAGTAGCTATGGCTCCCTTCCTTCCACCAGCTCCAATTCTTCCATCCTGAAGGAAGTAAAGAGGAAGACCCAAGACTGAAATTCCCAGAAAGAATGTGTCAATCATTTTGCCCTATGACTCCATTCAACATCCCTGTGCCTTCTCTAACCAAAACACCCCTCCCTGGCCCCTGTTAGAATGTAAGCTCCTTGAAGGCAAGGATTCTTGATTTTTTTTTTTAATTTGTATCACCAAAGTGTAGCATCTACAGTAGTCATCTGCAGGAATTCCTCTACCGTGCCACAAAAACCACTTCACCCTGGAAGCTCACTCCCTCCCTGGAATACTTCTCACATTGGAAGTTCTTTCCACTCCTGAGACATCACCTCCTGATTGGCTGGTTGCTCCCAGAACTTCCAATTTAATGAGGATATTCAAGCCAATCATTCCTCCCTGGGCTGTACTGCTGACTTTTTTCCACCAGTTTCTCCTTTCCCTTTTCCCTCCCCCATCTTTTCAGCTCCTTTTTATATGTTGTGATCCCGATGAGACTGTAAGCTAACTGAGAACAGGGATTGTGTTCCTTCCTGCTTGTATTCCTGTTTCCATTGCTTAGCACAGGGCCTGGCACATAATAAGTGCTTAATAAATGTTTATTGACCTACTAACACTGTATCTGGCACATGCTAAATGCTTAATAAGTGCTTTTTAATTAATTTATTTATTCATTCAAAGAGAGGCTGGAGTCAGATGGTTCCTTCCTTAGCAAATGGAGACGATTCTCTTAGGGAGCCTAGATGAGGCCTCAGCAATCACTGGGGAAGGGGACAGTGCGCAGAAAGTCACCCTGAAGTGTTTTTACTTTTTAAGAGATATTTAGAAACAACCTATTCTCTCCAGTTTACTTTTAGTCCCCATGCTTAAGATATCTGAAGTCCCCCTTCCTATCTCTACATTTCCCTCCTAATGGGTGTTCAGAGTTGATAAGCCTCTTAGTTATCCTATATTTAACTGTGGTGTATATATCTGACCAAAGAAGATATTTAAGTCTGCATACCAACCGTAGACATTGGTCAGAGAACTAGTTGCTAAGAGGTAAGAGGGGAGGAAGGAGACTTCCAAAAGACTGCTCCGTACAAGAGTAGGACATGGCTACAAACCACAGAATGTCAGAGTTGTAAGGGACAGTAGAGATTAGTATCTAATCTAATGACCTCATTTTACCAATGAGAAAATTGAATTGACTTGCCCAAGGTCATTACAGGTGAAAAGGGATGAAAAACCTCACCCTCTTTTCACTTCACACCACCACACTGCCTGAGGGGCAATTTGAGGGAAATGTTTTGTAGACCACAAGTGAGGGGGTGTATTTGAACAGCTGCCTCTCCCTTGCTGAGAACAAACAGAACCGAGAGCTTGATCCTCTCTGTGCTGAGGCTGCAGTCAGATGTACACTATGGTGGGTGTACCTTGGAAGAGCAGACCCTGTTCTGTGCAACCCCTATTCTCCTGGGGCGGGGGGGAGGATTGTGCCAGCTGTAAAAAAAAAATGTGGCTCATGCATTTTAGAGCATACACTTGCCAAGTATGATGGGACAAAGCAAGTTCATTAACAGATGATATCCTTTATGTTTCAGAAGAATGAGGGGAATAATGTATGATTCACATGCAAAGTCACCACATAGGAAATGACAAGATGGGTGTGGGTATCTTGCTGTGTAACCTTAAGCAAGACACTTTAACTCTGAGCCTCAGTGTCCTCACATATAAAATGGGAATAATGTAACAACATTCCTTACTTTATGGGGTTAGTATGAAAAATGAGCTTTTTGAACCTTAAAGTGCTATTGAGTGTGGGCTATTATATTCTTATAATCACATCCACTTCCCAGTGTTGTTGTAATGATAAATGAAATAAAATAGGTAAAAACACTCTGCAAACCATAAAATTACATGAATCCTAGCTACTATCACTGTTGTTATTGTTGTTATCTATTCATCTTGTTTGATAGAGTTCAGATAGAAATAATTGTAGGATAAATCACTATCTTGCTATTATTCTTTTGTCTTTAATAATCTTTGGATTATTGTGCAGGGGGATAAAATAAATAACCACTTTTATTATTGTCACTATTATATCATTGTTATCTTTTCTAGTGTGGTTCAAATAGAAGTATTCCTGTAATACATCACTAGTTTGCTACTATTCTTTTGTGCCCAAGGTCACCACAAGTGACCCTGAGAAATTAGATAATCTCTACACTATCCTTCCAGCTCTGACAAGAAAGAAGGAAGGAAAGAAAGAAAGAAAAAGAAAGAAGGAAAGAAAGAAGGAAGGAAGGAAAGAAGGAAGGAAGCAAGAAGGGAAAGAAAGAAAGAAGGAAGGCAACAAAGAAAATGAGAAAAATGATTATTAATAACCAATATCTTGGGGAGATTCAGAGCTCTCTCCTTCTGCCAAATTCCTGATTTCAAAAAGTTCAGCCTTTTGAAGGACATTACTGATAATGAGGTCGAATTAACTCTCCTCCTCTTGTTCAGACCCCACCCAAATTTACAAGGAATTCAATCTAAGGTGCAAAAGCCCATAGTGTTCTACTCAAACTTGGGTGGAGATTGATCTTTTTGTCTAGATAACCCACCTGCAATTTCTGATCCTAAATCACTACTCAATTTGGCCATTTGTTTGAAACTTTTATCTATGTAGTGTTGATTTACATAGACGCTTCCCATGGAGCAACTTATGATTTCGTTTTTGAATATAGTGATTTCAGCAGTTCCATAGAGACAAACCACTTTTAATTACATTTGAAAAATCCTGGGGCTTATTACTGTTGTCCAATTTTACTATTGCTTTCTGAAATAAAAGCTGTTTACTCCAAAATTATTTCTGTAAGTTTTAACCTATTTATCGTGTGCTTGGGAATATCTATCAGTTTTTCTTCTCCTTTTTGGTAAGAAAATGTTAAATTTTCAGAGTAATGAGCCCAGTGTTTTACTGTGGGTTTCTAAAGAGATCAAAGAAAGAGGGAAAGGATCTACATGGACAAAAAAAAATACTTATAGCAGTTTTGGGGGGCTTTCTTTGTTTTTCGGTGGTGGCTAAGAACTGGAAACTAAAGGGGTTCCTATCAGTTGGGTAATAACTGAACAAATTATGATATACGACTATAATAGATCACCATTGTGCTTTCATTCATTGTTTATCCTTCCCTCTCAAAAAAGACCATGACACCAGGAAGGTGATGTCATGACTTGCAAGTGCTTTAAATGCTTTTTATGCTTTGTGAAAAGATAGAAGGACTGGTTTCAGAGAAACCTAGTAATACTCATTGTACTTAGCTTAGTGGTAGAGGCAGGGGAGTTGAAATTTTCCTGTTCCCCAATGCCATTTCCAGTTTCTCCCCCTTTCTCCATCACTCAGTAACCTTTCTTTCTTTGAGGTTCATTTTATGTATTCATTACTGAGTGGGGTATAGACTTTGCAAAGACTTCTCAGGGTGGTGAGGGAGAGACTGTCTTGAAACTGGAGGCAGGCTCCAGAGAACAAAGAAAAAAACCAACAGGCCTAAGTTTCATTTTCCTGAAAATTACTCATCCTACGGAATCCAGGCCCCCCCTTTACTGCCATATCAGTATTAAGGACATTAAGCAAATAAGGACATATACATTTTGACTGGTTATGCCCCGTTTCCTTGTTCTTTGTCTCCAGGGAAGATTTTCGTGCTTAGAATGTGAGCCCTGCCTCCCAACCAATGGGAATTAAGGGACAGTGGTGGGTGGGAGGCTCGTTTGGATATGGTATATAATTTCTCCTTGTCCTTTGTGCCTCGCCTCTCTCCTGCTGGTAGTGAACTGTGGGAGCAGACGCCCCTTCTCTTGAGATTGTAATAAAAAGTAACTTTTTTTTGCTTCCTTGAGAAGTCTCTAAGTTTAATTGTGTTAGAGTCGCTGTCCCACACATTATCTAATCCTGGTAGCTGTGGTCTACAGACCTCCAGGTCATTCCTCTTTCTTCCTCAATGAATTTGATACTTTACTCACAATTTTTCTCTTCTCCCCAGTTCCTGCCCTCATTCTAGGGCGCTTCTTACATAAATGTTGTTCATCCCTCAAATATCCTCACCATTCAGTCCCTCAACCTACTCAGCTTCCATGAGCTACTCCTCCACCCAACCTCAGTCACACAGAAAGATGGTCAAGTCATATTCTTGATATTGCCATCACACACAAATGTACCACTTCTACATTCAAAAATTCTGAAATCGCCTTATGTGACCATAATCTATTGTTTTTCACCTGTCTCTGCCTTCCCTTACAAAAACTTACTCTTTATCTTTACCATGACCTCCAGTCCCTTAACCATTCAATTCTCTCTCAGGCCATCTCCTCTTCACTAGCCACTCTCTCCTCTTCTCCCTATCTTGACTCCTTAATGAATCAATACAACACTACACTGTCCTCCTTTTTTGAATCCCTACAGCCAAACCTCAGCCTTGGATCACTCCCAACCTTCACTGCCTTTGCTCTTACACACATGCTTCTGAACAAAGGTATAGGAAAATCATGCAACCATTCTAACTGAATCCACTATAAATTCATGTTACATGACCTCAACTGGGCCCTCACTGCTGCTAGGCAATCCTACTATCTCTCCCTCATCAACTCATTATCCCACTCTGCAAAGCAGTTCTTCCAAACATTTTCATCTCTTTTCCAACCTCCCATGGCTCCTTCTACCCCCATTCTCTCAGCTAAAAAATTTGCCTTATATTTTTACGGGAAAAAATCGAGGCCATTCCCCATGAATTCCCTCTTCTCTCTTCTTTCTCATTTTCTAACACTCATATGGTTTCTGCCACTTTCTCCTCCTTTACCCCTGCCTCACATGATGAAGTGGCTCTACTCCTCACCAAGGCTAACCCCTCTACTTGTTCAAAAAAATTCCATTCTATCCCATCTCCTCTAACAGACTGCCCCTCTATCATCCTCACTCTTAGACTCACTCAATCTCTCCCTCTCTAATGGCTGATTCCCTACTGCCTACCAACATGCCCATGTCTGCCTTATCCGGTTAAAACTCTCACTTGATCCTTCTATCCCTATTAATTATCATCCTATATCTCTTCTGCTCTTTGTAGCTAGATTCCTTGGAAAAGCCATCTACAATAGGTACCTCTACTTTTTCTCCTCTTAAGGGTAAGCCTGACAATCTAGCTTCCAACTTTATCACTCCATCAAAACTGCTCTGTCCAAAGTAGATAATGCTATCTTAGTTGCCAAATTCAATGGCCTTTTTTCAATCATCATTGTCCAGTAAACAACTCAATACGTCCAAAATGGAACTCATTATCTTCCCCCCCAAAAAAACCTTGTGCCTCCAAATCCCCTCTTACTGTACAGTACAGCACCTTCTTTCCAGTCCCTCAGGCTCACGACTTAGGAGTCGTCTTCCAGGATTCCTCACTATCTTTCAATCCCCATATCCAATCTGTTGCCAAGACCTGTTGATTTCACCTTTGCAACATCTCTCAAATACTCTCTTTTCTCTTCTGACACTGCCGTCATTCTAATGCAGGCCCTCACCACCTCACATCTGTATTATTGCAATAGCCTGCTGGTGGGTTTGCCTGCCTCAAGTTTCTTCACACTCCAATCAAACCTCTGTTCAGCCACTAAAGTAATTTTCCTAAAGCACAGTTTCAATCACATCAACCCCCTACCCAATAAACTCCAGCAGCTTCCTATTACATCCTGGAGCAAACATAAAATGGTGTTCAAAGTCCTTCATAATCTAGCCTCCTCTACTTTCCAATCTTCTTACACCTTACTTCCTGACACATACGCTTTGATCCAGTGACCCTGACCTCCTTGCTGTTCCCCAAACTAGACACTCCATATGTCAGCTTTGGGGATTCTCCTTGGCTATCCCCCATGCTTGGAATGCTCTCCCTCCTTTGCTCCAACTACTGACCTCCCCGGTTTCCTTTAAGTCCCAACTAAAATCCTACCTTCTACAGGAAGCATTCCCCAATCCCCCTTAATTTCAGTGCCTTCCCTCTTCTAACTATTTCCTATTTATCCTGTATATAGTTTGCTTTGTATATATTTGTTTACATGTTGTCTCTCACATTATATTGTAAGCTCCTTGAGGGTGAGAACTATCTTTTGCCTCTTTTTGTATCCCCAGTGCTTAGCACACTTTTTAAAAATCTTTTTTGCCTCTTTTTTGTATCCCCTTAGCACAGTGCCTGGCACATATGTGTTTAATAAATGCTTATTGATTGATTGATTATATGAACTGATGCAGACTGAGCAGAACCAGGAGAAAAATTTATACAATATCAACAAGCAACTTTGAAAGACTTAAGAACTCTGGCTAAGGCAATGACCAACTATAATTCCAGAGGACCCATGAATAAAGTTTACCTATCTCCTAACAGAGAGTTATAGACTCAGGGTGTAGCTTAAGACATATATATGTATGTATGTATGTATGTATATACACATATATACATATATATATTTGCTTTGACTATATACTTATTACAGGAGTCTTATTTCTCTTTCTTCAATGCAGAGAAATGGGAGATGGAGAGAAAATAGATTTTTGTTCATTAAAATAAGTTAAAATATATAAGTAAATAAAGGTTAGGCCAAAAAATAAATAAATAAAATAGCTCAAACCCTGTAGGCATAGGATAGAAAGGGAAGAATACAAACTGAATGCCAGTATTAGAGTGGGGTGTGTTTGTGTGTGTGTGTGTGTGTGTGTGTGTGTGTGTGTGTGTGTCTGAGCAAGAGGAATGAGATTTTTTAACTTTTCTATGTATATAGTCTTTCTGGTAGACATTTGGGGGATCATAATACCTCAGCCATCTTTGGTTTTAGTTCAAGCCAACAAATGTTTATTGAGCCCATACAGGCTGGGCATGTGATTCCATCGATCTATGATGAAAGTTTCCCCTTCTGGAATATCCAGTGATGTAGACTATCAACTTGCCTGTTGAGGTATATTTATAAATCTTGCAGTCCTGGCGTGGTGCCTGAGAGCCACTGAAATAACCAGCTTATGCTCATGGTTATACCCTAGACATATATTAGAAGCAGAACTTGGAACCATAGCTACTTAATTGCAAGACTGAATTTCTACCCTTTATAGCTACAATGACAAAAATTAAACCATCCCTAGCCTTAAAGCATTCTGCTTCTGAAGCATAATTTATTGTTGTTTATACTGGTAGAATGCTGATAAGAGTAAGATCTGGGTTTTATTGGGGGTTTTTTGGGGGGAGTAAAGGGGTTGAGGTTTGTCCGTTATACACCATGGGCTTTGCACATAGAGGGTACTTGATGTTTGTTGAATTGGACATGATTCTTGCTCCTATTTCTAGTTTGTGGTATGTTTTGGTATTATGTCAGTTAAAGGTGCCTTTAAATTCTATTTAATTGTAATCACTACAATATTCTTTCCAGGTTCCTGTCAAGAAATATATTCTCAACTTTCAAGTTTTTTCACAACATAATTAATTTATCTGTATTGTTCAACAACAACAAAGTAATTTTGCACCCAAAGCTCTTGCTTAATTGTCTTTCAAATAAACAATCTGTTTCTAAAATCTTGAAGTATATTTGAGCATTTCTTTGACAGTGGTTGGGCACTATCAATAAGCCCCTTTAAAATGAATTTAGACTAGGTCTTTGCAAGGACTCAAAGTATACGTATATAAAAGTACTTCATGCCAAGCACAGGAGATGTATTACATTAAGATCTAATGTGCCTCAAAGGTATGTGGGTTTTTTGTAAATGAGAGGTAAGTATACCATCTTAGAAAATTTTATATGGGTTTTTTAGGATACTATCCAAATCTATTATTCCATTTTTTTGATAAGTACATCAAGATTGGCGTTGCATGGGTGTTAGTTGCTTTAAATGTGTTCTTATCAACTTTGATTTCAGGATGCCCTTAAGTCTCTTAACATATTCAGTCACAGCCTTGTCGTTGATATCCTTATGCTTGCTGAGTCTTGCCTGCAGAGGAGCCCCAGGTACTTGTGAATATTGTCTTTATCCACTGGTTCAATGTGATCTACATTTCTCATCATCATCAACATCATCACATCATATGCAGATTTGGGTTAAAATTCTTTGGATATGTATTTCAGAAAATTGAGTTCCCCTTAAGAATAGTAAACTAAGATCCAATAGAAGACAAACAATATGAAAAATGTATATGAGACAATATGCAACATCATAAAACATCAGACAGAAACTTCTAGATCACTGATGGGTAGTAACAAGCAATGTAATATTATGTGCTATTTCAGTCACATCTGAGGTTCCTTGTAATCCAAATCTAAGTAAAGAAGGAATACAAAAGAAAAAGGAGATGTTCTCGGCTTAGCAGTTCTAAATTCACTCTGTGTGTGTGTGTGTGTGTGTGAATGCTAAGGCAATACTTACAGAAAAAGAGGTATCATGAAACTCAAGCCTGTTTTATTCACAGCCTTAGGGCAAACAGAAAATGGTCTCCCCATAATATAATATAATGCCTTGGGACACAAACTTAATTATGTGGAGGTAAATTTAAATTCAAATAGATAACCTATTTGTATGATCAAAATGAAATATAGTTTTGCAAAGCTGGAAGTAACTATCGTCTGAGATTGTCCTTAATCATTCCACTTAGAAAAGTAAACAGAATCAGAGAATCAGAGTATCAGAACTAGAAAGAACCTTAGAGACAGCCTCTAGTCCATATTCCTCTCACTATAACATGTGATGAAGATTTTTTAAAACTCACAAATATCATAGAATAAGTGACTGTAAAATGAAGAAATTAAAAGGGGTTTATTTTTGCCTTCTTTTCCTTAAAAAAGATTCTCCCTCTTCTACCAGTATTGTGTTTGAATGAATCCTTTCCCTAGATATCATGCTGACATGGATTCACATCTGAATTTAGCTTAGATCTCACTGATCTTTAAGGGTAATCTTCAAATCTTTCTAAATAAGTCAACATGTAGTTTCCATTGATAAATAACAGCCTCTGTGCTTTTACCTCCTGCACATGCTGTTTTGACAAATCACCACCATGAAGAAGTTTTTTGTGTATAAGAAAAGTAATCTGTCTAAAGGAAGAGGGTATTTTCAAATTGTATTTCTAAAAACTGTCAACTACCCAGAAATCGAGAGAAAGGGAGCTGCAGAGTAAAAAATAGCACCTGACTAAATAAGGCCAAAAAAATAAAAATAGAGACAATCAAGAGATGAATTATATGAAGAGGAAAAAATAGGCATATAAACATTAATAGAGGTGGAAAATGAAAGAAAATGAGAGAGTAACCACCTTTTTGTTCAGTGGAATGGGTACTGATAGCATGGAAATGGTAATAGAACAGGAAAGGAGCTTCCCCATTGAACTATCTCATTATTTAGGATTTTGGGATAATGAAATACAAGTTGTGGGGTTAATAGAGATCCAAGTCTTCATGGTAGATGATTACCTTGCTGTTCCCATTAGCCTACGTTAATAACCAAGCTCTTACAACAGAAAGGCCTCAAAGGGATAAGGTCAAAAGGTCGAGTTACATTCAGACCTTTGGCTATACTGAAATATAAATTACTTTTTTTTGGGTGCCTTACCTAATAGCATGTTCATACCTATGTATAAGCCAATTATCATTATCATTACCACAGTTGTAGTTCACTATTTTTCCCTGCTAACCCATGTTTTTTTTTTCTTTTATGACAATGTAAATGTTTAAAAGACCTCCATACAGCTATTGACTTTCTGGAAGGGACCTCTTGTTGACCTTAGCTATTTTACCCTTTCAAACACCTTTTGCCATTAAATGGAACTTTTCTAGAGAACTTACTTCTCGGCACTTCTTTCATAGTTTAGATGAATACAAACTAAAGTCTTTTCTAACTTTCCATTCTTCTCATCAATGGTCTTTTGGTTCTGGTATACCTTCCCTCATTCCTTTAAATCCCTGGCCCCCACATCCTGGAGTATTTATTCATATGTACATGGAAATTCCTTTACATTGGCAATACACTGGCTTCATTCACCAAACTCTTTATGCATTTGCTTTCAGTCTTTTTCTCTGAGTTCTGTTTTTATGCTAGGAATTTATTGATAAGTTTCATCTAGTTTGGCTGTAGCTGATTTCTAGAAGGAGGTTGAAATGAGCAAAGAAGACTACTTTGATGATAATATGAATAGAATCCATTTGGCTTCTTCAAGAATCAATCTTCAACTACTAAGCAGAAATTAAGACATTTGTACTTGTAATATGTTTCAATAGCAGATACAATTCAGGTAATAGCTATGCACAAATACACCTGTTTTCTAGAGTTCTATAGAATAGAAAACACAAAACTTTCTTCCAAACTGTAAAAAAAACAAACCAAAAAAAACCCCACCAGTGTCTATGAATGTTTGAGTTTTGATCATTTTTGAAAACTGATAGTTTCATACGTAACCAATTGTGGTATAGCAGGAAAAGCGCAAAATTTGAAAAAGGTTCAAATCCCAGCTCTGTTTACTGGCTATGTGACATTGAGGTTGTTATGAAAAAACTCTGTCACTCTGTTTCCTTCTCTGTAAAATAAGGATAATGATATCGGTACCATCTACCACACAGGGATATTTTCATGATCAAAATGAATGTTATGCAAAGTAATTTAAAAACCATAAATACATACATAAATATCTGTGTGTGTTGTTGTTCAGTCATTTTTTCAGTCATGTCCAGCTTTTTATGACCCCTTTGGGGATTTTCTTGGCAAATATACTAACGTGGTTCACCATTTCTTTCTCCAGCTCATTTTACAGATGAGAAACTGAGGCAAACAGGGTTAAGTGATTTGCCCAGAGTCACACACCTAGTAAGAGTCTGGGCCCAGATCTGAATTCAAGAAGAGGAGCTACCCTGAAGTCAGACCCAGTATTATCATCACCTAGCTGCTTGGGGGGGAGTATATATACATATATACATATATACATACATATGCATATAATTGCTAGTTATCATCATTATACACAATATTAACACATAGAGAGGCAACCATTATGAGTGGAGAATGCCCAAGTCTTAGAATCAGAAGTATTGAGTTTGAGACTTACTATAATCCATACTAGCAATAATGCATGTAATATTATTTGCAAACCCTAAACCCCAGTAGGAGACAGTGTTGCCAGGTAGACAAAGTGCTGAATTTGGTGTCAGGAAGACCTATGTTCTTTTTTTCTTTTTTTTTTTAAATAGTATTTTATTTTTTTTCCAATTACTTGTAAGGACAATTTTTAACATTTTTTTTTAAAATTTGAGTTCCAAATTTTTCTCCCTCCTTCCCCCCTCACTAAAATGGTAAGCAATTTGATACTGGTTATATATGTGCAATCATGTAAAACATATTTCCATCTTAGTCATGTTGTGAAAGAAGAAATAGACCAAAAGGAAAAACCCAAAAAAGTAAAGAAAGTGAAAACAGTATGTTTTCAATCTGCATTCAGACTCCATCAGTTCTTTCTCTGGAGGTGGATAACATTTCCATCATGAGTCCTTTGGAATCGAAGGACCTATGTTCTAATCCCACCTCAAACACTATCTCCGTGACCCTCAGCATCTCAATTCATTGCCTTGGGTTTCCGATTCCTCATCTGTAAAATGCAGGGGCTGAACTTGATCGCTTGTCAGGTCCCTTCTAACTCTAAATCTAAACCTACAGGCCAACTATTACATTATTTTGGACAAGTCATTTAACCTGAGTTTCAGTTTCTCATCTCTGAAACAAAGAAAATAATATTTGTACTACCTACCTCAAAGAAATATTGTAGAAAAATGTTTTTTAAACTTTAAAGTGCCATATAAAAATGTTATGATGTCATTAACCACCTCATGGGTATCGCAAGAAAAGTACTTTGTAAACACTGCAGCTCTATAAAAATGTGAATTATTATTAT
Source organism: Vombatus ursinus (assembly GCF_900497805.2). Lineage (NCBI taxonomy): Eukaryota > Metazoa > Chordata > Mammalia > Diprotodontia > Vombatidae > Vombatus > Vombatus ursinus. The sequence goes on along the minus strand of NW_020954576.1, from coordinate 74,418,440 downwards.
GTTAATTTTTGTTTTTGCATCTAATGATTCTCATAAACATTCAAGAAGAATTATGTTTTTTTGGGTTTGAAGCTGATTATGGACAGTCAATCCTCTTTGAGAAGCAATGTAGTATAGTAGACTTAAGAGTCCTAGTCTCAGAGTCAAGAGAACCTTGGGTTCAATATAGGAAGAGCCCTGCCTTCTACACTTCTTAGTCTTCTTACTGTAGGCAAGCCACAGCCTAGGTTTTATCATGTCAGTAATGGGGATAATAATATCTTTAGTATCTATCCCCTCTGAGTTGTTGTGAAGGTCAAATGCAATTATGTATTTAAAGTGGTTGCAAAGTTCATTTTGTGTTATCAAAGAATTAGAACTTGAGGAAATGCCCATAAACTGAGGAATGGCTGAACAAGTTGTGGCATATGAATGTAGTGGAATACTATAGTGCTATAAGAAATGATGAGCAGGATGCTCTTAGAAAAACCTGGAAAGACTTGTGTGAACTGATGCAAAGTGAAATGTACTGGGTACAAAGTAACAGCATTATTGTTAAGCTGTGAACGATTTAGCTATTCTCATCAATACAATGATCCAAGACAACTTTGAAGGACTTATGATGAAAAATGCTATCTATCTCCAGAGAAAGAACTGATGGTGTCTGAATACAGATTGAAGCATACTATTTTTAAACATTTTTTATTTTTCTTCAGTTTTTTTATGTTTTTTTTCACAACATGACTATTATGGATATGTTTTGCATGACAACACATGTGTAATCTCTACCAAATTTCTTGCCTTCTCAGTGAGGAGGGGTGGAGAGGGAGGAAGGGAGAGAATTTGGAACTCAAAATTTTAAAAACAAATTTAAAAAATTGTTTTTACATGTGACTACAGAGAAAGTTTTAAAAGTAAATACTTTAAAAAAAAGAAATGATGAGCAGGCAGATTTCAGAAAAACCTAGAAAGACGTACATGAACTAATGCAGAGTGAATTGAGCAGAACCAGGAGAACATTGCACACAGTAACAGCAATATTGTGTGATAATCAATTATGATAGCTCTTCTCAGCAAAACAATAATCCAAGGTAGCTCCAAAAGACTCATGATGAAAAATGCTATCCACATCCAGAAAAAGAACTGATGGAGTCTGAATGAAGATCAAAGCATACTATTTTCACTTTCTTTGTCTTCTGTGAGTGTTTTTTTTCTTTTGTTCTGTTTCTTACTTCACAACATGACTAATGCAGAAATATGTTTCAAACGATTGCATATGTATAACCTATATCAAATTGCTTGCCATCTTGGGGAAGGGGGAAGGAGGAAGAAAAATTTGGAACTCACAATCCTATAAAAAATGAATGTTGAACACTATCTTTACATGTAATTAGAAAAAGTAAAATACTGTTTACATTATAAAATAAAAATAAAGTGGTTGCAAACCCTAAATTTTTTTTTTATTTTTTAATTTTTTTATTAATTTATTTTTATTTATCAACAATCACCAAACCCTAAATTTCTTAGCAAATATCAGCTCTTGTTACAAGAAGCTGTATGGTATACTGATTAGAGCTAGATTTTTAGGTCAAGAAAACCTGAGTTTGAATCTACCTTTAGACAGTGTGTTACCCTAGGCAAATCACTTTATTTCTCTGGACCTCTGTTTTCTTATGTGTAAATTGGAGCTAATCAATACTATCTACCTCTTAAGGTGTTGTGAGGCCCAAATGAGAAAAAAAAATTCATACAGTACGTGGCAAACCTTAAAGTGCTGTATAAATAGGAACTTTATTGTTGTTTGCTGAATTCAACTCACAAATTGCTATCAAACACCTACTATGGGGGAGCATCAATGAGAAAGTTACAAAGCAAAGGAAGACAAAATCCTGTGAATAACTTTCAGGCAAAGGCCAGAGGACCATCTGCTGGGCCTGATGTAGAGGGGATTGATATTCAAGTCAGTCAACTCAAATAACCTCTGAGTTCCCTTCCAAATTTGATATTCTGTGATTCTGCACAACTCTGAAGGTATGAAAAGAAATAGTTCAAATGGGGAGGAAAAAGTGGAGGTGTCTAAAAACCTCAATTGGATGCATGGGAAACTCACTAGCCAATTTAGATTGTAAAACGGAATGTATAGGAGATTGAAGCAAGGGTAGTATGTTGTTTAAAAAGGTTCAAGAGACATAGGTTCTGGTTGTTTTTAATAATTTTATTAATAAGGCCAGTACATTTGTTAATAAAAAATATGGTCATTTGGCAATCTCTCTTTGATTAAAGGTAATCATGGTGGGCTCACAATTTATATGCCTTTCAAAGAGAAGGTGTTGGGGGGGCGTCAAACCTGATTGGTTAATAATTAAAGAGAGAATGAATATTACAATGAGCGGCTGAAAGTGACATCATGTCAGCCTTGGAAAGAGAGACTATCTCTGTACCTAGACCACCCCCAACCTTGGGCAATTTAGATAAAAGTGGGGGCATCTAGGTGGCACAGTGGATAGAGCACTGGCCCTGGAGTCAGGAGGACCTGAGTTCAAATCCAGCCTCTGACACATAACACTTACTAGCTGTGTGACCCTGAGCAAGTCACTTAACCCCATTGCCTAACCCTGGCCCCCCAAAAAAAATTTAGACAAAAGTGTCTGCTCCATGGAAGCTTAATTAATTAAGTGGAATTCACCTTAGACTAGAAATTTCTCCTAAGGTTGGGTAAAGTCAGATAGAGGAGAAGATTAGGTAGACCTTCAGAGACTGAGATCTTGAAATGAGGATAGAGAAAAGGAGGAACTCTGAATCTTCCCAAATCATTAATTATTAATAATCATTTCTCTCAGTAGGTAATGACTGGGTTGTCTTGATCCTATAAAAATAATGTCAAGAGAACTAAGGCTCAGATGACCACAAGTTAGATATGTTGCTGGAAATACACTTGTTAAGCCATGTAGATTGAACTACAGGTCCTCTGAGATTCATTGCAAGTCTGAGATTCTCCGATTCTATGAATAGGCCTACAGCAACTAAAAATACTGTAGAAAGGAAGGGTATAGAGCAATGGCTATCACTTTCAGATTGGAAGCCAAATCATATAAGGCAGGGTCTGTGTTATTTACCTCACTTTGGAGCTCCCCTAGAACCAAAACAGAACATACTGGAGTCCCCACCTACAGCATGTGGACCTGCCTCATTTGCCTGAAAGAAGTGGAATTATTCAGTTTGAGAGTTAATCCCACCAAATTAAACAATCCTACCACTTACTGGTTCCACCATTCTTTCCATTTTTCAGTGGGTTTTTAGGCAATTGAAGCCATGCAGCCTAAATGTAAGCCGGTTTCATTGTATGACAAAAGGGCCCTGCTCTCCAAGGTTCTGAAATACAGTGTTTGAAATTTGAATTTTAATTGCAAAAGTCAAGGTAGTTTCATTTTATACTGGCTCCTCAATTTTACACCCAGAGAAAAGCCATCTGTGAAAAGTATGAAAATGAAATAATTATCAAATTTAGACAGAAGAAACTGAGTAAGTTCTTAATACACCCACATCCATTCACTAAAATTAAGGGCTATGAACTCTATAAAACAGATTCCTTTATATATTGCTGGCCCTCCTCCAAAATTACAAAAGTTAATACATGCCAGTGATGTCTAAAATCATGATAGGAATTTGCTGAGTGCGACGGGAAATATATCCTCTTGGCTATGTATCATCCACTCTGGAACAAGGCACAGGCCAGGGTAAGCATCTGGAACAAGGGTACCTGGTGGCAAAGGCAAGAAAGAGCCAGTAGGATGGGGGTATGGATTAAAGATCATGGAATAAGAAAAACACAAGATAAAAGGAAGCAAACAAAGATCTGGAATAAAAAGAAAAAATCTACAGTTTGAGTGGATCTAGTCAGAAGAGAGATGGGCCTTTTGGCCAGTGGGAAATCACAACTCTCAATTCATGGGGAGAAAGGTATCATCTGATGTCACTCCACTCCTCATACCAACTGCAGTGATACTGGTTCTTTCCAAGTCTTTCTACAGAGCACCACAGGGGTTGACATTGGGCTGGACTGACATCTGCTGCTACTTCTTACTGCATTCTGTGCTATTTGGAGGTATTCTATTGATAACATCCTTCTTTGACCTTGCTTCTCTCTCCTTCTCCCTCCCACTTTTCCTTCCACTGTCATATTTATAGCAATTGTTTTAGTCCACTAACAAGTCTTTTTATTTATTGGTCCTACTTTTGTTCTCTTTTTTAAAACGTGGATTTAGTTTCTGATATCATCAGTATTCATGCTTTCTTGTCCTTGAGAAACTGTTGAACATAGGTGACTTGCTAATACTAGTGGGTAAAAGTTAAAGCTAGGTCTCTCACAGCAACCTTTTAATAGCTTTAATTCTTTCTAAGTCAAGTAGCCAGTTTCTTTTGCATGCATTGTCACCCTGACTTTATTACCATAATTCTATGCTGTTGAGCGGTGCAGACCACGTGCTTTAAAATAAACATATATTTAAAAAATAAAGCTGAGCTCCTGTCATATGGATTTTGGTTTAAGCTGTTTGGATTCAGCTGTTGCAGCTGAAGATGGGCTGTTGCTTACAGAATACTAATCTCAATTACTATTCTGGTCTATTCTCTCTTGCAAAAAAAAATACAAGAAGAAAGCCTATTTTGGGTTGGTCAAGCAAAATTATAGGTTGAGCCCCTAATTTGGAGACATCGCGTATGCTAGAAGAGAATCTAGGATTTGTCCTGGGGTGCCTTGATTCTGCACAAAGCCATAAGTATCACAATTTTGGTAATCATTTAATTTTCTATAATAGCTTCAACAACTCATATCTCCATAGAATTTTAAGGTCTAAGAAGTGTTTTCCCCACAATAATCCCATAAAGTATATAACACAGGTATCATTTCCCCTCTTTATGGATAAGGATACTGAGGCCCAAAGAAGCTATTATTTGTCATAGTTATACAACCAGTAAACTATTAGAGCCAGAATTCTAATTCAGATGTTCTGACCTCATGTTCAGCATCCTGTCTACTTTTTACTGTTATCCTGTCTACTGTCAACAGTATTTCTTGAGTACTCACTGTGTGTACAGCCATGTACCAGGCTTGGGTTAAAATTATGTTTTACTTGGTTGAGGTTCAGAACATTAATCTGCAATCTTTGTTTACTAATGATATACTATCCATCATATATTCCATTAGTCCTCTTTAGAGGTTTTAATACTAGATGAGATCAAAGGGAAAACAAGAGAAGAAGCTGATCCTCCCACCTGAAGATGTAAATAGTAACACAGAGGGTAAGAAATGGGCCCAAGTCATCAGGAAAATGACTCACAGGTCAGAGAACAGTAATTTTTCATTTTCACGAAAAATAAACGGAGAGGGTTGCCAGTTTCTTTAGTAGTGTCCTCCTTTCATGCAGTAAGACTTAGTAAATCAGAACTATTTTCTCCTTATTTAGCTAACCAGTTGCTTTTTCTGACAAATGAGGGAGAGGCTAGTTGCAGGACTTTAAGCAAAGAAGAAAAGAGAGATAGACTATTTTTTAATATTTTGTGAACTTCTCTCATAATTTAGAAATTTTGAAAGAAAGAATTTGATGTAATCATCATTTATTTATACTATTCTCCAAGATGCAATTCTCTCACCAGAATGACTGGAAGGAGTATAAAAGGATGTGAAAGGAAAAAAGGGTCATCACCATGAGGTGCAAGAGAGACACCTCTGTTCCTGAAGGCTGCCCCTAAGGGAGTAAGCCCTATGTCATAGATTGGCAACAGTGTGAATGGATGCCCCAGCAGCTAGGGCCTAGCCCTTCTTAGGGAATGGGTTTATAATCCTCACTCTCCCCACCCTCCATTGCCTCCAAGGTCTACCACTACACTGCCTAGGCTCACTGTAAGAAGGTGACAGGCCATTACCAATGAAGTGAGACTAGGAAGGACTTGCCATTGCTAAACAGGACCCTTCCCAAGACCAGAGTCTCAGACACCAAGCCTCTATCCTATAGACTACAGGCCAGGTTGAAAGTCTAGGACTTCTTGCAGCCAGTATCTCATCTTAAAAATTAGGCCTCTGGAAGGAAGGAAGGAAGGAAGGAAGGAAGGAAGGAAGGAAGGAAGGA